>NC_141887.1:2302167-2615449 GCF_030686135.1 Camelina sativa
GCGACTGTGATTAAGAATCGCATTTGGTAATGCAATTTTTGTATCAGTTTAGAAGAGAATAGCGATAAGATGTTTTATGTTTTACATTCTTGGTTGATATAATTAGCAAGGGGAGTTTTGGACAAGTTATGTTAATTATTAAAGTACTTTTCATACAACCACAATTACATCTTCTTCACAAAGAAACATAATTAAACAAAATAATAGTGTTTTTGTTTTCATAGCACATCATAGATCACACACACATAGGTTGCTAAAAAGGCAAACTGGGATAACCTCCCCAAAAAGAAGAAAAACGTTGTCGCAGATGGCACATAATAACAAGGAACTTGTCAAATAAATTATACAGCCAATAAATATAGAACACACAATTTTCTCTCTTTCTTCTTTGCCGTGAAAGGGAACTTTGTGTTTTTGCTCAAAGATTTCTAGTTTCATCCCTGAGCCTGTGACTTGTGTTGTTCTTGTCGCAGATGATTTATGAGACTCAATCATTCCTGTGTGTTAATGCGTTCAACTGATTCTCCAACTGCAGAGTATAAGCAAAAGATTATCATTTAGTACGATGACAATGTGAAGTTTGTATCTCAAAATCTGGGCAATTGGTAAATTACTAAGTTTGTTTATTCATTACTGCATATATGTTTATAAGATCCTATCTCAAAAGCAATTGATAGTGAATGAATTTTATATGATCTCATAAGACAAACCTGCCCATTTCTCTGCTTTTGTCTCTTTAGTTCTTCTGTTAGGCTCGAAAAGCTGTAAGAACAAAAAGATGTAAAGAAAACTAGTAATCTACTGTTGATGTTAAGTAACAACAGGAACGTTTTAACAGGATTTTGGTGAAGGAAAGAGATGGCTACAATATGTACCTTTGTTGTAGTAGCATGACTTGGGACTGGAGTTCTCTCTCTCGTGGCGTTGCAGGAGGTGTCTACATAGAGATGATATCAAATTCGGTTTAGTGAATATTCAAATAATATATATGAATATGATCTGATTTGATGACAAATTTAAAAACAATATCCTTTTTTTTTCTTCTTTTACCTGCAATAGCTCATCGACGCTTGTCTCAGGTGATCCAGGTTGCTTGGCTACGAAATGGGGACAAAAACAAACTCAGATCATTTATGTTGAGTTCTTCAAAAAAAAACGGAATATAAGATCCTAGGGAAATCAATCTGATGATAGAGTTATTAGTACCAGAGGTTTGCTCCACGTATTTGATTAGTCTCAAAATCTCTTCCTGCCACGAGAAGAGTATTTAACTAACGCGAGTAATGACTGTAAAAGTAATTTTCCTTATGGTTTTAAAATTTACCCGTTGCATGGCGTTTTGCTGCAAAATCGACTGAACTGATGGGAGGATTGAGGCCGACGTAGCATTGAGGGAGCTCGGGCTGCTTGAACCTCCACCAAATGGTGTGAGTATAGAGTTTGTTGGTCCCTAATTGTACCAAAAACAGAAACACATCTTCAGTTTTCTCAGACATAATTAAAAGTGTTCCACGCATTGCTCTTTTTCTCTGGAAAGACTATATAGTTTCAAAGAAAATTAATAAGCATATAGACTACAGTACTTGTTATACCTTAGGACTCAGATCTGCTGATGTGACCTTAAACCGTCCCTTGTGCTCCACATGCGGGACTTCTGTCGTCTCGTCCACTACATAAAAACATATTTAAATTGAAGAATCCACACGAATTACATGTAGACTAATGACTAATGAGCAGATGGGAGGTTACAGGAATCTCTCTTTGTGCGATACAATGATCCACTGTAGCTCCGTTCTGTTTGATATCTACGCTGTTGAAACTCCCTGCAGAAGTAAGTCAAAGTGGCTTCTAACATTAACTCATCATTCAAGTGCATAGAGCAAGAGCTTCAAAGTCAATGAAGCATGCTTACATAGGTTGAAACACTAAAATAAGTACTGAGAATCCTAACCTGTCAGCATCATTTGTGATTCTTTTGGGAGAAAAGGTACTCTCTGGTATAATTGAACCGCTCAAAAACTTTTTCTGTTCGGGAATGACATGACGTGGTAATGAAGTGTTTTGCGCTGCAGTGTCCTCTTCATTCGTGGTATTGGCCAGAGATCCTGTGGAAGCCTTTGTTACAAGCTGTTGTCCAGAATTTACTAGATTTGCTTCTTTCCAATCAGGAGTAGTTGCGTTATCCTCGTCCTCGTTGATATCAAAGCAGCCTCTGCATCATCGCACAGGTAGAGAATAAAGTTTAATCCTTCGTTTAAAATTTAAACACGTTGTAGCTATTCAATACTATACAGAAACCCTTGGAGCACATTTATCAAACTGTTATATTACTCAATGAAACCATCATATGTGCCAGGTGCGTATAGAGTTTCAATACGATAATATCCTAACATGTAGGACCTAGAAAATAGAGACATAGAGAATGTGATGTACTTGAGTGCTTGAAGAGGCTTGATTGGAAATGAGGCGAAAGAACTATCTAGATCATGAATATCGTTCAGTTCGTCCTGAAAAGAAAAAAGGAAACAAAGCAAGACCTGTTGAGTTGACAAAAGATCACCATATATGGATTCCCAAAAACAGGCAGATAAGAGTATAGAGAATCGTTTTAGATCATACATCCTGACTAGGAGCTGTTGCTGAGCTGCTCGCCCTTTCTGGGGAAAGTACAGATTCTTCCTGTCTTTCACATTGCTTTCGGTTGAAGTCGGGCTCTTCAGCATGTGAACTATCATCATCCGAGATCTACAAGGCTAGCAAAATTAGTCCCCTATCCTATATAATTAAATTAGAAAAACTATTAACTTACAAGGGCAGCTTGAGTTTTTAGGTCCTCGAGATTAAAATTCCAAGCGCTTATTCCCCTTATATATTCTTGCTGCAGAGAATTAGAAAGTTATTTTAAAATTAATTCAAACACATAATTAAACTTAACTACGAGAAGATGTTTTTTGCATTTCTCAGGCTAAAAAATTTAGCAGCTTAAAGACTTAATGAAGAATATTGTCCAGAAGAGGGGTGTGAGTCCTAATCCTTGCCTGTGATAAGTGCGCTTCATATTCAGATTTGTTTTGCATTAGGAGATCAGCTTCCTTTGACTGAAAGAAAGAATTCACATATCAATCAAGCTTTTCCAGCAATTTCCTTCTCAGCGTGAGACATAATGAGTTTGGAGGATAGGCCAGAGACCTTTATTTGTCTATAGCGATCACCTAATGGAGGAAGACCATTTAGAATTGTTTTAACCAGGTAATCAGCTGGACGTGCTTGTTTGAAAAAAGGGTGTTTCAAAAGTTTTTCTGAAGTTGGACGCTTCTTTGGGTCCTTCACCAGGCATGTACCCACCATTTCCTTGAAGGCCTGTTAAGGCAAAGCAACCATTAAGGAAAGAAAACACGACAAGCTAAAATTATACATACAAACTGTGACCACTCACGCACTTTTGAGAATCTTTTGTCTCTCTCGTAGTCAAGTCCAGGAGGTGCATTTTGTAACGTCATCAGCAAAACCTACCGGTGATTATCAGAAAATGAAAATACACAAATAAGTAGCGGAGAGCAGTGAAGATTAATAAAAACCAAATAACATCATCATAACTTTACCTTCATTGGCGGATACTTGGAAAATGGAGCATGGCCATGTGCCAGTTCAAGTGCCGTTATTCCAAATGACCATACATCTGCTCTGTGACAGGGAAATATATTAGACAAAACACCTGCTTAACATGGTGGGGAAGTAATTTTTTTAGTATAAATGCAGAATTTAGAATTTATATTCGCTTACTTGAAATCATATCCATGTAATTGCTGCATGACTTCAGGAGCCATCCTGTGCAGAAACAAGCATTAATCAGAATTTTTGTCTAAGATGTATTTGCATGTGTCCACAGAACATGGCATTACTAAAGAGTACCAGCATGGAGTCCCAACAAATGTATTTCTGGAACGTTGTCTATCTCCTGTATCAAACATGCAAGCTGATACTCCAAAGTCTGCTAACTTAACGGCACCATTGGAGTCCAATAAAATGTTTCCAGCCTGCAAAGGACGCCATATGTATTGATAAAGACGATAACACATTCCCACCACTTAATAGAGGAGAGCAATCAACCAAAACAGCATTCATCGAGCGACAATTGAGGAATGTATTATACTACAAGAAGATAATGCAAGCATATACCTTCACATCCCTATGAATATGCCCATGAGCATGAAGATATACAAGAGCTTTCAGAGTCTCACGAAGTAAAGTAGCGATAACAGGTTCCTCAAATCCATCTTGATACGAAGACTTTATTATATGGAGACAGGATCCTCCAGCCATGTAAGGCATCACAACCCAAAGCTGGTGTCCAGTGGTAAATGAGCAATGAGCTTGCAACACATTTGGATGGTTGATCAGACTCATTGTTTGCACTTCTCTCCGGATCCCATCCTACAAACAATTCAGTTCTTATTCATTCGGATCAACAGAGACACGAAATCCATGGTGTTCATAAGTACAATGTGACAGATTAATAAGGTGTTCTAAGGCAATTGAACTACGATTAGACTCGCTATATGCAGTGGTAAACCATGAAATAGATAAAATAATAACACGAGAAGACTAGAGAAATTATATTCGAAAAGTGCACTGGCAAAGACGTACCAGATCGTTGTTGCACTTTTCCAGATCAAGAACCTTGATAGCAACAACCACATTAAGAGGTATACACAAAGCTCGGTGCACAGTCGCACTGACACCATCTCCAATTTCTTCACATAACTTGTAATCTTTTGCATTGAGAGGAAACTTTTTCTCTGAAACCGACTCCATAATTTTATCGTCTTGTTGGATATGCTACACACCTTCGACCCCGTTATGTTTCAAGAAATTTACAAGAGAGGTCGACAAACGAGAGCATCAAATTGTGTGTGGTTTCTTCCAATTCGCCAGCATTTTACTATTCTTCAAGGCCGAGCAAATGCGGAAACATCATCAATGCCATAAACACCCCCAAAAAACATAAACCGTATCTGCGCAACAGAGCGATTCCAGTCAAAATGAAGAACAAGTATTCATGTCATTCAAAATTGATAGCACAGCGGAATCCAAAATCCGAAAAACCTATCAATCAACTCAGAAACATCTTCTTTTGCGACACAAGCATCTATAATGTACAATTTGATACCAATTTTATAACTCATAGTTTCCACATTCGTTCTCGTTGCTAAACAACTTAAAGAATTCGATTTACGCAAAATTTTTAACCAGACATCTACAAATATAGAAGCGCATTGAGATTTCTTCTACGCCGCACAATTGATCATCACCATATCTCTCAGTCAGATTTGAGAAATCGAAAAAAAAAAAACTAATCATGGAAATATAAACTAAATAGAGATGAGGAAGAGAAACAAAATCTGAAAAATCCTACCATTACAGAAACGAATTCGAATTCGAAAGCAAAAAGAAAGAAAAAAACAAATCTGGGAGAAGAAACAACGCTGACCTCAAGTCAAATCAAAGGCGGCTTAACTTAAGCTGAGTTCTCCTTGCTGCTGCTGCTCCTTCTAATATGCAGAAAACGAAAGCGACGTAGACACCGCCGTCGATTGCGGCGGAGCTTAATAATAATCAGCGATCGATCCGCTAAAAGGAGACAACATGATTTGAATTGGAAGCACGATAATAAAATTTAAGAATCTCTCGCTTTCTAATCTTCTCGTTATCGACTTCTTCTTTCCTCTCCAGTCCTCCTCTTCCTCTTCTTTGCGTTGGCGTTAGCTTTTCTGTCGTCTGGTTTTTGCTTAGCAGAAAGAATCTCGAGGGGGAAGCTTAGAGAAACGGTTTAACCGTGTCAGCAGTATCAATAACCGTGTTTACTGGTTTAAATTGTTTACCGGTTTTCGGTTCAGATTTACCAATTCAGAATATTAGTCGAATTGGACGGTTGGACCTTTTTCACTTTAGATGTTAAATAGTATTTTTTATAATTTCTTGTATTATATTTCAAAAATTTATGACTATCACTATAAATTTTGTGAAAGTCATTTGTTAGTCCGGAATATTTATATCAAATTTATATATATATATATATCATATCGATTTTCAAAAGTTAACATGAATATATGTTATTTTGAAAAAAAAAAAAAATCATATATATGTATAGTGGTGTAAGTAAAATGATTTGTTGTGATTCACAATATTAAAATTAAAAAAAATGTTTAGCATAGTCAATTTATGTGAGTACTATTAATGTCATTCCTAGATGAGATCGAATAGAACCTACATATATACAATTTACCAAAACTATTTCATTTTCAAATTGATGTAGTAATCGAATTATCATGACCTAGCCAGTTTACCCAGTGCTAAACCGAACTTTCGGTTCCGGTTCTGTGAGTCGACAAATATCGTACCGATACTCTAAATTAAGAACAACGAAAAAGAAAAAAAAAGAAGTAGAACATATCGGGCTGGCGAAGAGATGATTCATGATTGATTCACAAGGAGGAGGTGTTGCTGGGGTCAACCCCTTGTCTTGATTGGGTGGAAATTGCTTTCACGATAACTATTTTATTTATATAAGCCAATAATAACCAAAGGAACAACCAAACCAAGTCTTTGGTTAAAGTAATTAAAACAAAATTCGTTACAAAAAAATTTCTAATTAGCGAAGAAAAAAAAAACTAATAATTTAACTGAAGTCAAATAGTTTTGCATAAGTTTTATTACAACTCACGGTTGATGTTGACAAAATTAAACTTTATTACAGTTCAAAAGAATTGAAGGGGAAAAAAAAAAGAAAAGTTGATTGCAATTTCCTAATATCTTTCTTCGCATGTGCTTGGAAAATAACATGGACAACAATATTCTCAGATTATAATTGTATACTTTTTATGATGGAAATAACTCTTTTCATATATGCTTTAACATATTTAAATGCGACCACAAATATGGGGTTCTTCTAGGTGTAACCTAAAGTATATATAAACAATTAGATATTAATTAAACTAGGTCTATTCGCGTTCTGATTAAATCTATTGTTCAAATCGGACTATATATGCACTGCAGATATTAATTAGTACGAGTGGTTAAAACACGTTATGATGATTAGAATTCGGAATAATCCTTAATTATAAATTGCTTCTTTAATGTTTTTTTAAAAAAATCATAGCTTTTAATAAACAATAACACATAGGTACTGTTCGATACTGGCCCCAAACAGTTCATGAAGCCCAACAGAAGATTTCTAAGAAGTTTATGGTTTAAAGTTTTGGATTTGGCCCATTTTGCCCCAGGAGCAAAATGGTTATTTTATGTAGGGAATTCTAGGTCAGTGGCCCACTATAAATATCAGAGGTTATTGTTAGAGTCTTGGATCCGAAATCTTGGCAATCAGAGAGAAAAGTGCTTTTACATTCGTATTAATTGCGCTTAGAGCTTTGATTGCATTTTCTGTAAACCCTTCTCTCGAATTCTACGTTAATAAAAGGACCAGTTCGATTTATTCTCATTAATATTCGTATTATTTATATTGTCGATTTCTTACATCAACACGTACGTCCAGTATAAGTGAAAAAATTATAATCCACAACTCTACTATGTTCAGTATCCTCGTTCAAACCCTAGTATGTTATGATCCACAACTCTACTATGTTCAGTATCCTCGTTTAAACTCTAGTATGTTCAATATCAATAATCAATGTAATCTGCAAATTCTACAAGAATAAAGCAGAGAATTCAATCTACCATGTGTGTATATAGAAAGAAACTTTCATGCATATATACGTATACTATCTGCTGAGATTGTCTATTTTGAAGAAAAAATTATATATGCTCTAAAAATTTCTCCATACATGAATATACATACGCATGTAGATCAAGAGAACATGCCAATATAATGTTCAATAATGATCTTGTTCGAGGAGATGGATATTAAGAGCAAGATTATCGGTGGGTTTTAATTTTTAGTCTTTTATGTACTGTTGTAATTTTTGATGATTATATTATGTACTGTTTATAAAATAAGAATCCTTGAGATTATAATTAAAATCATCATCTCCAATGGTAGGAAAAAATTTTGAGTCTCTTATTTTTTTAAATCTAGTTTTTTGAATCTAATCTCATTCAACTTCATTAGTTATGAATGAACAAACAACCAAAACAACATTGAGCTTTGATCCAGCAAGGACAATTCATACACTTCATATTAAGGTGAATTACCTCAGTTGCTTCGGCAGGCTTCCTGTTCTTGCTTGGGTTCATCAGTCTTGATGTTGTCTTTGATATTTTTACTGTTAGCATAACCCGTCACCCGTCACCCATACTGTTAGGGTGACTGGCCAGCCACTCTGCCCATCAAGCGAATCGCTAGTACCCAACTCAGCGACCAAGAAAGTCATGACATGATCTGGTTGACGATGCATCCTGATTTTTTTCAATGCAGATAATATATATATGTCATAAGCCATCAAAATATACAAGTATTTTTAATTATGATTAAACAAATTTGAAGAGGAAGACAAGGAGGGGTTTGCTCGTACGTCTTGCAAAGGTTCATAAAGTTGTCAAACACTATCTTCTTTGTCCCTTCACGAAGAACCTCATGAGGTCTCATAATTGTACGACGCCTATCTCCAGCAAGCTCCGGATTATATTCACGGAGAATGTTAAAAACTCTACCAAGAACAGGAAGCCTGCCGAAGCCATAATAGTAAAAATATCAAAGAGTCAGCTATATATAATGGATGTGGCATTGTTAGGGGAAGTGAAGAGAAGAGTTAAATCATGAACAAAGAAGTGAGAACTATGTCTTCTCACAAACTCTCACGACTCTTCAACATTGTAACACAGAATCAGAAATCTCCGGTTTTGATCTCAGACCAAGAAGCAGCCAAAAGAATCACGGCGTACCTGTTGGAGAAACCAATCATCAGAAAGCTTCAATCGAATCCATCACTTCTCTTCAATTTGAATCCGAACGTAACCCGTATAATGACTAACCTACAGAGCATGATTCTGCTGTTGAGAAGGATCACCTCCCTAGAAACAACAGCTGAGATATATTAGATTGAGGAAGAACCAAATAGAATAAAAGAGAGAATGACTTCTATTTCATTAGACTTATAAGGCCAGAGAGCTTTTAAATAAGGCTACTCAGTGGACTAGCTGAAAACAAAACTAACAAAGGAGCAAAGCAGCATTCTGCAATTCACAACTTTGACTAAAGAGAGCTTTAAAATGATGGGAACACAATAACGTATCAGGCCAACAAACAAAACTTTGCTCACTCGCTCGAGTTATGTGTAGCCACCAAACTCGAAATATCAAGTCACCAAATTCAAATGTCACAATCAACAGATGATGAACAAAAAGAATCAGAATCAATCATAACCTTTTCGAGATCAAACTACAGACACAATATTGCAGTTTCACAGCAGTTAAAGAGCAATCTAATCAGAATTAGATGACACAACAAAAGTGAAGATAGAAAATTTTCACCTTCAAGACCTTGAGCTTCATGTTCCCGTAGACGAGACCCAAACCAAAAGCCGAAGCAGGAGTCACCTGATCAATCAAATCGAAAAAAAAACTCGTTGAATCACACAAACACTTAAAAGAAAATGAATCAGAGCTGTTATTTTCTTGAGGCTTGCTATGTTAGCTAATTTTCTAACAAACATCACATAACCCTAATTTGCGATCGAAAATCAAAGAATCCTAATCATAAAACACTAATCACGATTCCAAGCCCTTCCTCTGATTCCAGATCAATCAATTCCAAACCCTTCCTTCTGATTCCAAATTCCTTTGTCGTTTCAGCATATCGCGAGAGAAAGAGAAAGAGAGGAAAAGAAATCGAGTTTAGAAGATTTTTTTTTTCTTTTGTATTATTATGTTCGGCCAACCAAAAACAAGACATGTAGCGTCTCTTAGAACAAAATCGGGTATACTATATAAGAGCATAGCCACTAGTAATTTTTATTGGGTTGCTGAAACAATTTCTAACCCAAAAATAAATCAAAAACAAAAAAAAAGCCCCAATATGCTGAGAATCGTTGCTCAGACGAGCATCGGAAGAACCCTTGAAGCACGATACGTGGCAACTTCTGATTGGGTGTTGCTTAATTATAAAAAACAAATTTTTTTTTCTCATTTTTCTTCTTTCTTTTCGCGACAATCTCTCTTTTTTTTTCTCTCTCGACTAAAGGCGATTGGCATGCGATTAACCTCAAATCTGTAGAAATTAATCGATTCACCATCACCACTTTGTCTGTTCCCGATAAGAATGGTTCCTTCTCTTCTCTTCTTCCTTTCTCTGATCTTTGTTATGTCTCCAAACCTTAATCCTCTGATTTACATGTTTGTTTTTCTTATTAAAATGGAAATTGGCTGATGTAGTTCTTGGATTCGACTTAGTGGATAATTGGGTATGAATCCATCGTTATTTTTCTAATTTGCAGGAAGAGCTTGGTGAACCTTCGAAACAAACTGCGGTTCATTGTGGTTGAGATCCTCATTTACTTCCGCTGATGGTTGCTGCTATATCTGTCCCTGGACCTGAGAATGTCCCTGGTTCTGCTCTGAACGAGGAGAGTATGCAGGTTAGGAAAGGTATCTAAGTTGCCTGGTGGATTTTAGTTTGCATTGTTTGCTTGGAAATATCCCAGCTCTGTGATCTTAGTTCTCCTTGGCTCACGCGGCACATCATAGATTCATAGGTACACTTCTTAAGCTCTTATCTTGCATTTGATTGGATATAGATTTGAGATAAATATAGGGATTTCATGTTGTTGATGCTACTGTTTGGTTCTTAGTTTGAATGACTTGGTCTAAGTTCTGGTCTTAGTTTGAAATCGACTGATTTCAATGTTTTTAGATAATAAACATGAAAAAGAGCTATTCAACATATATGTTTTCCTTTCTGTTTTCTTTTCTTTGTAAAAGCTGAATTCCCAAGATACATTTCTGCAAGAAGAAGTGAACATGTCAACTCTTATTGTGACTAGCGTACATGTATCTGTTTGTTTGTGTTATGCAAGTTCTGTCACAAAAGCTAAGCTTTTTTAGTTTTGGTTGGTCTGTTAGTGAGATTGTGTTTTCTTTTGTGATACTACTTACCAGGACTCGTCATTGAAACGTTCTGCAGTTATGAATTGCTTCCGAGATATATAAACTTAGATGGCGTTGTTATACTTGTTGCCTTCAAACACGCGATTAGGCATTTGAATGTAGTGAAACCGAGATTCATTGTCTGCAAGTGTCATCATAATATAACAGACTCTTACATGTTTACTTTTAACCAGGAAACAAAGATGTCAAGCCGCACAACGATTGTCTGCAAACGATTGCTCTGTTTTTGCTTTGGTTTGTTATGTATCAAGAGACCTGATTATTTTCCAAGAACTTGTCGGCGAAGTTACAAGTTCTTGTACACAAGAACTTGGTAAGAGTTTTGGGTTGGTGTAATAGCAGAAACTTGAGAGCTTTGGTTACAGAGTGGACTCAAGGAGAAACTGTTGAGACTTGGTTAAGTTCTTCATCGGCTATGTCATGGAGAAGAAGGTTAAGAGTGGTTTTAGGAGTTGTAGAAGGTATTTGTTATCTATCAGATCAATGGCCTGAGATTACATTTGATCTCAGCACAAAAGTGTTTTGTTATCTGATGATGATCAAGAGCCTTTGATTTTTCATTTCAAAATTGGAGATGGGAACAATTCATCAACAAGTAAGGGCTCTCTTCTCCTGAGAAAAAGACCATTTGATCAGGTTAAGCAAGCCATTAAGCTTGAGCAATCCATATGGGTTGCTCCATTGGCCATGGTCTAAGAGGCTCCCTTAATTTTTTTCTTTTCTTCTGAATTATTTTTTTGCTTCAAAACACTAAAAACTCCTCTAAGAGTCTACCGATGGGGAATGTCTAACAAGTGGACTAATTAATGCTTGTTTTGTTATGCCGAACTTGAGTCGAACAAGAATGCATAACATAGTAGATAATAATAGTATGGAGGATCCATTAAAAAATACTCCTTCTGTTTCAATATAATGTTTGAAACAAACAAAATTTGGAATTATAAAATCATCTAACAGTTAAGTCGACCAAATATAATAATTTGGTATATATGCAAAAGTAGTTGTGATTTGGAAATTACGTTCAACTTCAACATAATCAAAAATTTTATAAAACTATGGTGTATCTTTTTAAGATTTGCTCTTGTTGGATTCAAGCATGGCGGTAGCTATAAACAAATGTAACAATAATGTATTTCATTTGTCTTTTTTTTTTTGTTTAACCATTTTTCCCGTAAAACTTTATAATCTTCTGTGTTTTTTTTTTTATAAAATGTCTCCACCAAGTCGTCAGCCTTGACGCGGCAATTCCTAAAAACACGATGATTATTATTTTATAAAAGGAAAAAAAAAGTAACTAATCCTTAAACAAAAGACAAGAAATATATTACGTTTCCTTGTCAAAGCCGCCTCCTCTTGGTGCACAAGTAAACCAACTGTACATGATCACATCTATATATACGTAAACACTTACGCAGGCACATTCGAATCACATATATTTTATATATATACACAATTACACACAGCAGAGTCAAGTCGTCTCAAGTTTATGAACAGAGTCAAGAATACAGAATTTATCACACATAGCAGCAGCGAAGAGCATATATCATGACAATGCAAGATTTATCCTCTACGGTGTCATTTAGCCCTAGCTTCAGTTTCTACGCCTCCGGTGACCTAGTCGAAGCCGCCGTTAGAGTTGTCCGCGAGTCCGAGAGTTATAATTATTCCGTTAATCTTGAAGGCGAAAACGACAAAGAGTTCCAGTTCGAAACATTACCGTTAGGTGACGAGAGCTTCTTCCATTTCCCGACGACGACTTTGAAGCGATTATCCGATGATGATGACGTGGCAGCAGGTCGAGTCACGTCTAAGAATCTTTTCTACGGTGGATGGAGTGTTGATCCGCCTGTATCTTCGCCGTCTCAATCGCATTCATCGTCGGATTTTGACGATTTTTCGGAGAACTTGTCTCCGAGAAGATGTTTCTGGAGTCCGATCAGGTCTCCGGCGAGAGGAGATGGCTTGAAGACGAAGAGCAAATCCTCCAGCGAGCCGAGACGGTGTCGTTTCAAGGAGCTTCTGAGGAGAAGCCACAGCGACGGAGCCGTCTCGACATCGAGCGCATCCAAACGGTGCAGTTTCAAGGATCTTCTAAGAAGAAGTCACAGCGACGGCGGCGGTGGCCAGGGGTCTTCGAGTTCGACAAGCGGTAATGGCTCGCCGGTAGTGAAAGGGAAGAATAAAACGGTGTCGTATAAACCTGAAGTGGTTCAGAGAAGAAAGTCATATTTACCTTACAGGCAAGATTTGATCGGCGTTTTCGCCGGGATGAGCAGATTCCGTCATTAATTAAAGTTTAAGCATCTCCTAATTTTTTATTATTACCTCAACTGATTAATTTACAAAGAGGTCCTTGTTTGC
This sequence comes from Camelina sativa, assembly GCF_030686135.1. Taxonomy (NCBI): domain Eukaryota; kingdom Viridiplantae; phylum Streptophyta; class Magnoliopsida; order Brassicales; family Brassicaceae; genus Camelina; species Camelina sativa. The sequence goes on from NC_141887.1 coordinate 2,315,647, forward strand.
TTATAGTTTTTCGTTTTTGACCATGTAAGACTTTTTTTGGTGCTATTTAAACTCCAAATATACTTGTGTTTTTGACATTCCACACTTTGCCATGTGTAAAGACTTTCGAGGAAACAGAGTGTTCACGAAAGGGAGCGTTCTTCCCAGTGACGTTCTTGAAGAATTCTGTGGCGATTCATTGTCACACAAGCACTAATTCAGTCCATCGGTCGTCTAGGTTGATTTAATTTTGAATACGGATAGAATGTGCTGATGATTAGGTCATTGGTTATGATATATTTAGTAGATTAAGCAAGAGATTCTGACATAGACTAATGTTGTGAACTTGTTTTGCATGATTAACGAAGCATGATTGTCGCTACTAAACAAGTAAATATTGACCGTTAGCGTAACTTAGTTTTGGTTTCGGTTTAATGATTGTTTCTTTCTTGGATCTATCCCCACTTTCTTCGCAATGATCAAGAAAATACTTTTTTTTTCATTTGATTAAGTTTAGTGGCTGCGAGGAAGCAGAAGGTCTATTCGTCAAGTCTAGATTGCACTTTGCTAGTCAATTTTTGTTAATCAAACTATACACACTTTTGAACATTTCAATGTGGAACTCTCTTTATGTATCAAGTGTTATGGAGTCTTTTTTTTATGACATTCCCTCTTGACTTCCAAGTTCCAAAATAATAACATTATTTGACTAGACAAATTAGTTCCTTTCAGTGAGAACATCCTCTCTTCTACGTTTAGTCGTCCACTTGTATTGTGACTAGTCTCCACTATAGGTCAGGAAGTTCCTGGAAACAAGGTTCACTTTAGTTAGATGAATACATGTATCAAAAAGTTCATGACAAGCTATGGTTTAGATGCCTTATCCTGAGTAAGTGATCACATTTATTTTTCTCTTTTCAACATCAACAAACACACATTTTCTCTTTTTTATGTTTTTTTTAACCGTTTCAAAAAGATTATAGAACAGGTATCTGTTTCTTGCTCGTGCTTCCAAAGGCTTAGTTTAATAATGATTGGTCAAGCCCGGTTTATCTTAGCTGGCTTTTCTTCTTTTTCTATCTGAATCAATTATACAATGTCTCATGATACAAATATTAATCAAAATCTTATTTATATGACACATCCTCATCTCTCATTTCCAAAAGGTAAACTCACTTACTCCTAATGTCTTGTGAAATTCATTATTGATATTCGTTTAACTGAAACAAAGCAAGTAAGTAAAGACAAGGCCTCGGGCGCCATCGTTCTTTTTCATAGTTTTGTCTGACATAATGATATGGGAGTGTTGACATGTTGCATGAAAATGTCGACATAGTTTCTTCATCCTCCCACACATTACATATAAGTAGCAAATCAAACCCTTTGCACATTCCAAATTTCTCCTCTCTCCCAAACCTAGCGGAAGTAGAGGCTAGTAATGTTTTTGTTTAATCGACTAATCATTAAGGCGGGAAATACGGAAGAAGTCAAGTTGCATGCATAATCATAAAATGTAGAGAGTGTGTTAGTTTCTTTAATTTTTCCTTTCGCTTAGTTCTCTTTTTTATTTTCGCCATTAGTTACAGTTTCTTCCTTATACATACTTGATAGAATAACTTCATGTTTGTAAACAATCTATGCAAAGAGGTTTTGCTCTCATGTATATAGTGCACTTTTTGTAACCAATTTGCTCTACTTTCATGTTCCTTGCTCTGTAAACTTTGCACCCTTTCGGGCTACAGTTTCTTCAAATTTAAATGGCTCATCAGACTCGGAGACTGCTTTCTCATCTGCTTCAAAAGCTACAAAACAGGTAAAATATAAACATAAATTGATCCGTACGTGGTGTTTATTTGGATAAGGTTATCAAAAATATATTCAAGTATAGCCTTGTTTTGATGATAGGATCTTATCCTCTACATAAAATCCACACCCATCAGTCTCTTCTACATCTCTGTACCACTAGTTTTTTTTCTTCTTAATATCCGAGAAAATTTCAACTTTCAGTAAATTATAATTTCTTCCTTACGTTTAAACCAATTCTTGTTATAGGCTTATAGCTTAGCGGCTATATAAAACATTAGTGTGATAACTCACACTCAGATATGGTGAGACCAACATATAGTTTCCAAATAACTTGTTGATAGACCAGTAACAACAACATATATAATCTAAAGATACTTTGGTCTACCAATAGTGAAATGATCTGTATATATTGTCTGCGACGACATAAGAAATAATTGGATGTAATTAATTACTAAGCAAATCCCATGAATTTGATTCATTGTTTTGGCTCATGGTACACCTTTAACCTCTTACTTTAACCAAAACCGCCTAGTTTAGTGTTTCTTACGTAGATATAGATGGATATGCATATCCCTCGAACAATCACATAATATCAAAACTGGATAATAACATTTAAATAAGAATTGGGGGAAAAAAGTTTGAGAGAAGTTCCACCACAAGAAAAGAAAGAGACTTTTCTATTCACCTCACCTTTCGCTTTCCTTATCTATGACTATGAGACCCCGAATGCGGAAAGCCCATCTCCCTTTATTTAATTAGCTAGTCTTCATATAACAAAGATTTTACATTAATTATAATTACTAGGGATATTTACTCTTCATATATACTTTGTATTATAAATATCCTTCGCTCTTCGTCCCTCTCATCGCCTGTCTCTTATCTTCCTCTCTTCTCGTTCCGTTTATCCGCAAACGTAGCCTCTGTGCGCTGCACCTTGTTTCAGTCATCACCACCTCAATTGGGTATAGTATATTATATACAATCTCCTCTCCCTTTCTCTCTCTTATATATTTAATCTGTGTAAGGATTTCAGTACTTGCTTCTTTAGTAAGTAGGGATATATATATACACTAATGTTCATATATATATATATATACGTACTAATGTCATATACATGCGTGTTCCTTAATTTGTTGGTCAATCACGTTAGAGAGGTTAGTGCGAGTGTACGTGTAAAGTAATTTCGCTTCACTTCCAAAAATCTTGGAACATACTTCCATTTCTCTCTACCTGTCTTGATAATTAAACAATCCGTGTTTTTTTTTTAACGTAATGAACGAGGATATTAGATTAGAAGATAAAAAATACTCAGAATCTTTGTAGCGAGGGAAAAAAGAAAGAACTAAAGCAAATCCATTCAATAAAATTTTAAAAATCATTACTATGAAAAAGCCACATTCCCACTATCTAAAACTTGACCCATCACATTCTTACCTCTCAAGTCTTACCTCTTAACCATTCAAATATCTCACATTAATTATCCATATTACATATTTAGCCATGACAAAAATTACACGTGTCTAGATATTTGTACTAAAATGTAGTACTATATGTTTTGCATAGGTGGGTTCATAAAAGTATTGTTGTGCACTTGTGTTGTGGTTCATCTTCAAATCTTTAAAATCTAGTACTTAGTACAACCAGATCCGGTCTCTCTGTTTCCGGTCTAATTATTCGCTAGTTATAGTTAACTAATGGCCATATTATGTGTGAGTATTCTTTATTTCTTACAATTTAAGTAAAATAAAGAAATAAATCCAAAGTTATAAGTTATAATCTTTAGATATGGAATTAAATCCAAAGTTATAAATTAGAAAGATAATGTAAAAGTATATGTATAATCTTAAATGATTTAATTAATTCTTTATAAAAAATGTTGACTACAAATACTAATTATTATATTTCCAAATTTGAGATAAAATAATTATATTAATTTCAAATAGATGATTTTTCCTGTTGTCAAAAAGTATTTCAATAAATACATGTACGTAATAAACAAAAAAAGCTATATATATATATATATATATATATATATATACAAGATACAAGTCATATTTTTCTCTCATCTTCTCTCTGGTTAATTACCTTTTTTAGAAAAGGTAAAATAAAGTTGCATTTCTGGTAATGAAGAGAAATGTATTTTTTTTAATAAATAATTTGTGTTGGTCAAATAACTTGCACAGAAAACTGAGAAGGCATGGGAAACGAATCATACGAAGACGCTATCGAATCACTCAAGAAGCTTCTCATGTAAGTGAATATTAGAAATGTAGAAAACCATGCAATGAAAGACTTTTGTAAAATGGGAGGCTTAATTATATACTTGGAAATTAATTATTGGTTTTAAGAAATTGGGGTTTTTAATCAAAATAGGAAGATCAGGAAAAAATAAATGGAGTTATTATTTTAGTTTCACAACGTTTTTTTATCGTGTAACAATATAATATGCGGGCAGTGAGAAGGATGAGCTTAAGGATCTGGCTGCGGCCAAGGTGAAGAAGATCACTGCGGAGCTTCAGACAGTCTCGTCGTCTGACAGCAAAACTTTCGATCCTGTCGAACGTATTAAGGAAGGGTTCGTCACCTTCAAGAAGGAGAAATACGAGTAAATAATTATTTCATCTCTCCCTTCTTCTTAATTTTTTTTGTTAAGTGTATAATTTGGTAATATTATCAAGTCATTTCATTGCAGGACGAATCCTGCTTTGTACGGTGAACTCGCTAAAGGTCAAAGCCCAAAGGTAAATAAACATAATAAATAAACAAATAAAAACAAACTCAAATCAAACATACATGCTGTTGTATATCAGTATAGGTTTAGATTTATATATATTGTATATATGGTCATGGTAGTATATTATGAATTGTGTGCAGTACATGGTGTTTGCTTGTTCGGACTCACGTGTGTGCCCATCACACATACTAAACTTCCATCCAGGAGATGCCTTCATGGTTCGTAATATCGCTAACATGGTTCCTCCTTTTGACAAGGTAAACACTTTCTATTATATACATCACGGATGACGGATTATTAATTCTAGAACATTCTGACTCAAACGGAGTGTTTGACTTTGACTTGACATAAGAAGGCATGACGAGGCTTTTCTGTTTTTAATATATAATTGCAGGTCAAATATGCTGGAGTTGGAGCCGCCATTGAATACGCTGTCTTGCACCTTAAGGTCAATCTCTCCCGATATAAATTTATATATTCTTCTATCTTTAGACTGCTTTTTGTGATTTTTTTAAAACTTGCTTGATGCATAGGATGCATGTTACTATGTTAGTTTATATTAATCTTACATATTAGTTGGTATGACATGACATTTATAAATGGATGGTACGATGAGAAAAACACATGTAATAGACGTAGTTATGGAGTCGGGAATCCAAAATTGCGGGGATACGTAATGGTCCTTATTGGGCCGGGTTGTGTTTAGTGTGTATACGTATTGTGAATTTGTGATTAATTGATGTGAGTATATCCATCAATACATATAGATTGATGTTTAATGGAAATTTATGAATGTAGGTGGAAAACATTGTGGTGATAGGGCACAGTGCATGTGGTGGCATCAAGGGACTTATGTCATTTGCTCTTGATGGAAACAACTCCACGTAATATTTTTTGTTTTCTTATAATGAATTTATATAATTATATAGGATATTGTGATGATATGTCTACTTTAATTGCAGTGATTTCATAGAGGATTGGGTCAAAATCTGTTTACCAGCAAAGACAAAGGTTTTGGCAGAAAGTGAAAGTTCAAAATTTGAAGACCAGTGTGGCCGATGTGAAAGGGTACGTATATTCTCCATTTAGTTTTTCACTTAAACTTTAAATATTCATTAGAATATTAGTTAGTCAAATTATTTATAACTCGTTTTATGCTTATAATGTCATTATTTTTGAACAACAATGTCATTATCTTAATCGCAATGTCTTCTAATATAAATGTATGAATACTGCAGGAGGCAGTGAATGTGTCACTAGCAAACCTATTGACATATTCATTCGTGAGAGAAGGGGTTGCGAAAGGAACACTTGCGTTGAAGGGAGGCTACTATGATTTTGTTAATGGCGCCTTTGAGCTTTGGGGACTCCAATATGGAATTTCTCCCGTTCATTCTATATGAAACAACACATCACCATCACCATTACCACCACCATGATCATCATAATCATCATCATCACCAGCATCATATCGTTATCAATCATCATGATCACCATCATATAATTTCTGTTTGTAATTGTAATGCACCTTTACTTGCGATGAGCTTCTTTTCCTTCATCATGCGTCTTATATGAAATAAACAAGGAGATCATATAAAATCATGGTTATTAATTTTCATAAATATCATTGCTTTTGTCAGTTAAACTTCTTTTGTTTTCATTAATTTGGTTTGATTCATAACATGGGAGGATAACAAATTCGTAGAAAATTTATAATATTCATCAAATGAAAATTGCAACATGAAAAATATGTAATTTATTGAATTGCGAGATGAAAAAAAAAATGTCAATTAGACATTTTCAACAAAAATGTTAAAACAATTGTCTAGATTAGAGATATGGCTACCATACTACACCAAGATTGATCTGGAAAATTTTGGGAATCATCAATACCTCTTCATCTTCATTTTACATGACTTACATGTCCCCATGTAGATCATCAACAACCCTCCACTTCGAATACAGCTCCATATGTAAGTAGTATCATGCATTGCAGTATATAACTGTCTGAGCAATTAAAATCAAGGAGGGAGTAGGGGGGACAAGCCTTCAAATAACATAATAAAAATCAAAGACAAAGAACATAAATTAAACTATTAAGATGGGGGGACAGCTTTGTCATAGAAATTTATATTAGAATTTTTTAGGGAAGTGTGAATATTTGACCCATTATATTGTCTGACCACTATTAATTTTTTTCGTTTATAGTTAAGTATATCGTCAGGGCAATCAAGGTTTGTGTCTAATTTCTCATTTAAATACAACGTTAGTTAGTATCGATTTTGACTATCATCGGCATTTGAAAATATTATATACTTTCTTAAACTAAGGTGAAAACGTATAATATAATTAGTAATCAAATAACATGTACTAGTTTCTGTATCCATTTATGGCTTTCTTCTTTTCAAATTTAGATAAGATTAAAGATGTACATTATCTCAAACTCAAACTCAAAGTAAAACAAATACATTGTATACAACTCCTAGCCTACCGTTATCTTTAGAGCTTAGACAATTAGACTCTTTTAGTTTTAGCTTATAACTTGAACCAACATTTAACAGGTTTATATGAACACCTCACACAAAATTATCCAAATACATGTTTGTTTGTTTGTTTTTTTGCTTTAGGAAAGAAAGTCAAGAAACAAATATAACATTTATATATGCATAGAGTTTTAAGCATATACATTTAACCCAAGACAGACGTCCAACTAATTAAAAGACTTAATTAGCCAATCATACACTACGACATCAACAACTTTTAATCTAAGATTGTTGATGTATTAGTGTTTGATCAGCTTTGAGGATAACAAAACATAAACGATCAATACTAAAAAAACAACAAAATTAACACACATCAAAAACAGTGTCCGTCTATAAAATCCATCATGTTGGTGAGTGTACTTAGCTCAAACTCATCCTCATGAACCCAAAGTGAACTCAGGTAGTTGCTTCCTTGACGATCTTCTTGAATTACATCTCCGAGAATATTATTGTTACCGTCGATATTCGTGATTTTCGTTGCTTCTGATGTTTCAGTAGGATTTGGGAGATTGATCTGATAAACAATATCACCATTGCTCTGTTTGGTTTTCGGATCTTTGATTCCTAGTTTCTTACTAAGATGCGTGTTCCAATAGTTCTTCACTTGATTATCCGTTCGACCCGGCACTCTTTTAGCAATTAAAGACCACCTATAATTAAACACACATATTATAATAATATATAGTACTTTACTCACTAATTATCATGTGAAAGTATTTTATTGAAAGTTAAGAGAACAAAAACATGTGTTACCAAGCAAGCTTGAGAAGTCAATCACGAATATTTATAACTATTTACAGCCATGAAAAATGGATAGGAATGTATTAATGATTAATTGAGTAGATAAAAATAATTTTAAGTAAATATTTGTTTTTGTTAACAAAGTTAAATATAACGAAAGTATACCTATTACCAAGCAACTTGTGGAGCCTAATGATAAGATCTTCTTCTTGCTCGGTGAAATTGCCTCTTTTCACATTTGGGCTGAGATAATTCATCCACCTCAATCGACAACTCTTTCCACATCTCTTCAAACCTAATAGACATATATACATACAAACTTATTCATCTATGAGGATCTTCATTCATTTTTTTTTTTTGAAATGTAACCCACTATCTTAAGTACATCATCAAATTCACTCATTAACAGTAACTAAAATTTAGAGACGCATGATATTCCAGTTTCAACAACTAACGAGAGGATAATATAGAGTTAACTTATGATTAAGGCATGCGAATCTAAAGCAATAGAATTTATACAACCCTTAACGTTAAACCATTTTTGTGACAAAAAATAAATCATATATAATGTTGAGTTTTGCCCCCACCCAAACACCAAAAGAAAAAGAGAGAGAGAGAGAGAGAGAGAGAGAGAGAGAGAGAGAGAGAGAGAGAGAGAGAGAGAGTACCAGTCTTTTTGGCAATACGATTCCAATGGCCTTTGCCATGAGCTTTGACATAATCCATGAGGACCTTGTCTTCTTCTACTGTCCACAAACCTTTCTTGTACTCATTGTTTCCCTCTTCTCCAGTACTACTTACTTTCTTTCTCATTCTTTTTGTTTCCTTGGAAAATAGACGAGAGAGAGAGATCATAAAAAGAGAGAGATAGATAAAGAGGTTCAGTGAGTAGTTATTCGATGGAGTTATTAATACTAGTACTACAAGTTCAGAACCTAGTGGAATATTTTATGTATAAAGTATAAAGATAATACGTGAGTATTTAATAACGAGATATATAGGTATAAATACAAATATTAATGATTAGAAACTTATTAGATAATGACATATAAATGTATTGATTGTGTCTAGCATGTAATGATGATTGTAAATAATAATGGACTTCTGAGTTCCAAGCTGGTAATTTACTGATCATACAGATTAGTTTAATGACTTAATCTAGATTTCCCACTAAAACATGAAAACATGGACCGCTTAAGATGGTCTTGGGGAGCACAAAAATCACGTGTATGTTCTAAAAGATTCGGTTTTGATCTTAGAGCTCTTTCGGCATCGAAGTTTCATGTGTCAGGCTAGTCTTTAAATATTTTCTTTAATCTTGATGAACTGAAATAAATTATAAAGAGATATATTAGACAGAAAATATGTTACACCATTCTTGTTCTACATTCTCGATCATAAAAAAATCCCACATGAAGATGGAAACCCAAAAGAGTTTGAGGACTAATTTACAAAATCTAAAATATAACCAAGTTACAAAGGTTGTTGCTGCAACGTTTTGAAGGTAAAGATCGATACTAACCGGCTATTATCAATGTCAAAATAAAAGTTATTCAAATGAGATCCTTTATCAGGAATGACCTCGAAAAAAATGTAATGAATAATACATATTTTTATTTTGTAAAATGACACCATAGGACCAGCGTCCGGGAATCTTTGATTCGTGTATTACACTAGTCATGACAGTTAACAATACTAGTATTAGTAGTAATATTTTTGCGTTATATTTTAACTGGCGTGTGAGAGTTAGGAACTTAGGTTATGGAGATATTTAATTAGAAGATGATTTTGACTCTCTTGGGATTAGGATTTTTCACGGAAAAGTAAAACAGTGTTATTATTGTAAGAAAGAAAGAGAGAATAGAAGCTCCCTCTCTTGTCATTTAAAATATCTTGATCTTCGTGCCTCACCAGACGTATCTTGTTATGTTTATGTGATATATTTTGGGGGATTAATTATAAATAGCATTTTCGATACATAGTTTATTTAATTCAGAATTTCTTTTGTTAATATTTTTTCACATCTTCTTTTGTTGATTTACTTGTCAAAAGAGGAGGTTTTCCCATTGACTATGTCAGTAATTATCAAAACAATTTGACATTATATCAGTGATTGTCAAAAGTATCAATTTTAGTAGTGTATATATGATAAGTATTATTTTCTGCAATTAATACAACAAACAATAGTAATTAATGTTAAATTCATAATTAATGTTTTCATAAATTTAGAGTCTGCTGCGTAGAAAATCTGAATGGTCTATTTGGGAAATGAATGATATTTGGAAATTTATTTTGAGAAACTAAGATTTTTGTAAAAGAAAAATAGAGGCAAAGGATATAGCTGGCACATTTAAAAATTTAGACATATTAAACCCTAAACGCTAGCTGGGGGTTGTGTCAATAAGAGAGGTAATAATTTTCTGCAACATTTCAATGTATAAAAACTACTGTAGTATCTTTGAGAAAAAGAAAAAAAACTACTGTAGTATCTATATTCTAGTAGTTGTCAATAAATAAATCAAACCATCTATTTTTCTCTTCTTCTTTTTTTTTCAAAAACAAAACAATAATCACGTCGTAGAAAAAAAAAGTATCAAAGAATTTGATGGACACTATATATATATCATTCTAATCTAGTTTGATTTTTTTAGTTCAGCTTTTTTTTGTGTGGTTTTCCCAAGTCTTATTATCGTATTATTTTTCGTATTCGTTCGTTTGATTGTCAGGGACGCGTTCATCAAATTGTTTATCGGAGCCCAAAAAAAATCTTTATCAGCCCATTTATAATTTTGTCGGTGAACCACGGCCCATATGTGACTTTCGAATAAACAATATCATAAAATTTAAATAGATTTTTTTAGTGAATTCTAATAAAATACTTAGCTTTCCAAACCTCGCCTGATTACCTCATTTAGATTACGTGGTAATTACTTCATTCTAAATATGTACAAAAACACAATCGAAACGTGACTGACAGCTGAAGTGATGAAATTCTCTCCCTATTGGGTTAATCTTACGTTGACTACAATCTGGCCAATCCTAAACTGAGAAACATGAATTTGATATATACAATTTCATCACATTTAGGTCGTCTAACTATATTAGAGAATCTGACTTAGAAAGAAACCACGATTCTTTTACAAACCCTCATAAAGATTCGAATATTTTTCTAGTAACTATTTAAGTTGTACATTTTTAGTAAATCTTTAGATACTTTTTTTTTTTAGGTTTGCGTCATTTAACAAAAAGTCTTGGCATGTTTATTTATGAACTTGTTTAAACCTACCAAAAAGTCCGTTTTAAGCTACATTTGATTTTGACAATTGACTAATTATTCTGTTTTTGATTATACTCTATGCTAGTAAATTCGGATCTATTTTGCATTGTATAATATATAAGTATATAACACACACACCATGCATGAGATCATTAAGTAAAACAAAAGCAATTGGAACAAAAGCAATTGGAAAAACCACAGACTTCTCTCGATCGGCTATTGACAATAGAGTTTAGAGTTATAGGAACGTGGGAAAAATTATGATAGCCATTCATTCATTCATTCAGATGCCAACCATTCCTTTAGAAATTGCATAAGATCTTTTGATTATTTTTTTAAACATGTTGTCATTTGAATGGCTATCATAATTTGGTCTTTTTCTAGATAATTTATAAATCATTGGTTTGTCTTTTTCAGTTGTCCGATGGAAAAATTCAGAAGCCATCAAATATACTCCCTCTATATTGGAATATATGATGTTTTAGAAATTTATCTTGTATTACAAATATTGATTTTTTGTATTTTTCTAATTAATTAATGATATCAAATTGTAGATCTCAAGATTCACTAATTTAAGAATTTAAAATTTTGATGAACTACTATTGGTTAATAATTATAAGAAATATGTTTTTAAAAATAAAAATATATTTATGACTAAACATTGATTATTTTCTTAATCTTTGTGAAAATCTTGGAAAATCATTCTTTCTAATATAGAGGGAGTATAAAAGAAAGACTCAAATTAAAAGAAGACTCCAAAAATTATATTTCCTAGGAAAAAAAAAAACTTTGTGGCCGTTGGAGAAGTCATTGGCCACTACTCATGGAAGAAAAAAGTAGTGAGAGTCTTTATTTTTATTTTTCCATGATTGTTCTTCTTAGTGATATCATGCTTGGTGCATGCGTTAAAACACATCAGGCCCGGCTAAAGTTTTTGGTGAACGTGGTGCAATTTTTTTTTTTTTTTTTGATTTTTTTAGGTGTTAATTGTAAATTTCATAAATTTAGGACCATTTTTATCAAAATATTGAATATTGAGAACTCAAAACCTTATAATTTTTTTTAAAAAATGCAACCGCATTAACGCTCTAGAAACACATTTAATTTTAGTTTGCGTTATTTATTTTAAAGAAAAAAATGGACCTAACAATATGCATTAATACATTAAAAAATTTTAAAAAATAATATTCAAAATTTTATGAACCACAAGGCTGTGCTTTTGTAGGGTAAATGTCTTTATTCATGTGCATACACGTGTAGAAGAAAAAGATGGGAGTTATTCAACAATTTTTATTATGTTACAAAAATCTATTTATTCAAAGTTTCAAACTACTATCATCTCACTATTTATTATATTTGGAATTAAAAAAAAAAAAAAAACAGAACAAGGCCTATAAAAAGTAAAGAGAGATCCCAAAAGGCCAAAAGCATAAAGTGGAAAAAAAGAAAGAATAAAAAAAGAAGAAGAAGACCACACCACTTGCACTTGTGTTGTTGTTGGGGGGCGGCTCATTACACACGAAGGAGGAAGGCGCGAACTTCAAGGTCGCTTCTCGACGACCAAACCAAGCAACCAACACTGTGGTGGGTGCATTTCTTTCTTCTTCTTCTTCTTTGACGGAGTGAAGAGTTCTCTTTTTTTTTTCTTTTTTTTTTTTAAAAATCGATATTAATCATCCTCTCTGTATACTTTCCGAAAAAGTTGGTGTTTTTATTAACTCTGAATCACGTTCTATTGAATTCCCAGATTTTTTTCAACACTCAGGGTCACGGGTTCTTCGTTTTCGTGCTTGGGATCAGCAAAAGGGCTTCCCTGTGATTCCGTACGGTTTCTGTGTGTCTTCATTCATTACTTACATTTCCCACTTTTTTTGGGGATTTATTCAGACATAATATTTTTGTGTGTGATCTACACTACACATAGTTTCCATTTTTCTTCGTCTACTCTGTTTTTAAAATTCCAGAATTTGGACACCGCTTCTGAGATCTATCCTTGTTCGTATCGTATTGTATCATTTGTTCATTTCAGATCTTTCTATGCATTTTTGTATTTTGAGGATCTATGCATTATTGAATTTTGATTCACGTTATACAGAGAGCATGTTTGGTGTTTTGTTTGATTCTTTTTTTTTTCTGTTATGTTTTTGTAGGAGCTATAAAGGTCGGAAATGGCGGCTTATGTTTCTGTTGGAAACATTCATGCTTTCTATCTTGAGGGGCAGGTACACAGGGAACAAAGTTACCGACAAGATTCATGGAGTTCTGGCTTTTCTTCCAGGACAAATCCATTCAAAGTCCCCTTTTCTTGGTAATCACTTTTTTTCAAACCTTTAATCCCAAATTTTGTCACTTCTGTGTACCATTTGACATTTTTATTAGATCCATCATGATTCCCATTTCTGTTTTTGTTCTTTGTTCTCATGTAGAACTCATCCACTTCTATTTCCTATTCCAAAGTCCACAGCTTTTTTTTGGTTTTTGTTTCTTTGAATAGTTAAGACTTATCAAACTTTTTTTTTTTTTATCTTTGTGTGCATAGGTCAAGTGGCGTATCTAAGGCATTAAAATCTGGGAGATGTGGTTGTTATTCTCGAGGTGTTTCTACAAACAGTGAAAGCTCAAAACTTTGTGGAAGTATCAAGGCTGTTTCCGCATCTTCTTCGACAAAATATTATGATTTCACTGTGATTGGAAGTGGAGTGGCCGGTCTGCGTTATGCTTTAGAAGTTGCAAAGCAAGGGACAGTTGCAGTGATTACCAAAGACGAGCCTCATGAGAGTAACACAAACTATGCTCAAGGTGGTGTTAGTGCAGTGTTATGCCCTTTGGATTCTGTAGAAAGTCATATGCAGGACACAATGGTCGCCGGTGCTCATCTTTGTGATGAAGAAACCGTAAGAGTAAGTCCACTGTATCCTGCATTGTTATGTGCTGTATGCTGTTCATTGCCTGAGAAACTATCTGATACATGCTTGTGTTAGTAAGCATTGTAGTGGATGTAGCTGTGTCGACAGTTTTGCAATAGTTCTTAAGTCACTAAGCTAGAGAGCTAACATATTAAAAAGAAAGATGGTCCAAACCTGTCTCACTGTTTCACGGTCTGAATGTCATTTTTCAGGTTGTGTGTACAGAAGGACCTGAAAGGATCCGTGAACTGATTGCGATGGGAGCATCATTTGATCACGGCGAGGATGGAAACTTGCATTTGGCAAGAGAAGGTGGTCACTCGCATCGTAGGATCGTTCATGCAGCTGATATGACAGGAAGAGAGATTGAGAGAGCTTTACTTGAAGCCGCACGTAACGATCCCAACATATCTGTCTTCAAACACCATTTTGCAATCGATCTGCTCACTTCTCAGGTTCCATTTCACACCTCTTGAAAAACCAAATTGCCTCTGATCAATCGCCGTATCAGATCAATCTTTTTCTATCTAAACAGGACGGTTTGAGCACAGTTTGTTATGGTGTTGACACTTTGAATATCAAAACAAATGAGGTACACAAAGATATCTTGCTTCTGGCGGTTTGATTATTCGCCTTGTAGCTTAGTTTGTAATTTGAAAAATCTCATGTTTCTTCAGGTGGTACGCTTTATATCGAAGGTGACACTGCTTGCTTCAGGTGGAGCTGGGCATATCTATCCATCAACCACAAATCCTCTGGTAATATTTTCTTTAGCTTAACTACAAAACATTGTATCAGTAGAACGAATGAGCAGGAGTAGCATAACATTAAAAAGTTTCTGATATATTTTTCTCCATTTTTATTATCTACTTGGTTTTTGTATAGGTGGCTACTGGAGATGGGATGGCTATGGCTCATCGAGCTCAAGCTGTGATCTCAAATATGGAGTAAGTAAAAACTCCTAAAGAACGCCAAAAGAAGTTTGTTGACAATGAAACTCATAAGTTGGTTTTTTGTTATGTTGTATTTGGTAAGGTTTGTGCAGTTTCATCCTACTGCCTTAGCCGACGAAGGTCTTCCCATCAAACCACAAACCGCTAGAGAAAACGCGTTCCTCATCACTGAGGCCGTTAGAGGTGATGGTGGCATCCTCTACAATCTAGGAATGGAGCGATTTATGCCCGTATACGATGAGCGAGCTGAGCTTGCTCCAAGAGATGTGGTAGCAAGAAGCATTGATGACCAGCTCAAGAAACGGAAAGAAAAGTATGTGTTACTTGACATAAGCCATAAGCCGAGAGAAAAGATTCTTGCCCATTTCCCCAACATAGCTTCTGAATGTCTTAAACACGGTCTGGATATCACCCGTCAGCCTATCCCGGTTGTCCCTGCAGCTCATTACATGTGTGGAGGAGTTCGTGCTGCTTTACAAGGCGAAACCAATGTCCTTGGATTGTTTGTAGCAGGTGAAGTAGCGTGTACCGGTCTCCATGGGGCAAACCGTCTTGCTAGTAACTCGCTTTTAGAAGCCCTGGTTTTCGCGAGACGGGCAGTTCAGCCTTCAACTGACCTCATGAAACGCACAAAACTTGATCTAAGCGCATCAGAGAAATGGACAAGGCCTGTTGTTGCGACAGCTAGATCGCTAGGAGATGAAGTACTATCAAAGATTATAGCTTTGACTAGAGAAGTGAGAAGAGAGCTTCAGGAAGTGATGTGGAAGTATGTTGGTATCGTCAGATCAACCATTCGGCTCAACACGGCTGAGAGGAAAATCGCAGAGCTAGAAGCGAAATGGGAAACGTTTTTGTTTGAACATGGATGGGAACAGACAGTGGTAGCTCTTGAAGCTTGTGAGATGAGAAACTTATTCTGTTGCGCTAAGCTTGTAGTGAGCAGCGCCCTAGCCAGACATGAAAGCCGCGGTCTTCATTACATGACAGACTTTCCTTTTGTGGAAGAAAGCAAGCGCATTCCGACAATAATTCTCCCGTCTTCTCCTACAACAGCTAGTTGGAGCTCAAGGCGGTTACAGAACATACGCAGCAGCTCACTTGTTGATTGTTAAAACTGCAGGAGTTTGTTCTTATTTGAAGCCAATCAATTCTGTTACTTGTATTCATATGAATAAACTTTGGCATTCAAAAGAATACTCTGATTCTGACACTGTAATACAAAAGAAAATAAAGTATTCATCTGAGATAAACAATTATTGTGACAATACATCTTTCAAACCCTTTGCTATGGTGTATATTGATGACTTTCTGAGCAAAAAGAAACAAACGTATACTGTATGTGGATTTCCCAAGCAAGAAGCAGGACTGAGAACAGTCTTGTCTTCACTGACTCCATATCCTCAGTTTCTTTCTTCTGAGTAAACCATTCCAGAAGCTTCCATCATTCTCCTGAGGAAATCACGAGCTCCAAGCTCGGGTGTGGCTTCCATTATCAGACCAAACATGAATTCATTCTTCCTGTCTTCTTTAACTCGACCTGAATGCGATCTGTGAAGGCTGCACAGAGAAGCTAAAATTTCTTCTTCAATGCCGCTTTAGAAACCAGCCTAGTTACTTGTTCCATCCAGAGACCAGATAGGTCAATAGTCTGCAGCCGCCAGTCCTGTTTTTGCTACATTAAAATTCAATGGATATATTCTCAGTAAATAGTCTTGGCTTGTGTAACTCGTTTAAACAAAGAACAAAGATATCTCAAAACACAACTCAGGAAGTATGGTGCCATAATCTAACCCAGTTGCGGAATTCACAATTGCTTAGATGTCCAGTTTGAAGCCAGATCTGCTATTATATCTGAGAAAATGAAACATTTGAGTAAAGCTGCAACTGAATATTGAAGCGAGATTAGGATTAGAAGGAGGAAACAGAATTACCCGGTTCACGAATTTGAGGAACGAGCATTCTTTTTCTTGTAACACTCCTTTAAGAATCTTTCAGCATCAACCTTCATTCCAGGTTTAGAAAAAGCAGCACTTATCCAGTGAATAGTTTGACTACACGGAATATATCCCTTTTCTTCGATCATCTCTTTTAGCAATCCTTTTGCCTCTGCCAAGTACATTGGTTTTCTATTCCACTCAACTTCTGGATGAGTGCAAAGTCTGCACAAACCAGATATCATAGTACAATAAGTCGAAGTGTTGGGGCTCACTCCTCTCTTACCCATCTCCTTCATTAGCTCTCTTGCCTGAAGCATCTTCCCAACTTTAGCAAATTCACTGATAAGCACATTATAAGTGCTGGTTTTTGGTACCAACCCATCCGCAATCATCTCACAATATATCGTCATACTTTCTTTCTTATTCCCTATCTTAGCCTGACCAGAAATTAAAGCATTGTATGTAAAATCGTCAGGACGCATACCTCTACTCTTCATCTCACTCAGCCATTTGTCCACCTCTTTTATTAGCCCAGCATCAGAAAGACCTCTTATTATAGTATTATAGGTTACAACATTCGGGGATATTCCTGCTTCCAACATAACGGAATATGTCGAAAGAGCTTTTCCTACGTGACTGCCCACGAAGTACCCATGCATAAGGGAATTGAACGTCACAATATCAGGAACAAAGCCTCTCACTTTCATTTTCTCCATAACCATAGCTGCCTTTTTCGTCATACCTAGTTTGCACAGAGTTGAAACGAGAGTGTTGTAAACTTGCCTACTAAGTTTAATTCCATAACGCAAGAGTGTCTCGTGAGTTTCAAATATAGCGTCAGCTCTTTTATGCCTTGAACACGTGTCGAGAAAAATTCGATACGTCGTTAAGTTAGGATGGATTTCCATAAACACCATTTGATTCAATATGTCAATTGCTTCCTCCATTTTACCCTTTTCACATAGCATTCCAACCACAATATTGCAACTCATCAGACTCGGTTTTATTCCACAACTCTTCATCTTATCCCAAAGCTTAAGGATACCATCCAAATCCCCTAGCTTTCGTTGTGAATTCATCATTATGTTAAATGTAGCAACATCTGGTTCTATACCCTTCTCTGTCATTCCTTTGTAGGCCCAGTCAGCTCCGAATTTGCCAAACTTCAACAGCCCACTGATTAAGACATTGTAAGAAACAACATCCCAGGGCATCCCTTTCTCTTGCATTTCTTCAGCCCAAGAGAGAG
This sequence comes from Camelina sativa, assembly GCF_030686135.1. Lineage (NCBI taxonomy): Eukaryota > Viridiplantae > Streptophyta > Magnoliopsida > Brassicales > Brassicaceae > Camelina > Camelina sativa. The sequence goes on from NC_141887.1 coordinate 2,333,775, forward strand.
CAGCTTCTTCGTCTCCTCCTTTGAAGAACACATCAATTAAAGATGTGTAGTTAATATGATCCAGTGTCACTCCTTTAGATACCATGTCTTTGACTAATCCCCTAACTTCCTTACTCCTACCAATTCTCTTCAAGTGGTTCACCAGAGCATCAAGTATGTAGTTGTTTTCCTCCACCCCAATCAGCCTCATCTCCTTACTCATTTCAATAGCAACTTCTTCTTTCCCTGCCTTAAACAAGCCATCAATTACTGTACCATAAGTAAAACCATTCGGCACAACATTTTGGTCTTCCATTTTCCTCATAAGACTAACAGCTTCTTCGAGCATCCCTTTCTTCACATACCCGTTTATCATACTAGAGTAGGTTACAACATTCGGAAGAACACTTTTCTCTAACATCTGCGTCATGATAAATTCTGCACTGCTTATATCACCCGCTTTGCAGAACCCATCTACCAAAGCCGTATATGCAACCACATTTGGAACTTGGTTATCTTCCAAAAGCATCTTAAATGTTTTCTCAGCCTCCCTAAGGTCTCCAACCTTAAACAGACCATCCATCAAAACAGTATATACAACTAAATCTACAGGAATCCCACGCACAACCATTTGACTGTAAAGAGCCAAAGCATGGCGGTAACTTTTTGCTTTAAATAACGAATCAACAAGAGTAGTATAAGTTACATGGTTCGGATATACACCCATCTCCTCCATTTCCCTCAGTAACAATCCCGCTTCCAGCATTTTCCCGTCTTTGCACAGTCTGTTAACAATCGAACTAAAAGTAACCACATCCGGATCAAACCCACTCATAACCATATCCCTGTAAGCTTCTTCAATGGCATGGAGATTGTAGTAAGAGCTTATGAGTATAGTATGAGTGACAAGGTTTAGTTCCGAGATTTCGTCAACCAAAGCCTTGGCTCTAGCAAAGTTCCCAGCTTTACAAAACCCATCAATCAGAGTATTGTAGCTAACCGTATCAGGCATTACGCCTTTCTTCACCATATCAGATAGAAACTGATAAGCCTCGTCAACCAAACCATGTTCACACAAACCCGAAATCACAGTGTTATAAGTAGCAGTATCAACGCCGATGACTCTATTTCTAAGTACACTAATCGCAAATCTCAATTGACCAACTTTGCACAAAGAATGAATCAACACATTGAGAGCAAAAACATTTGGAGAAACTCCACAAGTTATCATCTTGCTGTAAATCAACGATACCTGGTCGCGTACCAAATCATTGACACTGAAACGATGAATCAGACTATTCCAGAGACGCGAATCCGGAGCAACGCCGAAGTTGCACATCGCAGAGAGCGTCCTCGCTGCTCCGTAAAGCCTCCCGCAGCTTAAGTAGAGGTGAAAGAGTGTGCGAAAGAGAGAAGCGTAAACCTTATTCTTGTTAGGAGCTGGTAAATCTGGGACGAATCTGTGTTCTGTGATCAGGAAGCAAGTCTCTTCTCTTCCAGGGAGTTGGGGTTGTTTGATTGACGAGAAAGAGCGGTAATTTGATGAGAGAAAGAATCTGTATTTTGCCGTATAGTTATTCCAAATCCTTATCATTATCATCAGCAGATTGATTGGAGTTCATCTAAATCTCCAACAGAGACACTTGCAAGCTCTCATGGCGTCTGCTTGTGACGACGACGCATCGTTTACCCCCACAGACGAACTGAGAAAAGAGTTCCGAAGCTCGACGACGAGGTTTAAGTTCAATAACACGACGTCGTTTAGGAGACTCAGAAAATGACGGGGCCTATATTAATGGGCCTGTTTGGGCTAGATCTAAATTAAGCTTTCACGCTTTCGCTACATTCATTAGAGGAGTAATAATGCGATGATGCTTTAATTCAAGACTTATCCAAAACATATAACGTTAACAAACAACTAGATACTATCATTATTGCATTTTAGATATTAGTAGAAATTTTGATTATTTTATTAATAGTTAGAAAATTGTATAAATTATATAAGTTGTCCCAGTTAAGATAAAGATTTTAAATTTTGTTTTTTTCTTTCTTTAGAATTTAATTGAAATATTGGGTGAGGTACATTTTTAATGGTTTGTAGTTTTGTACTTTGTTTCATAGAGAATTCGATTCCCCAGTGTGAAAATATCATTTAAAAAGGAATCAATTTAAAAGGAAAATAATATTTTGAATAAGATTATTTGTTTAAACAAGGAAAAAAAGATTTATACATAAATTTGTTTGAGAAACACATGAATGCATTTTGACCAAGAAAAAAAAAACAGGTGAATGCATAGTGAGTAAATAATCTTGTAGAATTCAATGATAATTTTGTAATTGTACTTGAGAAACAAGATTAGTACGACAAGATGATGTCTATGGGAGCCGTCTTCCACGTGGCACAGTGTAGCTGGTCTGATTTGGTGCAGGTGCGTGAACATTTCCTCCTATATAAACCATCTCTTGTCCAATTAGTGATTTCACTCGCACAAAACAAAATCGATCCTAGTAACCAAATTGATATTTTTAATCTCTTCTCTTCTCAACTATGGCGATGCGACAAGCCACTAGAGCTGCGATCAGAGCCTGTGCTTCCTCTCCTTCTTCGGGTTACTTCGCCCGACGTCACTTTAATGTAACTACTCTTCCTTTTTCTTTTTTTTTTCTCTCTCTCTCTCGCTCTCTTTTATTTTCACCATTTAGGTTCTAGGCTGGTTTATCAAGTGATTTCTGGAGCAATCATTCTCAATTGAACTTTTATTTTGCAGTTTTCTCGGAGTTTTGTGTTGTGATTTACCTTGATTTTACTGTATATATATATATATATAAGAGGTTTTTTTTGGAATACGGATCTTTTGCGTTGGTTATGGTTGTGTGCGTGATGATTGAGGTTTTTTAGATCTTTGGCAGTATGATTTTACTAAAATTGAGTGGATACAATTTTGGTTTTGAAGAACTCGGTTTATGTGATATGATCAGATCAGACTGTGCATGACTGAAACGTGTGACTTAAAATTAGGAAAGCACAACTGTCGTTTCTGATTAGGCCAGCTAAATTTTCCATTATTGAACCTATAGAGTAAAGACTACAAGGTGTCTCCTTTTAGAATTATTAAAACTGCACGATGTTTGAGTTGGCTCTCTTATTGGGCTTCCTAACGGGCCTATAATCTGTATATTAATGACTTTAAGGATATGTGGTCTCTTGGAATGTTGTTATGCACTTTTTCATGATTTTCAGGTACAATGTATATGTTTAAAATTTAAATAGCTTCCTGAACTGGCTTATGGAACAGGCATCTTCTGGTGATAGCAAAAAGATTGTTGGAGTTTTCTACAAGGCCAACGAATACGCTACCAAGAACCCTAACTTCCTTGGCTGCGTCGAGAATGCCTTAGGAATCCGCGACTGGCTTGAATCACAAGGACATCAGTACATTGTCACTGATGACAAAGAAGGCCCTGACTGCGGTATGTATTCATTCCTTCGAAAATCTTTGTTCTGTTTTTTATATATTGAGTAGCATTAACTATAAATGCAATATTCTTTTGATGCCACTCTTTACTTGTTATAAATGGCAGAACTTGAGAAACATATCCCGGATCTTCACGTCCTAATATCCACTCCTTTCCACCCGGCGTATGTGAATGCTGAAAGAATCAAGAAAGCCAAGAACCTGAAGCTCCTCCTCACGGCTGGTATTGGCTCCGATCACATTGATCTCCAGGCAGCTGCAGCTGCTGGCCTGACTGTGGCTGAAGTCACGGGAAGCAACGTGGTCTCAGTTGCAGAAGATGAGCTCATGAGAATCCTTATCCTCATGAGAAACTTCGTGCCAGGGTACAACCAGGTCGTCAATGGCAAGTGGGACGTCGCCAGCATTTCGTACAGAGCTTATGATCTGGAAGGGAAGACCATAGGAACTGTGGGAGCTGGCAGAATCGGAAAGCTTTTGCTACAACGTTTGAAACCATTCGGGTGTAACTTGTTGTACCATGACAGGCTTCAGATGGCACCGGAGCTGGAGAAAGAGATTGGAGCTAAGTACGTTGAGGATATGCACGAAATGCTCCCTCAATGCGACGTTGTAGTCGTCAACATGCCTCTCACGGAGAAGACAAGGTATGACGCTAATTTCACAACAATGAAGATGAACACTAATTAAACAAGACTTGTTGTCTGAGATTTGACCAATGGGTTCTTGTTTATTATACAGAGGATTGTTCAACAGAGAGCTGATAGGGAAAATGAAGAAAGGTGTTTTGATAGTGAACAACGCAAGAGGAGCTATCATGGAGAGGCAAGCGGTGGTGGAGGCTGTGGAGAGTGGACACATTGGAGGGTACAGCGGAGACGTGTGGGACCCACAGCCAGCTCCTAAGGACCATCCATGGCGTTACATGCCTAACCAAGCCATGACCCCTCACATCTCCGGCACCACCATTGACGCTCAGGTAATGTTATTTTTTCCTTTTTTAACATTAGCATCTAACATTACGCACATCAATTGCTTTGAAAACATCATAAGTTAAACAAATAAAAAAATGTTTGTTATCCAATTGTTAGTATAGTAGCTTTATTTAATTTAATATGCACATTAGTTGGCCATTTGGAACTTTTTTTTTTTTTTGAACAAAGACCATTTGGAACTTAACCAATTTCTTTTTCTTTTTCAATTTATAGCTACGATATGCGGCGGGGACGAAAGACATGTTAGAGAGGTATTTCAAGGGAGAGGACTTCCCTGCTCAGAATTACATCGTCAAGGACGGTGAACTTGCTCCTCAGTATCGGTAAGGTTTTGATGAGGTGACGAGTGGAAGATGATGTGAAGCGACCTCAAAATAACTTGGTCATCTTTTCGTTTAGTTTAATATGTTATTTCAGAAGCACAATAATAGGAGGGCACTTCCCATGTTCAGAGAGAGTTTGTGAACATAGTCCTTATTGGTTTTTAATCACATGCGTATTTGTTTACCCAATTTGTATGAACTCTATGGTTCCAAATCACCAAAAATATATGAATAAAGAGCATGTTCAGTTTTGCCAAGGGAAAGTGTTCTTGTGTTCTTTGGGGATATGAAGTCTTATTGTATTCCTAAAGGATAAAGATTTTTGTTGTAAACGAGATTCTATAGTCTATACTGTCAAAAGTAATTTGACGATTTAAAACTTAAAAAAAAAACCTAATTAATGAACCGGCCTGAGCCACACCTGCAGGTAACACCGACAATGGTCTAATTCTACAACATTACGACAATGTTTTGCATCATTTTATAAAACAGGACGTACGTGGGTCCATATTTGATGATCTCAATAATTTATTTTCTTGACAACTATATATCAATCCACATATTTAAACCTTATAATAGCTTCATTTTTTTAATCAACATGGGAGAAGAGGGTGGGATGCTAATCATTTAATTTGGCATTTGATCATTAACAGTGGTTAGATATGGTATGGTGACAGCCAACTTCTCTTCTTCTTTCTTTTTTTCTTTCTTTTCAAAATCTGCTCTTCCCATAATGCTGTCATGTGTCTTTTTCTTTTGGTTTTTACTACATCTAAATCGAAATTTCTCTGAAAAAAGCATGTTTAATGTTTTTATTCTCAAAACTGACGGAATGATGAAATTTTATTATTGAAAGATACGCATAAATATAAAAGGAAATTTCCTTCAGTTTAAATACGAAATTATAAGTGTAACAAGTCTGTTATCATTGAACATTTGAATCTTCAGGTTTGAGAATTGTGATAAAGAGCTTGTGATCGTCTTGTCATTGTACAAATGGCGTTATGATAACAACATACGAAATTTGATGACAAATTTGACACAATAAAAGTTTTTTTTGTTTAAACGGATAAACACAACCTCATTAATTCTGCACCACCAAACATCATTATAGAAAATAATCTAAGAATTTACTTTTGTAATATTAACATTATTTTTAAAGTAATTAGACATTGTTTTTTCACTAATCAAAAACTCAATCATACAAATGATTGCAGTTAATTATTACACGGATCTGACCCGATTTGAAATTAATTCCTATATGGTTAAGTACGATATGGAGTTAAAGCCTCTTAGACCTACCATGTATTTCTGTGTAATTCATCCATAATTAGTAGACATTTAAAGTCACTCTTATCAACATTTCCAAGAAAATACTTACTAAAAGATCTCAAGAAAAAAAATGTTGACAAAAATAAAGATCTCTGGAACAAAAAAAATAGAAAAGAAAGAATCATTGCCAAAAAGATTATGCTAAATTACAACAACAGTTGATGTCTGATGAGATAGATGTTTTTGGCGCTGGAGGGTCATAATCAAAAAATCTAATCATATAACTTTATATTTAATGTCAAGAAAACAAAATAATAGCTAAAAAATGAGAATAAAATAACAGTTTTTTTTGGAAATAATATATTTAGTCAAGAGGATAATTTGGGAATATATATATATATATTAATAAAAATAATAAAAAAAAAGAAATTAAAAACATTAATTTCAACCGCGAGGCAATCGCATATATGGTGGTAACTAGAAACCGACAAAATAAAAACCCTGTGGACCACATTTGAGGTCCCCAAACATAACTCATTTATACGACACCGTTTTTAACAACTTCACACCGAACGAATACGACGTCGTTTCCAAACCACACCATACGAATACGACGACTCGGTGTGAAAGTGCATACTGCATCGCATCACATCGCCGGTTAAGGGAGGGATTATTTTTAATTTTTCGTCATTGTAACAAAATTAAAAAGACTCACTCTCTCTTCTCTCTCTCTCTCTCTCTCTTTCTCGATTCTGTCTATTTTCTCTCGCATTTCAAAATTTCATTTCCTAATATAGAGAGATTAGATAGATTCTTTTAAGGTCGGAGATTTTTTTTTTGTGTGCGAGTCCACAAAGTTTCGCTATTCCGCCGTCACTTTTTTTTTTTTTTTTTCAACTCCAGAGGCTGTGTGTTTTCGCCACGGCTTTGATTCGCCGGTAAATTTTCTATATCTCACATCTTTTTTTTAAAACGCATTTGCAGATTTTGAGCTTGTTTCGGTAATCATTTGATCTTTGAAATTTTTTTGAGAATTAGTTAGCCGGTGAGAGGTATTTTGAATCGGATTTGGAATACTAATTGAGATCTTCTGAGTGAGATGGTGTTTTCTTTCTTGTTGTTGGAATTATTTGGAGATTCGAGTTCGAAATGTAGATCTATGTTATGTTTCGTTTTCGCTGGTTGAATTGGTCCGCTTTGATGTTGACAAGTAGTGTTTACTACTTTCGCTATTCTTCGTTTTTTGAGATTCTTTTGATGCTTTTAACCCTAAATTTGCTTCGCAATCGCTTCAGCTGATTTGGTCATTTCGATTTTTTTTTTCTGTCTGGCTTTATCAGATGATATAAGTTTTTTTTTTTTACCTTCTGTTTGCTGGTTGAGTTTCTTGACTGATTCAGTCTTTGGTAGACTTGAATTCATCGAGATCTGACTTCTAAAGATCTATTGCTTATGTGATGATGAGTTTGAAACGGATTTTGAGTCTCTCATTTTAAGCCTGGTGTAACAGTTTTTTTTTACGATAATTCAGTATCCTCTCAGCTGTTTTTGGTAGATGTGTGTTACGCTTTTGGTCTTCATTGTTTTGATTTAGATTTCTTCCTGCAGTGTTAAATATTTCATGTTATTCTTTGGAACTGGTTTGTTTTATGTTTCAATGGCGATTTATTAAATGTCCCTGATTACACTCAGGTAAACTTCACGTATGGCCAGCAATACTTTAAAAGATATGAATAGTCTTCATGTAACTGAGAAGATTAGTGATTGTAAAGCAAGCTTAGCTAAGCCTTGTGTTGGCAAGATGAATGGAAAATCTGATGATAGACCATTACCAAACCCTGCCTCCTTGGATTCCAGTGATCCTAAAGTTGTAGATGCGGAGAAACCGGAGCCAGAGGTACCTATTGTGGAAGTTGAATATATTGACTCCGACAACTTGGATAATGTAGACGACGCTGATGCACTTCTCAAGGTACATTTTTTCTGTTTGGCTTCTGTATTGTGGTTATATTAGGGTATTAGTACACCCAAAATTTGTGATGAAATTGTTATATTTGGAAATTGGAAATATGATTGTTTACACCAAGAAGAATCTGTTTGGTCTTATATTTTCAGTCGGTTTTAGCTGGACTCGAGTCCAAGGATTGGATTTCAGTCTGTGATGCTCTTAATAATGTTCGCCGGCTTTCGATATTCCACAAGGAAGCAATGCTGCATATGCTGTAAGCCATGTTCTCTATGCTGATGTCTCTGACTAATTATCTCTTGAAGTATATTGGGAAATGAAAGTCTCATGGTATTTCATTAACAGTGAAAAAGTGATACCACTTGTTGTGAAGTCACTGAAAAATCCACGAAGTGCAGTATGTAAAACGGCATGCATGACATCTGCAGACATCTTCAGTGCATATAATAATCATATTACAGATCTATTGGAGCCTCTGGTAACTCTTCTATCTTTTTTTACTCTTTCACTGTGTTTACTGATTGAGTTCTACTTGTTCTTATACACTTTACTACTTTATGCTTTCAGCTTACTCAACTCCTCCTCAAGTCTTCCCAAGACAAACGGTTTGTATGCGAGGCAGCAGACAAAGCTTTAATCTCAATGACAAAATATGTTTCCCCAACCTTGCTGTTACCAAAGCTGCAACCTTGTCTCAAGCACAGGAATCCTCGGATCCGAGCGAAAGCATCATTATGCTTTTCCCGAAGTGTTCCTAGACTGGTAATACAAGTTCAACTTCTGTTCTTCCCAGATATATCTCTGACTAAAGCATTGCATGTTATGTAACAATTCCAACAAGTTTGCACTATAATACAAATTCCAGGGCGTTGAAGGCATTAAGGAATATGGAATCGACAAATTAGTTCAAGCAGCTGCTTCTCAGCTTAGTGATCAGCTCCCTGAATCCCGTGAGGCTGCACGGACCGTCCTTCTAGAACTTCAGACTGTGTATGAAAAAGCTCATCCTCTCATGAACCCCGAGACATCATCATCATCATCATCATCTCCAGAAGAAGAGCAAATCCTTGAGCCAATCACTTGGGAAATCTTCTGTCAGTCAAAACTGTCAGCTCTAAGCGCACAAGCCGTGCTTCGTGTCACCAATGTTGTGACTGTGACAGCTCGGGAGGGTTTGGTCATTTCAGGTCCATCATCTTCATCTCAGTTATAAACCTTTTCTACTACAATTTTTTAAAAAACCCGTTTGCTACGAATCATACGGTTGACATGGTGTTCTCCGGGCATGATCTACCAAATTGGCAAAATTATGGACCGCGAAAGAGAGTGAAGGCGGTTTTGTTAAAAATCTTGGTTTCTTATTTTCTTTTTGTGGGTTCTATTCAGTCGTCACCAGCACCTTTTTCTTATGTGTATATATCTATACCAAGATTTGGTAAGATAGCCTGAGTCGGATGGTTTTATTCAAATTGGTCGGATTCTTGGATTGGAAGATTCAGAGTCCATTTTTCACATCATTATCATACTCATGTTCTAGATTCTTTAGTTTAGACAATTCATCGTGGTCATTTACAAAAAAGAATCAGAATCAAGTCAAGAGGTAATTAGAAAAGAAGTATCCGAGTACTGAATCGATAAAACGTCTAGATACTAATCTTCACCTCTACCATCGAAGACAAGTGGGGAAAACTCATCTAAAAACAAGCAATGCCATAACACTTATTCTAATGAATCTGTAAGGTGAAACAATAGCAGCAGCCAGATATAGAGATTAGTTTTGTGAGAGCTCCTTGCTTCGCTTAGCTGCAGCAACAACAGCATTCATAAGTGTTGCACGGAAAGAGCCTTTCTCCAGCTCATGAACTCCAGCTATAGTAGTGCCGCCGGGTGAAGTAACATCATCTTTCAACACACCTGGATGCTTTCCGGTTTTGCTCACCATTGTTGCAGCTCCAAGAACCTGTCAAGAAATAGAAAAACCCACAAAGCTGCGGCTTAACTTTCTAGTTCCAGTATATTCAATACCGTAATAAAGTAGACTAAAGAGCGTTGTGGGTTGGTTACTGACAGTTTGTGAAGCTAAACTCAATGCGAGTTCTCGTGGTAGACCAGCAGCTACCCCTCCGTCAGCTAAAGCTTCAATGGCTAAGAATATGTATGCTGGTCCACTTCCACTGAAACGAATCAAAATATTCAAAGAACTTAGTACATGATTACTTGGTAAGTGACATGTAAAACTCAAGCATAGCAGAAACCGTAGTGCTTTTATGTACCTGAGACCAGTGACAGCATCAAACATTTTCTCATCAGCTTTCAATATCTTCCCCACCGCGCCAAACAACTTAGCGACAATTTCTCCATCCTCTTCCGTTGCTCCTGTTCCGAGGCTCATAACTATATACACACACAACATAATGATACATGTAAGCAATTTGATTGATAGCTTCAGAAAGACATAGAAATCACAAACATAATCCAGAAGTAGCACCAATGCAAACACTCTGACTAACTACCTGAAGCTGCCTCACCAACTGCGGCAGGTGTATTAGGCATCACCCTTATGAATCGATCTTGACCAGACCATTCCTAAAACAACGTTTGATGTAAAAACTCACAATGCAACACCATAGATAGTTGACAGAACTTAAATGGCAGCTATCATATCTCTGACAAAGCATAGGACTAGAAAGAAGTAAAAACCTGAAGATCTTTCAACTTGATTCCAGCTGCAACCGAAACCAGAATCTTATTCTTTGAAAGCTTCGATCTTAACTCCATGACAGCCTTCTTAACTAACCAACCATATGAAAAGGTACAACTTAAGGTAAACACACACACACACACACACAAAAACTTCACTGTAGATGAATGTATCATAGATTCAATGGAGAGAGAGGTAAGAACTATACCAACTTGGGGTTTGACAGAGAATATAACAACATCGCTTTCTTTAACAACCTGATCATTCATTCATCACTTTCAATTTAGTTTTCTAACTCCACAAGACATTGAATTTTAAAAGGAAAGGCTGAAGAAGACGAAGGAATTGACTTACGTCTTCGCTATTAGAGAAGACACTGACGCCGAAGGATTCGAAGACATCACGGCGGTTGAGATTGGAGTGAACGGCGGTGAAGATACGATTAGGAGGAAGCACACCAGAGGCTACCACACCTCTAGCTATACTCTCAGCCATTTTACCAGCTCCGATGAATCCTACCTTAAAGCTCTCCGCCGGTATCGGAAGAATCTCCATTGGAAAAAAAAGTAAAAAAAAAAAAAAAATTACGCGATTAAGGGATACGATTTAGGGTTAAAGCTCTCAGTTGTGTTCAGGTAGGTTCAAAACCAAAGAGTCACGAGTAGATCAGTTCAAGTGACCACGTGTCGCGTTACTATACGTGACCAAATAAAAACATTAGCATACGAAGTACATCAGTTCCGTTTAAACTCTGAACACATCAGAATTGGACATCTGTATCGTTCACGTTCTCTATATAAAAAACGACAGGTATTTAGAAAACATATGTCCAAAACGACACGTAGTTAGAAAACAGAAACATTTTGGGAAAATGACACCTACACCCACTTTCTCCTAAAGTATTATCACAAAAACCCACTTTCCACTCATGGTATACTTTCCCAAGTTTTTTGCTTATATGTCCACTTTCCTTTTACATTTTTGCCCTTACTAACAACTTACCTCTCTTTCTCTCATTCTTTTCTCTCTTTTTCTCTTCTTTTTTGTTGTTAACACTTTAACAAAGTAAAATATATTTATTTGTTATCATAAAACAAATTTTCTATTTATTTATATAAAATATGTTATGATTGTATATTTTCTACATTTTAAGATACATATTGCTATATTTTTTATGAATTTTTAGATTATACAGTATCCATCAGTCGTTGAACATTTGTTCAATTATAAGTGGATAATCAATTGCAGTATTATTAATAGATAGTTACTTGTGTTTATTCATACAAAATATACATACATAAATTTGGTTAGATCTTTATCCATAGCATATTATCCATAACACAACATAGACCAAATAAGTACAAAACCTTTTAATTCTAAATTTTAAATCCTAGATTTAGGGTTTAGGGTTTAAGGTTTAGGGTTTAGTGTTTAGGGTTTAGGGTTTAGGATTTAGGGTTTAGGGTTTAGAGTTTAGTAATGAAAATTTAGTAACTTTAGTTGGTGATAAACATACTAAATTTTAAGTTTAGTAACTTTAGTTGTTGACAAACAAAAAAAAGTTAACCTTATACCCTAAATATTAAATCCTAACACCACATAGACACTAAATCCATATAAGCCCAAAAACGTAAACCTTATACCCTAAATCTTAAATCCTAAACCCTAAACCATACACCTTGAACCCTAAATCCTAAACCATGAATTAAAAATATAGACACATCATCCACATACCTAAACCTAAACTTTTAACCTTAACCCCTAAATCCTACACCTTGAACCTTAGACAATACAATTTGAACTCAAAACATAGACATTGAATCTATATACCATCTAAAGTCTAAACCCTAAACTATGGTGATGTTTGAACATGCAACAAACTTGTCAATAAATTTCATCTGGATTGCTTGTCCACGTGGTCAGAGTTTGGTGGATAGGCTTAGAGATTAATAATGACCATGTTTGTTGTGTAGTATGCTTCTAGTGACACTTCTAAGTTCTAATATCTCTAATTCTAGCTTAAAAATAGTACAAAAACATTTGGCTAAAAGACATCTAAGTGGCTAAACTATAGTGATGTTTGAACATGCAACAAACTTGTCAATAAATTTCATCTGGATTGCTTGTCCACGTGGTCAGAATTTGGTGGATAGGCTTTGAGATTAATAATGACCATGTTTATTGTGTAGTATGCTTCTAGTGACACTTCTAAGTTCTAATATACCTACTTCTAGCTGAAAAATAGTACAAAAACATTTAGCTAAAAGAAATCTATGTGGCTAATTTATCTTGGACAAATTTCTGCTCATGTAAAGAATGAGCAAGATATTATAAGATAAGTATCCATAACTACTAATCCACATGATTGATATTCAATGTTCTAAATAAATCAATGTTGTTAATTTTTATTTTGTTTATTAACCACTTATGAGTGTATATGTTTCTGGACCAACACAAAATATGAAGCAAGGAGCTCATGGTGTCTATGGATTTAATTGTGTTGATGTTGTATGATGATTCTTTGGTCTGTCTACATTGGTATCCACAAAAAAATATCCACATGATCACATCCATAGCCACCATTCAACTGTTATTCTTCAGCTTAATGTCTAGATATGCTTTGTAAATCCATGGAGACCTATCCACTAAACTTTGTTTTTTTTTTAAAGTGATAGTTTTAGTTTTAGGTTCAAGGGTTTATGTTCTAGGATTTAAAATTTAGAATTAAAGGGTTTTGTACTTATTTGGTCTATGTTGTGTTATGGATAATATGCTATGGATAAAGATCTAACCAAATTTATGTATGTATATTTTGTATGAATAAACACAAGTAACTATCTATTAACAATACTGCAATTGATTATCCACTTATAATTGAACAAATGTTCAACGACTGATGGATACTGTATAATCTAAAAATTCATAAAAAATATAGCAATATGTATCTTAAAATGTAGAAAATATATAATCATAACATATTTTATATAAATAAATAGAAAATTTGTTTTATGATAACAAATAAATATATTTTACTTTGTTAAAGTGTTAACAACAAAAAAGAAGAGAAAAAGAGAGAAACGAAGGAGAGAAAGAGAGAAAAGAAGGAGAGAAAGAGAGGTAAGTTGTTAGTAAGCGCAAAAATGTAAAAGGAAAGTGGACACATAAGCAAAAAACTTGGGAAAGTATACCATGAGTGGAAAGTGAGTTTTTGTGACAGAACTCACACCCAAAGTGGTTTTCATGACATTTTCCCAAACATTTTTGGTTGTTTAGCTAGCTGAATTGGTTTTAAAATTGATATTAGTGGGAGGTTGGTCTTGAATTTGATCATATTACAAAAGAGAGCGATACTTAAAAGTCTACATTACAATTATTTTTATCTCTTCTCAAAGAGAAAAGTTCCATGACACTCTCTTTGTTTCAGCATTCATCTCTTACACTTGAGTGACACTAACAAGAGATTCGCCACTGTTGTTGTCACTCTCTGACTCATCATCAGAGATGTCTTCCACTTCAACGACTGCTCGAATTTCCTTGCAACCTCCGTGACCGTATATGCTCACTTCATAGCGGTTGTAACCATCAAACACAAATGTCAAGAACTCTCCATCTTTAAGCTCGGTATCTGCCACAAAACTGGGCCATCCTTGTTCAAAGTACACTTGCCCTCGTATGCTCTTCGTTGCTACTTTCCAAATTTTCCCACCGTTTCCTATGAGAATCGCAGTCTTGGGCAACCGCCGTGGTAAGTGTTCGTAGTACGAAGTTGGTATCATCTGCTCAACACAAAATGTAACACAAACTCAACTGTTAAAGTGACTAGTCAGCAACAAAACGTATACTTGAGAGTCTGTCTACGGCAAAGGCTTTCAACACATAAAAGAAAAGAAGCAAAGCCTCTTCTTTAATTTTTTCAACATAAGAGAAAAATCTGAGAAAAGCTACTCTATACTTTTGACAGATTTAAGCATATATTCGAATTATCTAATAAACTTGCTCTCACTTTCTTGAGCTAGGACATAGCAATGTTGTTTCAGATCTAAATCACATCACCACTGAGCATATGAACAAAACATATTTTCTCACAAAACTAGTTAAGTCAGACAAAAAATTTAGAGAAGAAACTTACAAAGGATTCAGAGCTGTAATGGGAAAGAAAAACACTGAAGAAACGAGGAAGCACATCACCAGAAGCCATGGAGGACGTAGGAACTGTGTGTGTGAGAGAGAATAATAAATCAGAGGAATTAGGAAAAAATATGTAAGCTACCAAGTTAAAGAGACATTGGAAATTATGGGAACAAAGAGAAGATATTCTTACCAAGACAGGAGCTATTCTGGTCCAAAGGGTTCGTTCTCTTCTCTACTCTTAGGATGAAAGAAGTTGAGAGATTGAAATTTAAAAACAAGATGAAAAGTAAGAAAGTGCAATGGCAGCAGTACACAGTAAATGCGTTTCTACATACGAACCTGTTTTCTCTGTCCTTTTTCTTCGTACAAACTACAGACCAGTGAGAAAGTAGCATTGCTTTTTTCACTTTCTTTTATGCACTTTAATGTTCCTAGAAAGCCGTAGAGAGTTAATATTCTCTTAATGCGTGAGGTCGTTAGCTCAGATTTAATTAACAGTTTTTGTATTAACGATTCTGTTTATCTAAACACTTGTGGCCTTGTGGGCGAAAAGAGTGTGATTAAGAATCTTTGTCATCATAGAAATTAACTAGTCACAAATTAAACAAATGCTCTAATCTGTGCACTCAATGTTTCCCGGTTGAACAATTTAACCGGAACAGATTGGAGTTAAAAACGGTATAAGATAACCGAGATTAGACTCTTAATGGACAACCGTGTGTTTGATTTTGAGACAGAGGAGTTCAGATAGATTCTATAGCCTGCCTGATGAGGCTAATGATTATAAGAACCTGTAAGGCTGCTACTCTTAGGGATAACTATGTGTGGTTTACAACATAGACGACCACTGAGGATTGAAGATCTCGATCAACCTTGAAATGCGCGTGGAAAAACCTCTTCACCTGTTTCATCACCAACAAAACATATTTTAGTCTACAAATGTAAAAAAAAATAAAAAAGCAAATCAAGTCGGAGTCCGGAGATGGTTAAAAAATAAGATGTGTTCTTGCTTCTAACTTGCCTTTTTATAGGAATGTTGTATCATGAAATCTCTGAGTTTTGTTTCTTCTGATGCAAACAATACAATGTGACTAGGCGGCTCTGACCAGTTTCTAGCTAACTCTGATGCAAAACCTAACGGGTTCACTAAGAACCGGTCTGACTCATCAAGTTCTCCCTTCTCTTCACTGTTTGAGAAAAAGAAGAAGAAAAAGAAGAAGATGAAGGAGAATCCTTAAGAATCACATACAAGCAAGAGCTGTAACTCGGGGCGTGATCCTTACCTTGGGGTGCAGTCGAGAAATTGCATTGGAATGTTGTGATGGAGAGTGGAATAATAGGGAGTAGAATGGCACGGCATGAGAAAGAGGATGCTCTTTACTCTCCCTTTGTATGCTTCATCCGATAAGTAGTTCATCGCATCCTCGGTTCCTCTCTGTTGGAAACAACATCATTCCTTATTATAGCATAAATAGAGAGAGTAAACTCGGAAACTACAGAGAGCGCTCAAGTCAAGTGATTGGTTTTTCTTACCTGATGGAATAAACTCATGTATAGTGCCATTGGGATATTGGTAGCAAGCAAAAAAAAGACTGAAAGTCTTAATTTAGGAGACCACTTGATGGTATGGTTCTGTCGAGGGACTTGCTTCTTTTTAGTGACTGGTGATGATGATGATGAACCAGATACTTCCATTTGAGCAAACGCATACCCAGAGAATATCAAAGCTATGGGTAGCACAGGCAGGACAAACCTATCATTCATAATCTAAGTAGATGACACGGAAAACATATTTCATGATGAAAGGATGTTCCTTGCAAAGTATTGGATATGGAGAGTGTAAGAAAACGGAATACTTCCTACATTCATATTACCTGAATTCCTTGTGGCCGAGTACGCTGTATAATGCTAAGACCCATAGAATAAGAGCTGAAAGCTTCTGATTTTTAGACTTGATCATTCCAGTAATGGAAAATGGTGTAAAAGTGAAAAGCATGACAAGAAATCCCTGGCTGAAGTACCAGTGCCATGGGTGAGTTCCGTAATAGTCTCCACCAGATGAAAGGAAATTAAACTTCAGAAAATTGAGAGGCACAATAACCCATGAGCCGTACATCAGACGGTCCAGCAAACAGGTGAAACCGAGGACCAAAGATCTAACACCAGAAGCAAGTTAGCGCAACAAAATCTTCCAAAAGCAAACATCAAAACGAACATTAAAAAGCAGAGCTGCAGAGTTAAACTTACCCAATCGGGATCACCTCTAGAATGATGAATTTGACCTTATTAGGAGTCAGAAATAGCTCGAGCATCCCAACGTATAACCATATGATTGCACTTGTTGGCCTTATGGCACATGCTAGGGCTGCTATGACCAAACCCCACTTCCGATTAACGGGATAGTCTGTTGAATGGTTTCTAATACAAGGCCAGTAGTACAGCCCCATGATGGTAAGAACAGTCTCCAAACAGTTTGAAAAGGTACGGTTCAAACAGAAGAAGACGAACCAGTTTGCCATTTGACAAAAGAGCTACTAAAAAGTTAGGGAAGCAATCCAGAATAAAATGCAAACACATATTGAGAAAGAATAAGTTTTCAGAAGAATAAGAGGAAACTACTAACAGACGTATCTTGGTATCTCATCGAAGCTCAGGATATCTAATACCCTTCCGGTTACATCGACATATCATTACGTAGGGAACTATCAAATATAGTGTAATGGTAAGTTGGCTCTACTATTGAAGATAATGTTTGGCCTTTATTAACCAAGGCTAATCTTGTTATTCTCACGGGTTGCAAATTCATTGACATAATATACAAAAAATATAAAGAAAATGCTAACTAATGGGGATGCATAGAAAAGGATACAGACCAACTTGCAGCATTTTCTCCATATAGAGCATCTGAGAGTTTATACAAATAGAGATCACCAATAGCTGAGAATACGGATTGCATGAGACGTGGAGCCTTCCTCTGCCAAGAAAGGAAAAATGAGTTGTAACACATATTCAAAAACAATGTCAACAGGTTCTGCTTCTTTAGACCAAATAAGCTAATCACTATTAAAAAAAGTATATTCAAAAAAACAATGCCAACAGGTTCTGCTTCTTTAGACCAAATAAGCTAATCACCATTAAGAAAGTAACAACAACACATTGTGTAATACTGACCATAATGTAGGGAGTATCAAGACCCGTAACTTGAAGAAGTTTATACAAGAATGCGAATACCATAGGATGCAAATAGCTTCGTATTCCTCTCTTCCACTCCCATGTCATATAACCATACCTATCATTATCATCAATCAACCAAACAAAATCAAAAATAAAATAAAAAAAATCTTATAAAAGTAGCATTCTCACTTCTACTATGTGATCTAAGCTTCCGAGACGAATCTAACACTAACACAAACACCATAATCTCAGAACAAAAAGGCAAAGTAAAATTCAAAAGCCTAGAGATTAGAAACATTACCCAAAGACGGTGCGGTGAGCTACTTCAAGTGATTGCCAATGTTCATCAGGGTTGAAATAAGTCTTAATCAACAGAGCATTTACCACACGAAACGCGAGGCACAACAAAAATATCCTACTCGGAGATCTAGAAACACCACTACAGGAATCGGGATCACCGACGTCGTTAACTGACGCGCCACCGTCTCCATCGCCGCCGGCGAACTTCCGCTTCCTTATGTCCATCGAAGAAGAAGTTTTTGTCTTCAGTTTTGCGATTACCAAACACATATTGGGTTTGTTAATTCACTCCTCAGCTTATCCAATAATTAAAATGGGCTTAGAGCCCATCTCAATTCGACAATTATTAAAATTATTATTTTCTTAAGAAAAAACATGGCCTAAACACGACTCACACCACCGATAGCCATCAATAGCAAAACTGTTTACTGAACCTAAATATGACATAAGCCTATACTGTCAAACACATGGCACACGTAACCAATTTATACAGGTGTTAAATCAAGCACGAAATCATAATGAACATTATTATAAAAAAAGGAGTACGTATTTCATTACTATGAAAATGATATTAATTGAAAAGCAAAATTTGAATAGTATTTTTGGAGATTTTCGTTTCGGTAAGAAACTGACGTATAGAACAAGCGTTACATTTTTGACAAAAAAAAAAAAGAAAGAACAAGCGTTACACTGACACCTATCCAATATCTATCTTTAAAATTGCATTCTGGCATAATTGGAGAGACGTGTGCCTAAAGAAATAAGGGTATGAAATAATAACATTTGCCATTATCAAAATTTCAGTTATATATGTTCTAACATGTTTTTCTAATGGTGTTAGAAAAATAGTAGTGTATTTTGTATGAAGGAGAAGCCAAATTCTCAACTTAAGCCCAACTTTGAAACAGAGGATTCCAAAGTGGATCAGACTAAGCCCAACAACATTCAATCAACGAAGCCCAGCAAACCCAATACGAGACAAAAGATGAGACGATGGTCACCTGAAGACAAGAAGAAGGACAAAGCAGAGAAATCTTTGTACCTCCAAGCCGTTGCAAATGCAGAGGTTGCAGGCTGTCACAAGGCTCTGCAAATAGAGACAAAGAACGACTTCGACGCTCTAACCCTCCTCTCTGAGGATGAAATGTGTCATTGAAAACTAGGTTTAGCAATGTCTCAATCCTTGTATAAATAGATGATGAGAAACATTGTAAATCTTAAGAGAGTATAATCAGAAATAAGAAATAACTTTCTTCACCGTTTATCCAATTTCTATATGGTATCAGAGCCATGGCATCGTCCACTGAGCTCTATGCACAACCTATTCTAAATATCTCAAACTGTGTGACTATCAAGCTCACAGAACGAACCTATCTGCTTTGGAAAACGCAGTTTGAGTCTTTCCTTTGTGGTCAAGGTCTTCTGGGATTCATCAATGGGTCTACTCCGCGACCATCTTCTGCCACCAACAATGACGACACTCCAAACCAGGCGTATCAATCATGGGTTCGGTCCGATCAAGTTGTTAGAGCTTGGCTTTTGGGGTCGTTGTCAGAAGAAATCCTCTCGGAGGTTATCACAACAACAACTTCTCAAGAGGTATGGAACTTTCTCGCTGCTCACTTCAATAAGGTCTCCTCCGCTAGGTTGTTTGGTTTGCAAAGAAAGCTGCAAAATTCAGAAAAGAAAGATTTGCCTATGGTAGACTACTTAAAGGAACTTAAGAACGTATATGATCAGCTAGCTTCTGTTGGTAGTCCTGTTAGCGAGAGAATGAAAATATTTGCTGCCTTAAACGGGTTGACTAGGGAGTATGAACCTATTAAAACGTCCATTGAGGGGATGTTAGATGGTACTCCATCACCAACCCTTGAGGACGTGATACCACGTCTCACTGCTTATCATGACCGCTTGCTGGCTTACACTGAGGAAACAAGTGTCACTCCCCACCTGGCATTTAACATTCAGCAGTACGATGGCTCTTCCTATGGAAACAGAGGCAGAGGTAACAGAAACAGAGGCAGGGGAGGATACTCCACAAAAGGAAGAGGATTCCACCAGCAGATTTCTTCGGGCTCTGCTGGTTATACTGTTGAAAACAAACCGATTTGTCAAATATGTGGAAAAGCAGGTCATGTAGCGTCCAAGTGCTGGCATCGATTCAACAACACATATCAACCTGACCTTCCTGCAGCTCTAGCAGCCCTTCGCATCACTAATGTAATGGATCAGTCTGGTCACGAGTGGGTTACAGAAAGTGGAGCAACTTCTCATGTCATAGGATCGCAGAACAACCTGCAGAACTCACGACCATATGATGGTAACAACACCATCATGCTCGGTGATGGGAACTTCCTACCTATTACGCATACTGGCTCAGCTACGCTACCAACGACATTAAGTACCTTACCCCTAAAAGATGTTTTAGTTGTACCTGGTATTGCCAAATCTTTGTTGTATGTCTCAAAACTTACAACAAACTATCCATGCTCCATTAAATTTGATGTTGATGAGGTTATTGTCAAGGACAAGGGAACAAAGAAGCTCCTCACAATCGGACCGCATCGTAGAGGGTTGTACACGCTCAAGGATCCACCGTTCCAAGCATTCTACTCATCAAGACAGCAGGCTGCGTCACATGAGGTGTGGCATAGACGTCTTGGACACCCTAATAACAAGATCCTAGAGCAGTTAGTCAAGAATAAAGCTATTGTCATAAATAAAAGTACCAAGGAGATATGTGAGGGATGTCACCTTGGGAAAAGTAGTCATCTCCCTTTTTCAGATTCTGAGTTTGTTGCAACTAGGCCATTAGAGAGGATTCACTGTGATCTTTGGGGTCCAGCTCTTGTTACTTCTTGTCAAGGTTTCAGATACTATGTAATTTTCATAGACAACTGGTCAAGATATTGTTGGTTCTACCCATTGAAATATAAATCAGATTTTTATTCCACATTCTGCAATTTTCAGAAGCTTGTTGAAAACCAGTTTGGCTCCAAAATATCAAAGTTTCAGTGTGATGGTGGTGGAGAATTCACAAGTAAAGTCTTTCTTACTCACCTAAGTCAGTGTGGTATCCAACAGCTTATTTCTTCCCCTTATACTCCTCAGCAAAACGGTCTTGCTGAAAGGAAACATAGACACATCACCGAACTTGGACTAGCTATGATGTTCTGCAGCAAGATTCCTCAGAAATATTGGGTAGAAGCCTTCTTCACAGCCAACTTCCTGAGTAACATTCTTCCAACTACAGCTTTGTCAGAGAACCAAAGTCCTCATGAGAAGCTGCATCAGTCACCTCCTGAGTATACTGCTTTAAGAACGTTTGGCTGCACCTGTTATCCTACTTTCTGGAACTATGCCATGAACAAATTTGATCCAAGGTCTCTTCGGTGTGTGTTCATGGGGTATAACATCAAGTACAAAGGGTACAGGTGCCTACATCCACCCACTAGAAGAATTTATATCAGTAGACATGTTTTATTCGATGAAACCTCATTTCCCTTCTCCGATGTCTATCAACATCTCCACAGTTTTGGCAAAACAAATCTTCTGCAGGCATGGCAGCAAGATTTTCATCACCAACCGCCTGTTGCTTCAACCACATCGGTAAGTCAATCCAATCAAGGTCAGAACTTGTTTACTGATGAAGATTTTCCTCCTCTAGGCGCAGTTCTCCCTCGATCTGTTCCGCAAACTGTAGGTTCCTTGTCTCAACCGACAAATTCAGTATCTCCTAGTGAAGCTCCTATGGTGGATCAAGAAAGCATTGAGCGTACGACATGCATTGAACCTGCTTCTATTGGCGATAACGTTCCTGATTCACCAAACAATCAGCTCTCACGAACGCTTCCACCACAGAATACGGAAACAGAGACATCAAACAATGCAGATAATGAAAGGGAATCACAAACATCGGCGCATTCAATGACTACATGATCTCAGGTAGGTGTGCGTAAACCAAATCCTTGCTATGCTTACTCACGCAAAAATCCTCATATCCTGAACCAAAGACAGTCACTGAAGCATTACAAGATGAGGGTTGGACTAATGCGATGGGTGAAGAGATAGGCGACTGCAAAGAAACAAACACGTTCTCTTTGGTTCCTTGTGAACCAAATATGAATGTTATAGGGTGCAAATGGGTTTTCAGAACAAAACTCCACGCTGATGGCTCTTTAGACAGATTAAGAGCAAGACTTGTAGCGAAAGGTTTTCACCAGGAAGAAGGTGTTGACTACTTCGAAACATACAGTCCAGTAGTCAGAACTGCTACTGTTCGTCTGGTCCTTCATGAAGCTACAGTGAAGCAATGACAACTTAAGCAATTGGATGTTAAGAATGCCTTTTTGCATGGTGATCTAACTGAGGAGGTTTATATGTTGCAACCAGCAGGTTTTGTAGATAAAATGAAACCAGATCATGTTTGAAAGTTGCACAAATCCCTCTATGGGCTAAAACAGTCACCAAGGGCTTGGTATGACAAGTTTAGCAATTTTTGTTAGAGTTTGGCTTCCAATGCAGTATACGAGATCCATCACTGGTTGTGTATGATAAAGGTGGTGATATGATCCTACTGCTACTCTATGTGGACGACATGGTACTCACAGGGAGTAATCCAAACCTCCTCAACAAGCTCTTGGACAGTATGAATAAAGAATTTCGAATGAAAGACCTAGGCAAGCTACATTATTTCTTGGGCATTCAAGCAACCTTCCATGACAAAGGGTTGTTTCTCTCTCAGCAAAAATATGCAGAGGATCTGCTCAAAGTTGCAGGCATGTTTGATTGTGCACCCATGCCTACTCCACTGCCGGAACAACTTAATCAAGTTCCTCATCAGAAGCAACTCTTCTCTAATCCAACATATTTCAGGAGTTTGGCAGGTAAGTTGCAGTATCTTACTTTAACAAGACCTGACATTCAGTTTGCAGTTAACTTTGTTTGTCAGAAGATGCATGAGCCAAAAATGTCGGACTTTCATCTTCTCAAGAGAATTCTAAGGTATGTAAAGGGAACAACCGCCATGGGAATCTCTTTCAACAAGAACACTGACTTCACGTTAAGAGCCTACAGTGACAACAGTCATGCAAACTGCAAAGATACAAGACGCTCTATAGCCGGATTCTGCACGTTCCTTGGTAACAACATCATATCTTGGTCCTCGAAACGGCAACCAACTGTCTCCAAAAGTTCAACTGAGGCAGAGTATAGAGCGTTATCAGACACAACATCCGAACCTGTCTGGATAAACAACATGCTCAAAGACTTACGCATACCTCAAATGGAGCCACCTGAACTCTATGGTGATAATCTCTCATCTATTTACCTTGCGGCCAATCCTATCTTTCACAACAGGACCAAACACTTTGAAACACACTATCATTATGTAAGAGAAAGGGTTGCTCTTGGAGCTATGGTCGTTAAACATGTTCCTGCACATCAACAACTGGCCGACATTTTCACGAAGCCTCTTCCACAAGGTCCGTTTTCATCATTGAGACACAAACTCGGTGTAGTTGTTCCACCCACACCCAGTTTGCAGGGGAGTATGAAGGAGAAGCCAAATTCTCAACTTAAGCCCAACTTTGAAACAGAGGATTCCAAAGTGGATCAGACAAAGCCCAACAACACTCAATCAACGAAGCCCAGCAAACCCAATACGAGACAAGAGATGAGACGATGGTCACCTGAAAACAAGAAGAAGGACAAAGCAGAGGAATCTTTGTACCTCCAAGCCATTGCAAATGCAGAGGTTGCAGGCTGTCACAAGGCTCTGCAAATAGAGACAAAGAATGGCTTCGACGCTCTAACCCTCCTCTCTGAGGATGACATATGTCATTGAGAACTAGGTTTAGTAATGTCTCAATCCTTGTATAAATAGATAATGAGAAACATTGTAAATCTTAAGAGAATATAATTAGAAATAAGAAATAACTTTCTTCACCGTTTATCCAATTTCTATATTTTGGAGTAGCACTACGAAAATAAAAACTATTTTATAATAACGTTAATTAATACTGTATCTTTTTTTTGTCAAACAATTAATACTGTATCTATATATAATTATATATGACTAGAAGCAACTTTAGGTGATAACTAAAACCATAAAGTCAGTCAAAAGACAATGTTTACTCTTTTGGAAATACAATAATCCGTATCGACCTATAAATATAGTCTTGTGAACCCAATGCAAAGAATGCGAAAAATGAACGTTTCATCATCACATCATGTGGTTCTTTTCCCTTACATGTCAAAAGGCCACACGATTCCTCTCCTCCAATTCGCCCGTCTCCTCCTCCTTCACCGTCGTATAGCCCCCGGCGACGATGAAGAAAAACAACCAACCATTTCCGTCACCGTCTTCACCACCCCAAAAAACCAACCATTTGTCTCAAACTTCCTCTCCGACGACGTCGCATCATCAGTCAGAGTAATCTCCCTCCCTTTCCCTGAAAACATCGTCGGAATCCCTCCCGGCGTCGAGAGCACCGACAAGCTCCCATCCATGTCGCTTTACGCGCCCTTCACGCGCGCAACCAAGTCTCTCCAGCCTCTCTTCGAAGCAGCGCTTCAGAATCTTCCCAAAGTGTCTTTCATGGTCACTGATGGTTTCCTATGGTGGACATCAGAGTCCGCCGCAAGATTCGATATCCCGAGACTCGCCTTCTACGGCATGAACTCGTACGCATCGGCTATAACATCATCCGCATGGGTTCACGAACTCTTCACCAAACCGGAAAATGTTATATCCGATACCGAACCGGTTACTGTACCGGACTTTCCGTGGATCAGTGTTAAGAAGTGCCAGTTCGACCCGGTTTTAACCAACTCGGAACAATCCGGTCCAGCGTTTGAGCTATTAATAGACCATATTATATCCACCAAGAAAAGCCGTGGAGTTATAGTGAACAGTTTCTACGAGCTCGAGTCAACGTTCGTTGACTACCGGTTCCGTGATGACCATGAGCCCAAGCCATGGTGTGTTGGGCCTTTGTGTTTGGCAAATCCTCCTAAACCGGAGAGTGATAAACCGGATTGGATTGATTGGTTGGACCGGAAGCGAGAGAAAGGACATCCGGTTTTGTATGTGGCGTTTGGAACACAGGCTGAGATATCAAACGAGCAGCTCAATGAAATAGCATTAGGGTTGGAAGAATCCAAGGTACGTTAAGAATGAATCCAACGGATCTGGTAATATTTATTATAGTTGACCAATAACTTTTATCATCCGATCGACCTGGCTAATTACATGCATGTATCTCATAAAATATTTTTTCAGTCTTTTTAATTTTTATAATAACGTTTAATTTAGAATTAATGCGAAAAACATACAATATATATACCGTATTAAGAAAAAGTATTTTGTGAATTTACGTGGTCTTGTTTACTTTAATAAAGGTGAACTTCTTGTGGGTCACGAGAAAGGATTTGAATGATGAAGTAACTGAATCAGGATTAGGGTTAGAAAAGAGAGTGAAAGAGAATGGGTTGATTGTGCGAGATTGGGTAGACCAATGGGAGATATTGTCACATGAAAGCGTCAAAGGGTTTTTGAGTCATTGTGGATGGAACTCGGCACAAGAGAGTATTTGTGCTGGGATTCCCCTGCTCGCTTGGCCAATGATGGCTGAGCAGCCGCTCAATGCGAAGCTGGTTGTAGAGGAGCTTAAGATCGGTGTAGGAATCGAAACCGAAGATGGAAGTGTCAAAGGGCTCGTCAGAAAAGAAGAACTTAGTCGAAAGGTATATATATCAAAATGTTTTCAGTGAATCTAATATTAGATTATGAATGGAACTATATGTAGTTTTGTTTTTTGTTTTTTTTTTGGGTGCAATTTAGGTTAAAGAATTAATGGAAGGAGAGATGGGGGAGACCGCAAGGAAGAATGTGATAGAGTATGCGGAAATGGCAAAAAAAGCTTTGGCTCCAGAGACTGGTTCGTCTTGGAAGAATCTGAATTCTCTTCTTGAAGAGCTATGCAAGAGTAGAGAGGCAGATGATGTTAGTGAGTTGTCTAGTGATAAACAAAGAGACTGAGGATTGGATAACCGAAATGAAAACCAATAAAAATGGCTGGTTCTGTTGAAAATCTGGTTATAATAAGTTTTTTTTGGTAGAATTTATATATAATAAGTTTAGAGAATATATCTTGGTATTCTAATTCTATTTTGGTTTTAGTTAATATGAAAACTTTCAGATTCAGTGTCAATAGGAGACTTGTTCTTCTTTTCCTCTGAGTATGATCAATTTCACAAAGTTGTTATTACCTTATTGTTCTTTTAAATGATCTCATAGTGAGTTTGTATCCAAAGACGGTATCTGATATAAGAAGAAAAAAATCATACTAACATTTTAATAAAGAACAATGTATTGTGTACTATAAACTCTTTTGCTATACCTAACATCCTCAAACCGAAACGGAAAAAGAAAAGCGTTTGAAGTTGAAATAATCATGGGGTTCCTAAATAACTATTTACCATCTAAAACCAAAAATTTCACAAAAGTTTATTACCCCAAAACTCTACACTTTTAATGATCATCTTCTTTGTCTATCGAGAAATCAGGTTCATCTGGTTTGAATAGTTGAGGCATCTTCAGACTGTTTGAAGATCCATCTTTCTTACCAGTACTACTACTTGAAGCCTTTTGATTTGTGCCTTTTTTTGTGTTTGCCGCAAATTTAGATGCCAAGATTGTTGCTCCTAGATGTTGATTGTTGTTTGCGTTGTCCATTGAGAGGCCCTCGATATCCTCACCGTCGCTTCCATAGTAATATTCTCCAGTTTCTTCGTCTCCTTCATTGTAACCTGTTTCATCTGTGTAATAGTATCCACTGCTCTCGTGCAGGCTGAGCTCTTTCGCGAGCTTTCTTCGTTTGTATCTTCTCCATGCGGATTGGATGAAACATGTTCCCCATGCTCTCCACTGATGTGAATAGTACCTGAAAAATGGACATATGAAACTTAATTTAGCTCTGTCCTGGATCTTTTCATATCAAGATGAATTTCTTTTTATGACTGGATTCTCACATCACAAGAATCCTATGTATGGTTTACCTGAAAGCGTGTTGCAGTTTTTTGCTTTGAAGACGCTTGAACTGATGAGCAACGAACTTAAGATCCTCTGCGCTTAAGGCAAAGGCTTCGACTTCAGAGAGGGCACGGACGCTTCGGGTTGAAGACGGAAGATTGAGTGTAGAGTTTGGCATTAAAGCCCATGTAAGAAGCTCTTCCCCACAGAAATCTCCAGGTCTTAGAGTAGTGGAGTTGAAGAAACCAGATCTTCCTCCGTTTGTTGTTGAGCTCTCTATTTGTCCTCGGATCACAAATAGCATCTCATTCACCGGATCACCTTCACGGAATATGTAGGTCCCTGCCGTGCTTAAAGACGAGACAAGGCATCCGCATATAGCATCAAGAAGTTGATCATCCATTTGAGAGAAGAATGGGACCTGCACTTAGCAAAACCATATGATTTCTGAATTGGAACAACAATCAAAACACACAACCGTTTATATGAGGACAGAGTTGATTGATGTATGTACCCGGCGGACAAGAGCGAGACAGAGATGACGTTGGATTTCACGGCGTAAGTCTGTAGGTAAAGATTGCAGGATTGATTCTTCATCGACACCTCGGGTTGCAAGCCATTTATATTGAACAAATCTACGGACACGTTCTTGAAGCTCTGGAGGTAGTTGACGATGTCTCATCCATTCTTCAGTGTCTCTTCTCTTAACTCTCCATTCCTCAACTCTTACAGACATCGATTGTAAAGAAGACTTTCCACCAAGCCAAAAATCAATATTAGAATGACAAAAACAATGTCTCTGTATCGAAAAGTTTCGCAGTCTCATGAAGAAGCTTAGAAACTTACTTGCATATTACCAATCAGGAGTGTGAAGAGAATCAACCCAAAAATACAGATTGTGATACAGAAAAGGGTTTCGCCAAGATATACACTTGTGGTTATATTCTGGCCATAAGAACTGTGAAACAAAAATGGTGTTAGAAACAGAGGAAGACATTTTAAGATAGAGACTAGAATTTTTTTTTGGTTCAAAGGCTATCATACCTTAGATTTCTTAAACCCCACCAAAGACAATACAAGTACTTGGAAACGAAATCAGTGGTGGCAACTTGAGTGGTAAAGGCTTCAGCAAACATACCGAACTTGAAATTGGTAGTGCTGCTTGTAGCATCGCAATGAGAAAGAACCTGAGTAACGTTCTGCCAATACTGTCGCTCAGGTTGCTGCAGACTCTTGCAGTCCAAGAAGCTAGGAAGACAATCTAAAACTCTCAGTGCGTTATCTTTCTTGCATACGTTAGACCAGCACGAGAACTGCCGCCCAATTGATGATAAATACCACATTGCTCCCAACACCTGCCCACAAAATAGAGATCCTCAGCAACTTAAAACTGAAGAAATATAAAAGAAAAACACACAACACAACACAGAGAAAACTTGCATGACTAGCGAGGATGTAGAGGAGGAGGTTATATGCAGCTCCTGCCCAAGCAGTCTTGGCGATAAACCCGGTTGTCTTTATAATCCTTTGGTTTAAAGGGAATATGATGAATGATCTTGGAATGTATTGAACAAGAACGATGAGGGCTAGAGTGCTATTGGCATGATTAGCAGTCCCGTTTGTGGCTGCTGGTATTACTAGCCAAATAACAAGCTGAGATCAAAAGATTAGTCTCTGTTCTCTAATCCTAATCGCAAGCTCTTAACCTAGAATTACCAATTTGGAAGCGAACCTGAGGAAGGGGAAGCATGGCAGCTACATCAATGAGAAAATCTGTTTTTAGGTATCTCATAGCGATCTCTCTAGAATCCATAACAAGCTCACCGCGACCAAAAACACGAGAGCTCCTGGAGACGAAGGCGGTTCTGAACTTCATAAGGATGTGGAGTAGGTGGAAGATATCAGCGACGGTACGGAAGAAGGTGACTGTAGCGGCGAGGCTGATGTCGACGGAGATACACGCCGGACCACCGACGTAAGGGACGTAGAAATAGAGAGGATCGAGGAAGAGAGCGAGGATGGAGGTAATGAGAAAGACGTGGTTCCAATAGGTGACGATGTTGCTGTCCGGGTCGAGGATCTGATGCCGCCATAGAAGGAGGCTGATTTGGCTACCGTTGTCAGATCCTCGATTAGAGGCGGAGGCGGCGGAGGTTATGGTCTCCGGGAGGAGGCAGCGGAGAGACCGGATCTTATTCATCTTCCATGGCGGATTCCGGTGTTAAATCGGATTCCGCATTAAGAGAGAGAGAGAGATTGAGAGAGGTGATTATTTTTTATTTTTCTCTTTCGAATTTTGCATTTTGATTTTTGATGATTATGGAAGAAGGAGAGGGTTTCTCGCGGGAAAACTGAGAGAAGGGCCATGGAAAACTGAGAGAAGGGTAGTTTTCCGAAAATACGATGGGAGAGTGAGGGTACTTACGGAAACTACAAAGTTTCGTTTGTTTATGCAGTTTTTATGTTGTCCAATAATTAACGTTTTGTTGTCGTTGATTATTGGACCTTCCTGGCCCAATAGTTTATCGACCGGCCCGGCATATAATTTTATATTATTTTGTCATGACAGAAGGAAAAAAAAAAAAAAGAGAGGAGAGTTGGTGATGTTGAAAATTAACTTATGTGGATAATTGAATTTGTATGAGCTAATAAATTACCACTTAGCTAGATTTATTTTCTTTTTGTCGACATACAAAACAGTGTTTATTACACTGTTTTTTCATAAATTTTCGTTATTGACAAAATTATAAAAATTGTCTTACGCATAGAAAATAGATTTTGTAAATTAAAAAAAAAAAAAGATATAAAAGGAGCACGCGTACCAAACATTCTGCGACAATATATGGTAGTGGAAGAAGATAGTGTACATTTTGTATGTTGGCAGTTGGCACCATAAGATAGTGTGTTACCTATAAAAATTAACAAAAAGGGTATAAGAAATACTTAGAAACGATGATGCGAATATTAAAAAGGAATCATAACGAAAAAAAAATGAATACTAAAAAAACAAATATATAAAAATCACGTCAGGGAAACATAATGTTTATCCACACACACAAAAGGAACAACAACCTCCATCATATCATTCTAACTTTTCCATTACCAAAAAACCATTTCCACTATTGCTAGCTTATATATATATAGTATATATATTTTGAAAGCTTCCAAGGACATCAAACAAAATACATGCTTATATATATATATATATGTTTCCTCTAACTACAATGACGTATTTAGTGCTTAAATTTAGACTCCAAATTCGATTTATTTTAATGTGTTTGGATACTACTTTTTATTAAGCAAAACCAACTTCGAGAGAAAATAAACTCGTGCGAGTAGGTTTGAACCGGACGATAGAAACGAAAATAATAGGATCCATACATAAATCAAAGCACTGGCTAGTAAACCCAAATCTTTTTAAGTGCTATTATTTGAGCGAAACTATTAAATGAATTATCATTGACCTTTTCTATGCGTTACGAGTGGAAAATAAAACGAAAACAAGTGTCGCTCGAGATACTTTATATCCCATGCAAAAATGTAAGTTATACCCGCAAACATGTACATACACCAATTTCGCCTATTAATAGATCTCAATAAATCTCATACTATACCAAAAGACTAATTGCTAGCATATTCGAAATCATTATTACCAATGAATATATCTCATAACCTGTCCCCCAAAAAAAAAAACTTAGAAACATGATTGGGTTAACGGTTTCGAAAGAATGATCGATCTATAATATTGGCTAGCTAGCTGCCTCCTAAAATTGATTTAAGTTTATTATTTCTTCCATCTGACGCGAAGTAGTAAACTTTAATAGAGAGAAATAACGATAACATATATAGACAAGCTTTTATACACAGTATATCATTTTATATTTATCTATGTGTTTGTTAAATGTAATTATGAAACAATGATGTTATTCCAACTGGGGATTAATCATGTATGGATCTACAGATACGATGTTGGTTAAACATTATAATCGACTAATTAATTACTTCTGATTCAGTGATGGCTGTTATTAAGTATGACCACGTGTGGCAGATTTGAAACGTAAATTAGAGATGTTAAAATATACAATCTCCGTTTCATAATATAGGATGTTTTGGAGGTTTTTGTTTGTTTTATCATATAAAATATTTTCAACTTTCTAGGTTATTTTTATATTACTTTTATATTTTATTATTATTTATTTAATGCAGTTTTATTTATAATTGGTTGAACTTTTTTTAAGTGGTCATTTTTTAATCTGCGTGCTTTCACTCAAAATATCTTATATTTTGAAACAGAGGGAGTAGAATCCGACTGGATCCGATTCTTTTTTTCGTTATTCCACCTTTCGCCACTATGATTATTCTATAATAATCATAATTAATTAAGAAGTTTTACACTCTTTTGAATTACTTTTATTCTTTTTCTTTTTTCATGTTGAGTAGACTATACGAAAAAATACTCTATTTGTTGTTGTTTTATTTTAGTTAAAGACAAAAGAAAATCAACAAGATTCAGGAAAAAACTTAAAATAGCATTCATAGACAATGCAAATACAAGTTTGTATGAAAGATGTCTTTACTAATAATACAAGGAACACAAGTTTGCCCTCCTACAGAAAAACTGGTTATTTCAGAATAAAGGAAATAAATATAAACTACTATTCTTGTTGATCTTCTTACCAATAAAGTCGTTGGTGTTTATTACGAAACAGATTAGAAAAAAATAAATAATTACAAAACATGTAATAAGATGGATGGCAAAGGGTTCCCACATCCCATTCTAGGAAGCAACAAATTTCCTTTTTGTTTGATTTACATAATTGCTAACGACGGACACAAGAGGAAATGTATCGTGAACATTTCAATCATTTGGGACCCAAATGAAAAAGACTTTTGTACATATTGTTTTTTTTTTTTTTTTTGTTAAAAACATATTGTTTTATTGAATAATAAAAAAGTAGATTGTAGTTTTGTGAAGTTTTAAAGCACTCGCTTATCAATTAGTATTATCAAAAAGAAATAAGATAAGCTGCTTTCAAAGTGGCAAGAGTTAGGTCTTGACAAAAAGTTTTGAAGGTGGTGCCACACACTAGAATCCTTGCACTGGCACCTAGAATCCTTGCACCTATATCATATACATACACACGTGTCCAAAGATTTTTCTAAGTCATATATCAAATCAAATACAATCAAAAGATATGTTTTAAAATATCCTTGAATAGTATAATCTATAGATATGTGTGAATAATTTTTGTGGATTTGAGAGTTAGAGAGGATGAACTAACAGGTCACACACGTAATGTAATATACCCCTAAGATAAACCATCAAAGAATGAAATAGAATAGAATCTCTTGGTACTATCAAACAAACAATAAAAAAGAAAAAAAAAAAACAAAAAAAGTGAAGAAGACACCAATCTTATTCATTCCCCACCCATCTTTAATATTTCTTTATCTCCTCCTAGCTACTACTACTATATTTTTCTTTCTTCCATCTCTGACATTTTTTGTTTATTTTTGGTTCACCAAAACTTGTAAAAAAAAAAAAAGAATTGATCCATAATTTTTTTACAGATGGTCTTACATAACAGCTAAATGTGACATACATTCAATCATGGATTGGTTAACAAACTATTTTTTTTTTTATATATAAAAAAGATATATACACTAATTTCTCTTTATTAAAATATTATAAAAACATGCAAATATTCATTAATCCTCGTGAAAAAGTGTCACAACGATCTTACGTTAATTTTGATAAATACAAGAAAATATACACACAAATCTATATACTAGTTTGAAAAGTACATTTCTTTATACATTTATTAAGATTTGCACATTCTTCCATAACAAAGAAAGAAGGAAGACCCCACTCTTTTTTTTTTTTTTTTTTTTCTTGAGAAGGAGGAGAATTATGATATTTTTGCAGTTATATTTGTGGCAGTTAATCATATTCTTCTTTCATATGTTTTGTTTGTGTGTTTCCTCTACATCTCTCTCTCTTTCTCTTGTCTATGTGGTGGTTCTTGATTTTGTTGGCCAAACCTTCTTTTGTACATTCAATGCATCATTAATCACAAATCCATAGAATCCATAGAAAAAGTTCCTAACGTCGTCAATCGTATTAAATTCCCCCCCCCCCCCCCCATATCTTTATTGCTTTCCACAAACTAAATCCCATCTTCTTCAACCCCCCCAAAAAATGAGTTTCTTGTGAGTGATTTTTAGAGACAAAACCAATCATGGATCTCGAGCGTCTAAGCCCAAGAAACCCAGTTAAGGTACCTCAAAACATTTAACTTCAATTTCAGTTTTAAAAAATCATCTCTTTTTTGTTGCTAAATGTGTAAAAAAATCTGTTCTTTTTGTTTGGGGGTTGCCAGAAAGAATCTTGGTGGACAGTTCTGACTTTAGCATACCAGAGCTTAGGTGTAGTCTATGGAGATTTAGCGACTTCGCCATTGTATGTCTACAAGAGCACTTTTGCTGAAGACATCACACATTCAGAGACAAACGAAGAGATCTTTGGTGTTCTGTCTCTCATCTTCTGGACATTAACTTTAATCCCACTTGTCAAATACGTCTTTATTGTGCTTCGTGCTGATGATAACGGTGAAGGTGGGACTTTTGCTCTCTACTCTTTACTGTGTCGCCATGCTAGAATCAGCTCTTTGCCCAATTTCCAGCTCGCTGATGAGGACCTTTCTGAGTATAAGAATAACTCCCGGGAGGATCCGAGGAGGAGTTTGAAAGCTACTGGGTGGAGTTTGAAAAACACATTGGAGAAGCATAAGTTTCTTCAGAACATGTTGCTTGTTCTTGCTCTGATTGGGACTTGTATGGTTATTGGTGATGGTGTTCTTACACCTGCAATCTCTGGTAATTAATAAAAAATTGATTCTTTCTCTGATTTGATTTTTAAAAAAAAGATCCAAAACCTTAATTAGTAGCTAATTTTTGGGGGTGAATTTGCAGTTTTCTCTGCAGTCTCTGGATTAGAGTTATCCATGTCCAAGCAGCAACATCAATGTAAGCTCTTTTTTTACTTCTTTTTGATTAGATTGCTAAGTGTAGAGATTTTGCAAGTTGAAAAAATGGGAATTTTAGTATCGCTAGATCCCCAAAAGTATCAAATTATGCTATTTTTAGCAGTTTCCTCTTAAGTTTTGTTTGGTTCCTAAGTTTAATACATACTGTCTAAATTAGTTTAGGAACAGGATTTGCTCCATCAATTTTGATTTCCTTCAAGCCGGATGCTAAAATCTCGCAATAAGTTGAGATATTGGGTTTAGATTACCTATGTTGGTCTTTCTTTTGTCCACATAGTCGATTGGCTAATTGCATGTTAGGTTGAGTCCATGTAGGATCAAAATGAAGCTTCTTAATTATGTATAAAATAAGTTTATTAACTTTTTTTTTGGTGTAGAAGGTGAGGCTGATGCAGATTGCATTGTTATAATCATAAGATAATGAATGTGGTTTAGGAGTTAGTGATTTATTAAAGATATAAAGCTGAAGGAATATAAAATTCATAAAGTTTATACCTTTTGGAAACTCAAGTGGTCAAAATAAAAAGTTAGTTGGATTGGATAAGACTTCTCAGGTCATAGGTTTTTTAGTTTCTGAATTAAGTAACCTTCTTTGTCTTATGGCTACAATGTTCACTTGCTAGCTACTCATTTATTGAATCAACTAAAGCACGCACAATTCTGCAGATGTGGAGGTGCCTGTGGTCTGCGCCATACTGATAATCTTGTTCTCGCTACAACACTATGGAACACATCGTTTAGGGTTTGTATTTGCTCCCATTGTGCTGACATGGCTTCTCTGCATAAGCACCATTGGTGTATACAACATCTTCCATTGGAATCCTCATGTTTACAAAGCATTGTCTCCTTATTACATCTACAAGTTCCTCAAGAAAACTCGTAAACGCGGTTGGATGTCTCTGGGAGGCATCCTTTTATGCATAACAGGTAAGAAAAAGAGAGCGAAAGAGTCTTTGATTCTGAGTTTCAAGCCTTTTGCTCATAACTTATTTTCTTTGTGTGTTTTTTTTTCCAGGCTCAGAAGCTATGTTTGCTGATCTAGGACACTTCACTCAGTTGTCAATACAGGTTAAGTTTATGACTTTACTTGTAAACTTTTAAAATCTTTTTTGTGTTCTGTTTATTAGCATTCTCTCAAAGTTGCATATTTATTTGTCTCTCTGGCTGCAGATTGCATTCACATTCGCTGTTTACCCGTCGTTAATCCTCGCATACATGGGTCAAGCTGCGTATCTATCTAAGCACCATGTCCTCGAGAGTGATTACAGAATTGGATTTTATGTTTCTGTACCCGGTAAATCTACTCATCATCATCTTGTTTAACCAGCTAAAAATGCAATTCTTTGTTTGGCATAGTTTTCACTAGTTTGTTTTTGTGAACAGAGAAAATAAGATGGCCAGTTTTGGCGATTGCTATTTTGGCGGCTGTTGTTGGAAGTCAGGCGATAATCACAGGAACATTCTCGATCATCAAGCAATGTACTTCTTTAGGTTGCTTCCCAAAAGTCAAAATCGTACACACTTCATCGAGAATGCACGGTCAGATATATATCCCTGAGATCAATTGGACTCTCATGCTCTTGTGTTTAGCCGTCACCATTGGCTTCCGCGATACCAAACACATAAGTAACGCCTCAGGTACAGTATCCATACACCATTAACCCCGCCAAAATCAAGAAAATCAAGAAAATCTAAGGTTTTGAATCTTTTCTTCTCTGTAATATTTATTGCAGGTTTGGCGGTTATAACCGTTATGCTGGTAACGACCTGCTTGATGTCACTGGTAATCATCTTATGCTGGCGCAAAAGCTCACTCTACGCACTAGCCTTTATTTTCTTCTTTGGAACAATCGAAGCTCTTTATTTCTCAGCTTCACTCATCAAATTCCTCGAAGGCGCTTGGGTTCCAGTAGCCCTCTCCTTCATCTTCCTCCTCATCATGTACGTTTGGCACTACGGAACACTTAAGCGTTACGAATTCGACGTACAGAACAAAGTCTCGATCAACTGGCTCCTTACACTCTTCGGCTCCTCAAACCTAGGCATCGTCCGAGTCCGTGGGATAGGCGTGATCAACACCGAGCTAGTAGCTGGCATACCAGCAATCTTCTCTCATTTCATCACTAACCTCCCGGCGTTCCACCAAGTTGTCGTCTTCCTCTGCGTGAAATCTGTCCCCGTACCGCATGTGAAACCGGAAGAACGGTTTCTCGTCGGGAGGGTCGGACCAAAGGAGTACCGGCTATATCGATGTATAGCTCGGTATGGATACCGTGACGTACATAAAGATGACGTTGAGTTTGAGAACGACCTCATTTGCAGTATCGCGGAGTTTATACGTTCGGATAAACCGTTAAATTACTCCCCGGACCCGGAAAACGAATCCGGAACCAACGAGAGACTAACTGTCGTCGCTGCTTCCTCATCCAATCTTGAAGGCGTACAATTCTTTGAAGATGAGGGATCTGACAAACAAGAACCATCCTCTTCGTCGGAGGTAACCGTGGTGGTGGCTCCTTCGCCGAGAATCAAGAAAAGGGTACGGTTTGTGTTACCGGAAAGTGCGAGGATCGAAAGATCTGCGGAGGAGGAGCTAACAGAGCTTACTGAGGCGCGTGAGGCAGGAATGGCGTTTATAATGGGACATTCGTATGTTAGAGCAAAATCAGGATCGAGTGTGATGAAGAAGATCGCTATCAACTTTGGCTACGATTTTCTAAGAAGAAACTCAAGAGGGCCTTGTTATGGTCTCTCTACTCCTCACGCTTCTACTTTAGAAGTTGGTATGGTTTATATCGTTTGACTATACTTTTTCTTTTCTTTTTGTTAAAGTTGAATAATACATCAATTTTGTAAATTGTGATAAGCTAAATCTGTCAGAGTTCTTTTTTTTTTGTTGCTTGTAATTTTTGTGTAGAGATGTTAGAGTTGCTTGTGGCATAAGTAAGATATGCTTTTTGTTTTTCTAATGATTTGTCCCTACTACTAATTAATAATATCCAAAGAGAAAAGATTGAAGAATAAGCAGACAAGAGTCAAGAGCATATGATTCTTGTCTCTTTATGTTTCTTTAACTGCAAATCTTCTCTTTTGTCGGTTTAGCTCATCATATATATATAGGTGCATATTTATGTACATCTACTCTTTAAACTTGTGAGCAGCTCTTGCTCTGTTTTCCTTAATGATAAAAAAACAAAAGATGAGGAAAAATGCAAATTTGTTGGTTTTGTCTCTAATTTTCATGTTTTTCTTTTGTGGGTTATCCTCAGTTTCAGCTAAACCTCCTCCTGTTAGTGAGTTCTTTATTACCCTATATTGACTTTTTTTGTTTTCAACAATCATCTTTTTGAGATGACATGTCTTTTTATTTTTGTTGGGCAAAATGTCTGAAGATGTTCTTGTTTTCCTCTGTTTTGGGAACAGAGATTGTAAGTGGACTTGTGACAAATGTAGCATCAATGCTCTGGAAATGGTTGTGGTCTCTTCAAACATCAACAACCACAACGACCACCACAAAATCTGGTAATGAAACTGACGTCCCACATCATAGCGTTTTATTATGATCTTTCATGTTATTAGAACCCCATATCGACTAAGGGAGTAAATATTGGGTAATATATGAGGTTCCTGGACCACTCCACTCATTGCCAATTGGTTTTTGGTTGGATGTCCATGATTTCTAATATGGTATTAGAGCTCAAGGTTAAGCCAAACAAGCAATTTTCCACAAAAGAAATGGTTTCCCACCTATGTGGCCCATATAAATGGTATGTCTTGTTGTGGTATTTCCGAGATGTTGGGTTTGGACAGTTTACGTGTCGGACCGTTTCCCACCCACATCTCGAGGGGGCTATTAGAACCAATATCCCACATCGATCGACTAAGGGAGTAAATATTGGGTAATATATAAGGTTCATGGACCACTCCAAAATAAAACAAAATGAGATAATGTGACAGGTGTTTCTAGTCGTTCGATGGTGAAATATGAAAGTGGATATAACATAGAGACAGTGTTTGATGGAAGTAAGCTTG
This sequence comes from Camelina sativa, assembly GCF_030686135.1. Taxonomy (NCBI): domain Eukaryota; kingdom Viridiplantae; phylum Streptophyta; class Magnoliopsida; order Brassicales; family Brassicaceae; genus Camelina; species Camelina sativa. Next base: position 2,372,204 of record NC_141887.1, read on the forward strand.
GGATTGAGCCATATGCAATTGAAGTTTCTCCAAATGGAGGAGAGCTTATTGTCTTGGACTCTGAAAACAGTAACATCCACAAAATATCCATGCCTCTTTCTAGATGTAAGTTCCTGTTCTTCTCTTCTTGAAATAGGTTCGATGAAAAAAAGAATCGGTTTCTCCGAACACATATACAATTATACACACTAATAATTTCATTTTTTCTTGAATATTATATCTCTACGCCTAGCCCCTAAATATGACCCACCAAATATGTTGAATCATGTATGTATTATGCTTTGCTTCAAGATGGGGATTCGTTTTCTTTCGCTTTTTAGTAGTTCACTAAAAAAGGTGAGCTTCTTCATTTTAGATTCCAAAGTTTCTTTCTTTGACAACCAAAGCCTTTTATAGATTACTTTAAACTTTTGGACTTTAGTCCACAACAGAGACTAGCTTCTTCATTAGGTTTTATTCATGTTCTGTTTTGTTCTCTGTTTCTCAGGTTTATTCTTTCTGTTGATTCTTGTTAGTCAAGTTAACAAACTTTTGCTTTTAGCTAGATTCAATTATTCAAATTAGAAAGATTCAGATTCTTACTTACAGTTCTACGTTCTTTCAAACTGGTCTCACAATCTGATTTTGAGTTTTGAATCTATTTGAAGATGGTAAACCAAAGCTAGTCTCTGGTTCACAAGAAGGCTACACAGGACACGTCGATGGGAAACTCAAAGAAGCAAAATGAACCGTCCTCGAGGATTAGCTATCGACGACAGTGGGAACATCTACGTCGCCGATACTAACAATATGGTCATACGCAAGATCAGCGACGACGGTAACTTACATACAATTCGTTTGCATGCGTTTACGCTTCAAAAAACGCAATTTCAAAATATTTTTGGCTTTATTTATTTTCAGGAGTCTCAACCATCGCCGCTGGAGGAAGATGGAGCGGTGGATCTAAAGAAGAGTCGATGAGATTCTCTGATGACTTTGATTTGATATACGTCTCTTCAAGCTGCTCTCTTTTAGTCATTGATCGAGGAAATCAAATGATTAGAGAGATTCAGCTTCACGATCACGACTGCTCTCATCAAGAGCCTGACACTGATGATAGTCTCCATCTTGGTAACCTTCTGACAAAACAATTTTCTCTAGAAGCGATGCTTTGCTTGAGTTTGAATACGTTTGGTTTATATCTTTGCAGGAACCGCTTTGCTCGTAGCTGCTATGTTCTTTGGATATATGTTTGCATTATTAGTACGTAGAGTACGATCGTTGTTCTCTTGGTCACGTCATGTGAGTGAATCGGTTTGATTTGGTTCGGTTTGAAATCTGAACCGGCGTAGAAAACCAATAACCCTCGTTGATCTGTTTTCTAATTTCAGGATAGTAAAAAGTATGTAGCAAAACAGAACATGACAATGGCTCCATATCAACGCTATCCAAGACCGGTTCGACAACCCTTAATCCCACCTCAACACGAACCGGAAAAGGAAGAAGGATTTCTCGGTTCGCTTGGAAAGCTAGTGGTGAAAACCGGTTCTTCGGTTTCCGAGATGATGTCCGGTTCTAGAAATGTAATCCCACCAAACTTTCATCAGTACCACCATCAGCAAGAACAGAATCAGTGGCCGGTACAAGAGAGCTTTGCTATACCAGAAGAAGATGGACCACCGGCCTTAGAACCACGATCAGGTACGAATCCGGATAAACCATACCTTAGAGCACAATCAACAAACCAAAACCGGTCTTATTACCAAGACTATGACCAATACCAAAACCAGCAGAAACGAAACGCGAACGATGCGGCGTCGTTCGACGACAACCGAGAGAAGAACGAGATCGTGTTTGGGGCAGTTCAGGAGCAGGACGGTCGCCGAGAAGCAATGGTGATCAAGACCGTTGATTTTAACGAAGCCGTTAGCGATCAGCGAAATCTACGCCCTAGAATTAATTATATGGGATACTCTTCTCAAGTTTACTGATCACGCAAACTCAAAATTTTCATAATTCACCTAGATCAGAGTGTGTGTAATATATATATATTGCTTATGTTTTACTAGTCCTACGTTAATGTAGTATATATGAAAGATACTTTTAAATCAAACAGTATGCTTAATCATAATTTTATTGAGCGTTGATGTTTTTTTTTTTACTAATTGAGACATAATAATATTATAGAGAACCGTATCAATCGTCGATCGAATAACTTTAATTATAAAAAATTTGGCCGGCTTGGATTTTGCAAAGATTCTTTCAATGAATCTGTTATTAAAAAAAACATAACACGATCAACATTAAAAAGTTACCGGCAAAAACGGTTTATAGCACCGACCATCCAATTTCTCAACATTAAAAAGTTCGGTTCCGGTTAATATTACAAAACCGATGAGAAGATTCCTCAAAACCGGTTTGGAAGTTACGCAATTACAGCTCTTTGTCTTTTTTAGTTTGCCATTTATTTTTTCCGTTCCTCTCCCCTAAAGAAACGCATTATACATACAGAGTAGTAGAGAGAGAAAGAAAAAAAAAAGAAGAAGAAGAAGAAGGAGATTTCTTGCAAAAGAGAGAAAGAGAGAGAGAAAATTAGGGTTAGGGTTTGCAGAGAAAACAGAGAGGAAGGAGGATTTCAAAATCCCATCTCTGTATTGATTCTCTCTTCCCCTCTCTCTTAATCTTCTCGGATCTTTTTCATTGTTCATCATATATAATGGGGATTCAATCTTATCCCATCTCTGAGACTGAAATGGACGCGACGGATGAAATGCACGAAGCCATGTTCGCCAAACGAGGTTGTTGTTTCCTCCTCCCTTGTCTCGGATCATCTCAGCCGTCTGGTCCTCCTAACGGATCCGTGTGGTGGCAACGGATCAGAACCGTCGACAAACTTGAGCCTGATGAGAGGTGGTGGGTCTCCGGGTGGATGAAGATGAGGGAATGGTCTGAGCTCTTGGCTGGTCACAAATGGAAGACTTTTATCCGGCGTTTCGGACGTAACCACTGCTGTGGTGGTGGCGGCGTCGACGGCGGAGGTTGTAACCGGCCGGAACATGTTAGTTTCAGGTACGATTCGTGGAGTTATTCGTTGAATTTTGACGACGGGAAACAGACCGGTCATTTCGAAGATGAGTTTCCTTACCGTGATTACTCCATGAGGTTCGCCGCTCCGTCTTTGCCGGTTTCCACTAAATGCTCCATTGATTTCGACAATGATAGCCACGCGCCGTCTCTGTTTAAGTGAAGAAAACGTCACGCGCTGCTCTGTTTCTAAATTAGGCTGGCATCTAACGTGCGCCGCATTGTTGAAAAGGGGAGAGAGACGTTTTAGAAGAATATATATGAGCTTTGAATTTTTTTTTTCTCTTTGCAAAGAAGTTTTCTTTTTTTTTACAACAGCTTTCATTTGTTTTCTTTGTTTATTTTTTTTGTAATTCTTTCACTTCAATTGAAATTATTTATTTGATCATCATATTTTTTATTTAGAAAAAGATATGATGATGGAAACATATATTTATAATTTGAGTAATCAAGCAAGAATTAGGAGAAGGTGTTGCAATTGCAGAGGAATTGTAACAGGAACAGCGGAGACTGTCTTTGTGGTCTGTCTCTACTTCAGACATGCTAACCATGTTTTTTTTGTCAGGTACATTACATTGTTGCAGAATTAGTTTATGTAATTGACTATTAGGAACCTTATCCAAAAGCTCAGATTCCCACAATGGTTTGCTATTTCACTTTACCCTCTGCTGATTCCCACAATGTTCTTTGTCGTGTGTTTATTTTTTTCACTGCGGTTAATTTGAGGAACCTTACTCACTTATACATTTCTTATATAGCTGGTAGACCTTTGATTTGTGAATGTGGTCCATCCTTCAAAGCTATTAGAGGCGGAATAATTTAAAGTGACTGTATAGCCTTATCATTCACCATGTTTTTTTTTAAATTTATTTCAGGTACGTTGCAGATTTTGTTGATGAAATTGACAATTTGGAACCTTATGCTTGCAGCAGAAACATATTACCGTGAAGCAAGAAATTGATATTAGAATCTTTGGCTAGAATCCCATTCAGTTAATTAGGTAATGATATGAAAGTTGAGCTCAAAGTTTTGATAATGACTCGGAAGTTGAGCTCTGAGTTTTGATGCACTTGGAGACATCACATTGGTGTTGGAACTAAGCTTTACCCGGTTCACACTTGCTCAAAAAAATCTTTAGTGATGATGTTGACCTTGATTATTGCCTTTCAAGTTGCAGACAGATTTAGCTTGCATATAACTAAATATGCTATACGAGGTCTTGATTTGGATCCCTTCTTTAATTACTCTTATGTTAAATTTATGAATTATGATCAAGCTTTCCAGGTTTCAAGTATTTATGTCCAACGTGTGAGTGAAGGTATCAAAGCAGAAAATGGTTCAAGCAACATGAGTGTTTATATATATCAAGTTTGGTGGAGACATTACAAAGAGCTGGCAAATTACAAGAAAACAATGTGGCAAATTAAAAAATTAATATAACTAAAACACAAAATTAATAATTCTAGCTCTTTAAGAATTGCTAGCTCAAAAGATTTTACAACTCCTTTCTTCTGACAGTCTTCTCTTCTTATAGTGCCTTTGAAGGACTCGTTTGGCCTCAGAGTTGGGGAAGTTGGCAAGCTTATAGTAATCCGGTGCGATATCTACTAGCCATTCACCGTGAATATACGTAACAGTTCGGATGAAATTTCGGCTAGTGAAAACATACTCGTTGTAAACCACCCACTCTGGTTTGTAATCCAAGCAATTGGAAGGATGCAAGTTAACCACTTGGTCGTCCTTATCTCTAAAAGTCAAGTAATTCCCAGTGCGTTCTAGGTGAGCCACTTGCATGAAATAACCGGCAATCAAGGCCTTTCTTATGTTAACGTAGTAGTCTCGGCTGTTGAAATCAGGGCTGCACAACTTAATCTGAAACCTCGACATGATCCGGACCAGCTGTTCTCTTACACTAACTGCAGATTTCATTGCTCTGTAGTTGATGAAGTTTTCATAGCACCAATCTGGTTTTTAGTTGTGTTGCAAGAAAGCATGGAACACATTCAAGAGTGTGAGGTGATCTCCGTCAATGTGTGAAAACATAGACTTAGCTTTATCTGCTGCTTTTTGAGCTTCTCCTCTTGGCCTGATAAAACAATTCGGTACTGAAAGCATCGCAGAAACCGAAAGAATCTCGTTTGAGCAGTTGAATTGAGGACTTACTATGATCATCTTTGCCATCTGTGGGTCTAATGGAAACTCACTCATCATCTCGCCGGTCTTTGTCAAGTTACATTCATCGTCCAATGCTCCCAAATGATACAAATCGTCCAAGGCACGAGAGAGGGTCTCAGGAGCAGGAGGATCTATCAGATCAAAGTGCAGCAAGTTTTTAACACCCAGTCTTTTCAAGGTCAGAACTGTATTTGCAAGGTTTGATCTCAATATCTCAGCATACGTCTGCTTCTCCAATTCTTTAAAACTTTTCTCTGTGTAAAGCCTGAAGCACTTTCCAGGTTGTGTTCTACCAGCTCGACCTGCTCTCTGGTCAGCACTTGCCTGTGATATTGGAGACACCAACAAGGACTCCACACGAGTGTCTGGGTGGTAGAGCTTCTGTTTGGAGAAACCAGGATCAACCACGTATACAATCCCATCAATGGTTAAAGAAGTCTCTGCAATGTTGGTGGAGACAACAATCTTTCTCACTGGATCCGGTGTCGGATCGAATATCTTCTGTTGCATAGCAGGCGAAAGAGTGGAATACAATGGCATAACGTTGACTTGATCACCAAGTTTACTGGAGATTCTTCTGCAAGTATCTTCAATCTCTTCTTCCCCAGTTAAGAAAACAAGAACATCACCAGGTGAATCTGGATAACAGTATATATAGCAGCCTCGAGATAGTCCCTCTGGGGTTCTCGAGTATACAAGATCTCCACTGGATATAGCCTACCAGGGACTTTGATAAGAGGCACACCAATAAAATACTTGTGGAACTTGTCGGCTTCTAGGGTTGCACTCATTACAACCAGCTTAAGATCAGGTCGACTAACCAAGGTTTGTTTAAGAAGACCAAAAAGCAAATCCGTGGCTAAAGTTCTCTCATGCGCCTCATCGAGAACAATCACTTTGTATCTCCCTAAGAGCGGATCCGCCATTGCTTCTCTTAGAAGCATACCATCGGTTAGGTACTTGAGCATCGTTTTAGAGCTGCTGCAATCCTCGAAACGGACAGTGTAACCGACTTCTTCCCCGATCTCTACATCCATCTCTTCGGCTACATGACGGGAAACAGACATCGCTGCAACTCTACGAGGTTGCGTGCATCCAACCAACCACTTCTTCCCCTTAGGACCAGAGCTAGGGTTTTCATTGAGCACCGCCTCTAAAACAAACTGAGGGATCTGCGTTGTTTTACCACTTCCGGTCTCACCAACCAATAACACTATCTGATTCTCTTTCAAAGTTTTGAGAAACTCGTCTTTGTGAACCCACACTGGTAGATTCTTCCGTTTCTCCAGTATTTCGAAATACCTTCCGGAATACGTCTCCTTCATCATATCCACTCTTTTTTTTTTTTGGTGGGATCATCATATCCAATCTTATCGATACTATTCAACAAATTACTTCTTGTATTTATAATAAATTAATTTCCTTTTCAATATACAGATGATTTGTAAATTCCTTTTAGTTTACACTAGGAAAGGGACCCGTGCGTTGCCGCACGGGGAGGTGAAATCCTAAATTGAAATTTAACATTTGTAATTCATCCTAAATTCTTTCTTTTCTCAATCAATTTGATCATTTTCACTTCTTGCTATTGCTTTCTGCTGATTAAAAAGCCAAAAATTCATTTCAATGTTATTATATTTTATGTTGTCACACACAAAAGTGAGCCTTTTTTAGAGCTTGATTTACTATGAACAATACTTTTAACCATATATAAAATTTCATTTATGTTTGTCTCCGACCATATGGTGATATATATTGGTATCCTTTCTTAATTCGCTATTAGAAATTGTCTTTGTTGTTGATCATTATCAATCGAAATACATACGAGGCTGCTTATCTCTTGGTTTATTTACTGTATCGAGAAAATACTAAATGCCACTTGTCGAAGGAAGGTCGAAGATTGGGATCGGAGTAGATGGCTGGATTGAGTTTCGTTTCCCCTTCACTTTGATACGCGATTTCTCTTTCCATAGATTACTGATTCACAAATCACAATCAATATTCCGATGCTGTAAGCAAGTGGAGTTTGTATACAAATGATTTACTATGAACATTACTTTTAACCATATATAAAATTTCACTTATGCTTATGGATGTTTTTTTCTCTCACTTTTAGATATGTACAAAACCAAGTTTTATATGACCGACCAATCAACCTAATTGGTTAGTATAGAGTAACTCACATTCTTCAGCTACAACTTTTAGAGATATATATTTGGCTATAATGCTTTCCACAGTTACATGCATGTTGGTCTCACGTTTTCCCTCAAAAGACTCCCTTCTTTCCTCCCTTTTAATGGGTTAATCTTGATTGCCTTATTTCCTACTAACACATTTGATACATGGATTTGTAATATTTGCTTCAAATCACATATTCCTCTTTGGAAAAGAAAAAAAATCAAGACGTAACAGACTAAGAATGCATATAGACAAAACTTGTACACTCATCAGCTATTCAATCAAAGCAATTCAATTAAACTACAAAAGTTCAGAAAATTAATTAAATATAGAACAAAGGATTTTATGTTGGTCTCTCCCAATCCATCCCATTCCACCGTGTCGGCTGCTCTCCTTCCAGGCTGCATCTCCCTCTATTTGATTTCCCACTTATGTCTATGAATCGGTACCATCATGTTTTTCAATAAACACAGCGAAAACGAAGTCGATGTGGTGAAACAGGTGATAATAATATATCACCTTTTGATGTTCTCTTCTTTAGGTTAAACACTAATTTTATAAATTTCTTGCATTTTTTTTTTTGGCAGATTCCAGATCACTCTAAAAATGACTGTTATACATTATGTTTTAAAAAAGTTGTATATACAGATTAGAAAGTCATCAAAGACTAAATAAGATCAAATTAGATCTTTTCTTTCTAACTTGACTTGTCATTTGGTCGTGCTTACGCTTTCTAGAATTTAATTTTGTGTTGTCACAAGTATGTCTGGCTTTTTCTTCGGCACTCTATTTCCATGCTCATTTGTAATATTTCTATATATTATCAAAATGTTTGATACCCAGAAAGTATAAGAAATTATAATTCAACTAAAAATTTTAAAAAATTTATTTACGAAAAATGTAAACTAACCTGGATCATGAACATCTAATGGACATCCTACAAACAAACAAAAAAAATTAACATTTATACCATGTTTGTTAGAAAAAATAAATAGGTTAAAATAAGAACATATATAAAATTATAATTATACCATGTTTGTTAAAAAATTTTGGCTTATCCGTAGCTCTAGCATCACTGCATATCATCATGCCTCTGGTATCTTGGTTTTGGTTTTTCCAGAAAGTCAAAAAATAAAATCTGCACATTGAAAATCAAAAACATTAGCCATGCAAAAAATATGGCACACGTACTTAATAACATTAGCCATGCAAAAACATGAAAACGGGAAAGGCTAAAATTTTTGAAGAGACTAAAAGTTAACAAAACTAAGATTAATGTATGAACTTAATGGTGTCGACTAACAGTAATAATAATCTAACCGAGAAACACTACAGGTCATTCGCAGCAAAAATATTAAATTACTTTGAATTAGAGATTGATGCTTGAAAGTTAAAAAACATTTCAATAATAAAATTCTTTAGTACTCAGAAAACAATTGTTCGAAACTTGTTTATGTAGTCAAGAAAAGTTTATATATAATAAACAAAGAGGTGTAAGACATAGAGGTGTGAAATGTAAATGTGTAAAAATTAATAGATGTGAAACATGGAGGTACAACAAAGAGGTGTAACACATAGAGGTGTGAAATTAAAAGGTGTAAAAATTAATGGATGTGATTTTTGAAACCAAGAGGTACAACAAAGAGATGCAAAGACTAAGGAGGTGTGATTTAAAAGGTGTAAAAATTAATGGATGTGATTTTTGAAACCAGGAGGTACAACAAAGAGATGCAAAGACTAAGAAGTGTGATTTAAAAGGTGTAAAAATTAATGGATGTGATTTTTGAAACCAGGAGGTACAACAAAGAGATGCAAAGACTAAGAGGTGTGATTTTTGAAAGATGGGGGTACGACGAAAAGACACGATTAATAATTTTAAACCGTTGGATTAAAACTGTAAATAATCTCATCCGTTGGATTAAAAGTTGACACAAAAAAGTGGGGTTGCTATTATCTATAGATTAAAATAAGAACATATATAAAATTATAATTATACCGTGTTTGTTAAAAAACTTTGGCTTATCCGTAGCTCTAGCATCACTGCATATCATCATGTCTCTCATATCTTGGTTTTGGTTTTTCCAGAACGTCAAAAAATAAAATCTGCATATTGAGAATCAAAAACATTAGCCATGCAAAAAATATGGCACACGTACTTAATAACATTAGCCATGCAAAAACATGAAAACCGGAAAGGCTAAAAATTTTGAAGAGACTAAAAGTTAACAAAACTAAGATTAATGTATGAACTTAATAGTGTCGACTAACAGTAATAATAATCTAACCGAGAAACACTACAGGTCATTCGCAGCAAAAATATTAAATTACCTTGAATTAGAGATTGATGCTTGAAAGTTCAAAAACACTTCAATAATACAATTCTTTAGTACTCAGAAAACAATTGTTCGAAACTTGTGTATGTAGTCAAGAAAAGTTTATATATAATAAACAAAGAGGTGTAAGACAGAGGTGAAAAATGTAAATATATAAAAATTAATAGATGTGAAACATGGAGGTACAACAAAGAGGTGTAACACATAGAGGTGTGAAATTAAAATGTGTAAAAATTAATGGATGTATTTTTGAAACCATGAAGTACAACAAAGAGATGCAAAGACTAAGGAGGTGTGATTTAAAAGGTGTAAAAATTAATAAATGTGATTTTTGAAACCAGGAGGTACAACCAAGAGATGCAAAGACTAAGAGGTGTGATTTAAAAGGTGTAAAAATTAATGGATGTGATTTTTGAAACCAGGAGATACAACAAAGAGATGCAAAGACTAAGAGGTGTGATTTAAAAGGTGTAAAAATTAATGGATGTGATTTTTGAAACCAGGAGGTACAACAAAAAGATGCAAAGACTAAGAGGTGTGATTTTTGAAAGATGGGGGTGCGACGAAAAGACACGATTAATAATTTTAAATCGTTGGATTAAAACTGTAACTAATCTCATCCGTTGGATTAAAAGTTGACACAAAAAAGTGGATTTGCTGATATGGGAAAATTACGAAAAGGAAAGGATTTGTACTTATTTTTTTTGGACAAAAGGATTTGTCATTATCCTTTTTTACATTTTTCCAAGGACAACAAATAGTATAGGAATTAATTAAACAATTTTGAATATCTTACTAATTGTGATTTGTGTTATCATAAGCTAAAAGGAAAATTCAACACTTAAAAGGAAACATTATACGGGCACGGAGCACATACAGTATATGGAAAAGCGTGACTATCATCCTAAATCTTTATCAGTATAACTGGAAACAAATAATCTCTCAAGACTAGCTAACCAAAAAGATAATATAATAGTGGAGAAGGAAAGAAAAAGACTATTATAGATGAGGTTTCTTTTGTTCTATATCATCTTCAAAACGAAAATACAATTGATTCCCTGAGCACAAGAGTAAAAAGCTTTCTGACTGAATTGCTATAAACTAAATAAATATATAAAAAAACAAAAATAAACAAGGATTGAGAAATATTCAGAGATAGAAAGAATCAGCAAATAACAAGTTAAGGAGGCCAGTAGATGATGAGTCTAAGGAGAGGACAGCACCGGACCACTCAATGTTGGCCACGGAAAGCTCGAATACACCTTCTATGCGTCGTGTGGCAATGGAAAGCTCGGCATACCAAAGCTCCAAAATCTGACCATCGGGACCTTGAGGCCGGGCTTCCCAGAAGATGGCCAGCCTGACACCAGAGATGGAGAGTTTGATGATATGAAAACCAGAGTGTTGCTGCTGCAGCTGTTCCAAACCCTTGACGTCCTTCCAATCCGACTCAAATGGAAAACGCCACAGTATTCTCCCGCCGGTAGCAGGGCAGAACAATGCTTGATCAGCGAAAAGCCAATTGCTTGGGTTAGACTCCGTTCTTCCGTCCTCTGCTGCCTCAAACTTACATTCAGTGCTTGAGAAATTAAAGATTTGACCATCCTCATCCACCGCGTGAACATGCTTCTCGTCGTCCATCACCAAACTTTGTTGGATTTTGAGGGGCATCTTGGGCGTAACCACAGACAGGAACTCCCAAGTTCCGGTTTCGACATCATACACCTCTGCCCAGTTGGAGGAATCAGCAGCGTCCCAGCACCCTCCAAACACGTATATCTTCTTCTTGTCTATCAAGCTTGCGGATGCTCCGCTTCGAGCCATCTTCATGGGCGTAAGGCGGCACACTGTGTGATCGGTACAATTAAAAAACGTGACTTCCGATGTGGGTTTGCCGTTCACGAATCCACCGATAACATAGACCCCCCAATAATCCTTCACGAAACAGGATCCTGCTACCGGGGCCGGATACGAGTGGTTCATATTGAGCCGCTTCAGCCGACGTTGCACGGGGTGGAGGACGAACCACCGTGGGCTTGGATCTGGATACATGTGCATATATACGTACATATATGGGTGAAGGCATCCCCTCCGAGACCTCAAGATCCTGAGTCCATGGGCCACTCCGACACCCCGGTGCCTCTTGGAGACCGTCGCTAAGGCCACGAGGTCCAATCTCGACAACTGAGTCAGGCAGTCCACAAACACATCATCTGGCACCGACCATAACCCACACACCTCCGTCTCATTCTTCCTCCTCTTCTTCAATTCCAATCCCCGAATCCCACTTCTTCCCTTCATTGATTTGATTACGTTACCGGAGAGATCAATTTCCTTTCTTGCGCTAGGGGTTTAGTTTTTGTGAGAGACCTAAAAAGATTGTGTGTCATAGCGCTAATTCCCCCAATATATATACAGTCAGTTGTCGTGTAAAAAAAAAAGGAAATAAAACTGCTGAAACAAGAGAAAAAAAAAGGGAAACAACAATAAGACATTGAATCCTCGGACGAACCAAGCGGTTTAGAATAGTTCAATTACAAAATCTAAGGGAAAATTAACTATTCCTTTTTTTTTCCAGCAAAAATGAATTAGATCCATAAATGGTAATAATCATTATATAACTGACTTGAAGAGGTGAAAAACACACTAAATAAAAAATATTTGAATTACAACTAAATTTAGCTAAACAATGAGCAGTATTGTTAGAGTCTCTAAGAGCAAAAACAAATTAAGCCTTCTTGAATTTGGATAACCATGACATGATATTTTGAACGATGTTATCAACTAATATATCAAACTGCTTTCCGTTGAGACTATTCCTATTCACCATATGTATAACTTATTATTGTTAGTGTAGAAAAATTTGAGAATCTCTTTTTTTATATTGTGTGACTATTGGTGAAAAAACAATTGAATTTTTCATTAATATAATATTTTTATTATTTTTAAGGTAATTTAATATTTTATATAAAATTTGGTTTCAATATTTATTTTGTATTTTATCTTAGCTACATGGGTTTTTTTGTCAATATCTAAATATATTAAATTACATATAAAATATATTTAATTTAATGAAATTAAATATGGAAAATATCATATTAACAATAGTAAAAATTATAAATACTAATAAATAAAAATACCAAAATAATTATGGGAGATTTTCAAAAATATCTATTTTCCAATATTACTTTTCAAAAATAATTTTTTCTATTGTCCATTTTCAAAAATACCCTTTTTCTATGTATAAAATAATTAAATCCTAAACTCTAAACTCCAAATACTAAATCCTACTCTTTCAAAACTATATCCTAAATGTAAAATAGAGAAACCAAACCTAAAAGAAATCTAAAAATTAATTTAACATATTATAATTGTGTAAAAGAAGTTAAAAATGAAAATGTAAAAAGAAACGATATTTTTGAAAAATGTATCCTAAAAAGGGTATTCTAACAAGATAATTTGTTTTTAAAATGTTAAAAAGGAGTATTTTTGAAATTATATGATTATTAATGAGACTATACACATGGATTCTAAAATGTTGTTTTTTATATTTTATTAATGAATAATGAGACTACACATGGATTCTAAAAATTATTATTTTATGAACATTATTATTTCAAATCCTTCCTACTAGTTGTTATTGTTATTATTACTAGCTAAAACTATACTATTTTTAAGAATTTGCTATTTTTCGTGATAACATTTATGGATTTTGTCATTTTGTCTAAAAAATGTGTTTTTATGTAAAAATCTCATTTTTTTTTATGGCACAAAATCTTTTACTGTGTTTGCTTCGAGTGGATAAGTGTGAGAGAATACAGAAGGCCAAAGAGCAAAAAACTCACCAAATCCTCTTATCAAGTGAACAATATTGGGAGAAATGGCGTCAATTGCAGCTTCTTCTACGTTTCACTTGTTTTGCAGAACCAAAAGCCCTAATCTTTCTTCGACCCATCTTCTTCCTTTGTCGAAAAAACTCAGCTTTCGGACCAGACCCGTCGTCGGTGTTAGTCGAATTCGCAGTTTTGCTGGGTTTATGAAACAGAATCGCCTTGGGTTAATGAAGATTTCTTCGGTTGGAGAAGGAGGAGAAGGTGTCGCAGTCGCAGAGGAGCAACCGCAAGAGACTGTCTCTGTGCCTGTCTCTCCTTCAGACATGCTCACCATGTTTTTTCAGGTGCATCACTCTCTCTCTTTCTCTCTCTTTTTGGATTAATTGGCCTGTTGACTTTGTGTGTGAGTACCATCCTCATTCTCCATTTACGTATTGGTATTAGATACAATAGGCTATATAGTTGGATTGATTCATGGTTATGTCACGTCTTAGAAATGAGCATTGCCAAATGGTATTGGAACTGACTTAAAGATTCTAGTAGCCTTACTCTGTTGCAATTTCATTTGTGGCCTCAAATTTACTCTGATTATTGTTGTTTTTTTTTCTTTTTTTTGCTTGATTTTGTAGGCTGATGGAACTTTGAACGAAGCAGCTATTCCTAATGTGACAAGGGCCTTACAGGTAATCCTTTGGCTTTGCTTTGAGATCTCCCCTTGAACTAGCATATCTGTGTAGAGTTTGACAAGAGAAACTTTGTTGGAGTTCAGTTGTTTCCTTTCAGTTTGGTTGATTATAAAACCCTTCTTAATTGGTTTCTTGTTTAGATTCAATCCATTCTCTCTAGTTTTTGTTAAACTCTTAAGTTTCAGTGTCCACTTTTACTCTTAACACGCTTTAGATCTTCCTTAACAGGTACCTTTTTAGCTTTCGAAAAACAGTGAGTAAAAAGCAAACTAAGCGATAGCCAGTCTTGTTCTGTTTCTTTCAGGATATTGATGGAGTTTCCAATTTGAAGGTCCAAGTTTCTGAAGGTGTTGCCGTCGTTGAGGTATGTTTACATCCAGCATTGTCTTTATATGCCTAGTTGCCTACACGCACACATACACATATATGTGCATATGATATATATAGATGAAGACAGATGTTGAATTGTGTGGTTAGATGTATTATGGCCGGCACAGCCTTAGAAGGACTGGACTGGTCAAGTATGTCATTTTTGTTTTACATTTTGGTGGTTAACTGCAGACAGAACAAAAGCTAGATTTTGTTAAGGCCCTTTATAGAGACAGTTCTGTTACAGCTAAATGAAACTCATAGCAACAACAACTCTCTGTTTGATGTTTGAACCAGAGGATTGAATCTGACTAATGTTATGTTGAATGTGTGTGTGTGTGTGTGAAGCTTTCAAAGCAAACGACTGTGCAAGCAACAGGAGTGGCGTCAAGCTTGGTGGAGACAATACAAGGAGCTGGCTTTAAGTTACAGACTTTGAATTTGAGCTTTGAAGATGAAGATGAGGTTCTGTCTAATTAAACCATCTTTATCCTCTCCATTTTGTGATTAAAGTGACACACTATGTTCAATTTTTAGGGTTGCTTTCTTTCATTTGTACCTTGCAAGAAAACAATGTGGTAAATTACAAAAACAAAAAGTGGAAATGAAATGTTTTCTTTGTTGAAAAATGAGAAATCTCTAAATTTAATGGGTCATATGGGTTCTCCACACAGCATGGAGGTTGGGGATTTTTATAGACAGACTTTTGGGTTCTCTATGCTTTGTACAATGCATTTTTAGATTTGTGTGTGTGTATAATAATGTTCTGTATATGATTGTCACAATGTATATGTTTTTTTTTTTTTTTTTTTTTGATCAAAGTCACAATGTATATGTATGCATGTACGATGCCGACATTGTGGAGATGGTGATGGGAAAAGTATATGGTGAATCACAGCTCATGCATTGTTGTGCTTGTATCTCTCCTCTACTAGTTGTTACACAAATCTTTACTTAAAAAAAAACAAACCCTCTGTTTTTTTTTTATAAATGAAATTATGCTGTGGCGGAATCAGTTTCATTCTATCCAATAAAGTTGAAAATCAAGTAGAAGCAAACATTTCATTCTTCATAAATTTTTTTAATCTATGTTAACAAAAAAAGAGGAAAGTGTGTGTACTTACGACATCTGTAATGATAAACTCTGAACTCGTTATCGATTTCTTCACTTTAATGAACACTGTTGACTTCTTTTTCGAAATATCAGAACTAAATAATAAAGTAGTAATAATCACCGCCACGATTTAAAGAACTCATGTGCTATTGTCCATCTCTCATTTGATGACACATTTTTTTTTTGTAAGATATTACAGACCACAGTATGGTAATTTCGTAGGCCATGTTGTTTTATCAAAGCAAAGCTCCATAAACGACAAATCCTTTCTTACTGGTGCAATAATCGAAATGAAGTGAGGGCATCTTTTTATATGAAATATATATAAGGGACACAGCCTTATGGGCAGGCAAATCGGGGAAAACGTCCTGGTTTCCCATGAGAACTATGATATCGTACCAGATGGAGCCCGATCTTTACCCCCGTCCCAGATGGCTCTCCTGAAATTCTTTTCAATCTATATACCCATATATCTGTAATTTACGTTTTGTATCTCCATGAGAATAGAAGATATCATCTATTTCACCATTGCTATAGGTTTAATTGGTTTACTATTTGATTAACCGAGTGACGAAGTTTACAAACCAAAATAAACCTGATTTCGACCCGATTAAAACCTGATTTTGACCCGATTAGAAACATAACCCTCAACCGAGAAATCCCTAAAATCACATTTTAACCTCTTTTTTGTTTTCTCTCGCGACGAACCCTAGAAAATCAAATTTCACCATCGATTTCTCAAATTGAATCGATGGATTTAATAATCCGATCTGGTTTTGGGCAACAAGATGGTATTGGGCAAAGAGATGGTGTTGGAGAACGAGAGTACGATGAAGAAGGAGAGGATCGAGATGAATTTCACGTCGATATGCTTGCTCAGGAATTTACCGATGCTGAAGAGTCGATTCGTCATGATACGTACCCAGAAAGTGACGACGAGGAAGAAGGTCGTGGTCGTGGTGCGGGTCGTGGTCGTGGTGCGGGTCCAGAGAGGGTGTTTACGGATATCGGACGTGGTGGAGGACTTTCACAAGCCTGAATATTGAAGATTATGGTAGTAGGGGTCTGTTTTTTGGTTTAAGAGACTAGTTGGATCTGTATTTTGGTCGAATAGACTAGTAGGGTTATGTTTTTGGTCTGTGATCATGTTGAGAACATGATTTCAAAACGTTATCATTCTGCTTGTTTTCAGAACATGTGTTCATCATGTTCTGCCTTTTATGAAATGTGGAATGTCTTATCTTATTAAATGCAATAGCAACACCAACAGGAGTTCACACTCAACACCAAAACAAACAAGAGCATAAAGCAGAGCATACAACCGAACAACAATAGATTACAACCGAACAATAGTTTACAATAGCTCATCATACAAGCTTAAACAGAGCAAACAAGATCATAAAACCGAAAACACATACAATTATACTCTTATTCATCCTACATTGCAATTCAGCTTTTGCTTCCAACAAAACTTCTTCAACCCTCTCACAAAGCTCTTTTTCGAACTCCATTTGCATCTTCTCAAATTTCAGCTTCTGTTCTTGCAATGTCTCTATTGTACGCTCTTTCATCTCTTCTTTTACTCTCTCAAATTGAACACCCAATGTTGCTACCTCGTCCAACAATGCCTCATCGACCCACTTAAAGATGTGGTTATCGTTCACAAGCTAACATTATATCATAGAATACAATGAAAATTGATGAGAAGGATTAGGCTCGGATTTGGATTAGGTCGATGTCTACATCAAACAAAGCATAACATAGTACCTTCTTTGCTGCTGCTTCTCGACATCGAAAGTATCTCCGAGAAGGATTAGGCTCGGATTTGGAATTCTTTGCCACGATGTGTTCCCCACACCAGCATCTCTTAGGCACGCCAACGACGAATCCTCTTTGTCGAACATTTGATGAACCACTCGAACCTCCAGAAACGGTACTCATGGTTGCAAAGATCGATTTAAGAATTTTATGCTTTTAGGGTTTGAGGATTTGGGGATTTTAATGGAGTTATAGATGTGTTATAGATGTATCGTCTCGGGTCGGATTATTAACATCAGTCAGGTTTTATTTTTGGTTTTCTATTTGGTATGAACGGTATCGTATCGGTTCACTCTTTAAACCGATAACATCCCGATATATGGGTATATAGATTGAGAAGAATTTCATGAGAGCCATCTGGGACGGGGGTAAAGATCGGGCTCCATCTGGTACGATATCATAGTTCTCATGGGGAACCAGGACGTTTTCCCGGCAAATCGAATGCTATATATAGTTAGTAGTTTATTTTTAATAAGTTAAGATTATTAATGTCAATATGTCATCCACTAGTTTCTCGAGGTATTTACTCAAACATAGGGAAAACGGCCAAAATCAATTTAAATTATTTGTGAAACACTTTTTCATACCCAAACTATAGTATCATGCAATTATCAATCTGAATAAACTAAAATTTCAAATTTCCTATCTAAACTTTATTAAATTAGCCGATTTCAACATGTCTGTAAACGGTGTTACTTGGTCATTTAACGGTGCTGAGTGAGTGCCAATAAAACGACCACATGGCATTTGAACATCGAAACGACGTCGTGGTGCTCATTCCGCCTGTTGTATTGCAGAGACGAAGATGGTTGTACATGGTGGAATCGGGCTGAACGGAGTCAGGCTTGGAGATGCATGGATTCTAGAACTTTCTGAAGATTTCACATCTGGGACATGGCACATGGTGGAGTCTCGACAATCACCGCCACCGCGCTCAGGACATACTTTGACTTGCATTAGAGAAAACCAAGTGGTTCTGTTTGGAGGCAGAGGATTAGGATATGATGTGCTTGATGATGTTTGGATCTTGGATATTCAAGAACTGTGTGAAGAAAAATGGATACAGATCTTCTACGATTTCCGGGATGTCCCTGAATATGCATCATTGCCTCGGGTTGGTCACTCAGCGACTCTTGTATTGGGAGGTCGGATCTTGATTTACGGGGGTGAAGATTCTTATAGGCATAGGAAAGATGATTTCTGGGTGTTGGATGTTAAAACCATTCCTTCTTCAGGTTTACAACCACAAGGAGTTAGTTTAAACGGATCTTCTGTGTGGAGAAAGCTTGATCGAATCTCATACAGACCAAAAAGTAGGTCTTGTTACTACCAGGATTCGACCCCACGTTAACTTAGCCCATCGTTTGTACAACATAACCACTCGGATAGAGTGATTTCCTTGGGATTGATTAACAACGATGTCATATATTGGCTTCCGTAAATCTTCTTTTTCTAATGCAAACAAATTGAATTTTTGTTTTGTATTTTTGAGTTCCACGAATTTTAGTAAAACCTAGATCTGGATTTTTCCTCATCCATCTATACTAGTAGTTTTGCAGCAACTTTTGACAAAAAAATTATTTAAAAAAAAATTAGCATTTAATGCATTAACTTTAATATTAGTTACCAAAAATTTCAAAATTAATTTTAGATAAGATTTCAAAAATAAGGTAATCTTTCTACATCATTCAAAATAAATATATGATTCCCTTTCATTTTTATTTGAATTAATATTTAAATTATCTTGAATTATTCTATTTGTTTGCATTAGAAAAAGAAGATTTACGGAAGCCAATATATGACATCGTTGTTAATCAATCCCAAGGAAATCACTCTATCCGAGTGGTTACGTTATACAAACGATGGGCTAGGTTAACGTGGGTTCGAATCCTGGTAGTAGCAACCTTTTTTGATTTTATTTAAGCTACCAAAACGACGTAATACCGTTTACGGACATATTGAAATCGGCTAATTTAATAAAATTTAGGTAGGAAATTTGAAATTTTAGTTTGTTCAGATTGATAATTGCATGATACCATAATTTAAGTATGTAAAAACGTTTCACAAATAATCCGGATTGATTTTGACCGTTTTCCCCTCAAACATATCACCAAAAAGTCCATAGAGTTAAAATTTAATTATTTTACTGATAAAGTATTCCAAGTTGATGATGTACGAATAAAGCGGCGATTTTCATGTATTATCTATAGTAATCCCTTTTGGGAATCTGATATTTTTGTTCCTCGAGCTCTGAGAAATTATGATGTACTGCTGTAATAGTGAAGGTCCAAAGCTGGCATGCATATATAATAACTGCTCTGAACCTAATACTTACCACGCATTTAAATAAATATCTATTATGGATAATACTGATAAATTGTAATAGTATAAATTTAAGAAATAAGGAACTTCTATATATAGCAGAAAAGGCCATTGGTCTTCATAGTGTGACTTCACCACTTTTCTCATCTCCCACAAAAATGGCTCTCTCACTTCTTTGGGTCTTTATCTTTCTCCATGTCTTTACCAATGTAAGTTACTCTTTACTTTTGAACATAAAGTGTATATTACTCTTTTCAATTCTATCTAGTGTTAAAGACTACGAAATACTAAGTAGTAGTATGTGTATTACGTTTTTTTTTTGACATTGCAACTAATTAAGTATTTTGATTAATCACCGAGCAGGTTGTTTTTGCTGCTTCGAATGAGGAATCCAAGGTATAACTACGTTTTTATTTATCGGTTTAACTAAACTTTTAATTAACCATCGTGAATGAAGTTAATTTTGGTATATATATGTTTGTAATTTTGTAGGTTTCTTTACCAACGCCAACTCCTCCATCGCCAATCCCGGCTATCAAACCTCCGACGCCATCGTTCAAACCACCTACACTGCCGACTACTCCTATAAAACCACCAACTACAAAAACCCCGGTCAAACCTCCAACCACTCCGGTTACACCAACGAAATCTCCGGTTCTAACTCCTCCGATCAAATCACCGCCGGTTGTACCACCTACGTACAAACCCCCAACGCCACCAGTTAAACCACCGCCGGTACAACCACCCACGTACAAACCCCCAACGCCACCAGTTAAACCACCGTCGGTCCAACCTCCTACGTACAAACCGCCAACTTCACCGGTTAAACCACCCACGACGTCACCGGTTAAACCACCGCCGGTCCAACCACCAACGTACAAACCCCCAACGCCAACGGTTAAACCTCCCACAACAACCCCACCGGTCCAACCACCTACGTACAAACCACCAACGCCACCGGTTAAACCACCCACGGCACCACCAGTTAAACCACCGACACCACCGGTCAAACCTCCGACACCACCTCCCGTAAGAACTCGTATAGGTAAATCATTTGTTTATATATTAAAAGTATTGTAATGATATATATCGCCCGTTGATTAGATTATAGATGTATCGCTGAACTAATATTGGACGGTCTAGATTGCGTGCCTTTATGTGGGACAAGGTGTGGGCAACACTCGAGGAAGAACGTATGTATGAGAGCGTGCGTCACGTGCTGCAACCGCTGCAACTGCGTGCCCCCTGGTACGTACGGTAATAAAGAGAAGTGTGGATCTTGTTACGCCAATATGAAGACACATGGCGGCAAACCCAAATGTCCTTGAAGGTTTTTAATACATGACGCGATATGGTCGTCAATGTGACAGGCAATAATTAAATCTATGAGGTTTTTATTACTATAAGTTTGTAATGTGTTTATTTTTGTTTTAGTAATGTTGAGTTCGATGTTTGTTTACGGAATGTAGAATATATATATCAAGAAAAAACCTTTCTCCTTTGAATTAAAGATTTTCTGAATTTGTTTTGTATTGAATTTAAAAAATAGAAAAAAATAAAGTTTGAAAATCATATTATTATATTCTTGTTTTTCTTTCATCTGATATTATAATATGGAAAGATATATTAATACAACTTGAGCCAGCGGAAAACAAAAATAGCCTTCGGACTAGAAAAATTCTTGTATCGGGAATATGAAACTACAAGATTAAATTTGGTTGGAGCCTTGGAGGAGATGAGAACTGAGAAGCTTTATGGATTGGGTCAAGTTCTAGCTAGTTGCAGATCTTATTTGGGCCTTATTTCGAGCCTGTCATGCACATGTTCGGGGATTGTTTGAAAATTATTGCCTTTACGAGCAAGAAGACCTATTCAGGGGATGTTTCTAAAAGTTACTTTGGTACTATTTTGGTAATGACTAAAATTGGTTTAAAATAAAGGAAACTTATGAGTATTTTATTATTTTACTATATATTCTACGTTAACCTGTGAGCCGACACGAAACAAATCGTTAATGAGGTTTTTACTTCTTCTATCGTTCTAATGTTACTTACTTAGGGAGATCAATTTAGGGTGTTCTTAAAATATAAATATTGTAAAAATAAAGTAAGATCAGTAGTTAAGAACTTTTGTTAAAAAGTTAGTTATTAGGAGAACATGTGTAAGATCTTAAGATTTAATAATATAATATTCTTAAACATATTACAATTATAATAATTTAGAAAATAACATTTTAATTGCAAACTCAAAAAACTTAAACTAAAATTCAAAATACAATACCAAATTTTTATTTTTAAAAAAACAAACAAACATATTACTTAATTAATTAAACAAGACAAACATTTTATTTAATTAATACATAGATTAATGTCCAAATTTATTCCAAATATTCTCAATCAAATCTTCCTTTAATTTGCGATGTGCTTGTTTATCACGAATTATTGTATGGCCATCACCTAAACCCTCAAGATTTGAAGACATAGTTACTGAAAAGGTAAGATCCGGAGTAGTTCCAGTTCCATCTTCTTGTTGGAATTCTTGTTCGTCATAGAGTGTGTATGAATCTCGTTCATCTTCGACAATCATATTGTCATAACAGGGTTGAGAAAGAAAATGTCTTTGGTTAGAGAAAGAAAATGGTTTGATTTTCAATAAGATGAGTAAAAGAGAGAAGGTGAACAAAAGAGAGAAGAGACAAATTCTTGTGAACTTATTTCTTGTGAACTTGGTGCATGTGAGTGTTAACTTGGTGCATGTGAACAATCGGACAAACTAAATAAAATTCTTGTGACTCTGTCTTTGTAACTAAAATCCAAACAAAGATAAGAAATACAGGTGACTTTAAAACTAGAAATCAAAATATCAAGCCTAAACAAAAATCCAAATACCAAGCCTAAACAAAAAACCAAATACCAAGCCTAAACAATAATCCGATCACGGGTTCACCATTCGGAAGCAAACGAAAACACATCGATTAATTAAACATAAGACGAGTCATTACAAAAACTTGTGAAACATAAACATACTTAGAACACAAGCCGATTCATTAAAACCATATACTAGAGTTAAAACAAAAGACAAACATACTTAGAACAAACATAAGACAAACATAAGACAAACATAAGACAAACATACTTAAAACAACATAAACTAGGTTTAAAACAAACATAAACTAGAGCTAAAACAGTTCAGCCATTAGCTTCTTCTTTAGAGCTTTTTCATCTTCATCTAGCGTTTCTTTCTTGGCAATGAGAGTGTCAAGAATGGACATCTTTTGAAGTTCTTTCATGCCCTCTAAATCCTTCTTTTTGATATCCCACATGTGACTAAACTCTGTCGATGGTGCAGCCTTCTCTTTACTTTTGTTCCTTGATTTTTTCATTGTCTTTATTCCAGCAGGCTTGCTCTCGTGCTCACCCACAACAGACCCTGAAGATGGTGCAGCATCATCGGCTTTTCTTTTGTTAGAGCTGGTTGTCTTTGGAGTGGGGTTCATAGGCTCTAAATTAATCCATTTCTGTTCATAACGAAGCACATTCCAAGCATACTCCAAACCAAACTTCCTCTTGTACAGCTTAGTGTATAGTTGGTGAGCATTCTGCAGAATATCCACATCATTCATGCCACTAGATTTCTCACCCTTTGCCTCTGCGTATGCTCCACAGAACTTACTAACTTCCCTGCTGATTTTTTGCCATCGTTGTCTACAATGATCAGGGAGCCTTGGTTCACCACCACCAAGGACATGATCACTTGTTGCATAATATTCACCAATGCGCTTCCAAAAGGACCCATACGGTTGATCATTCCCAACAATTGCATCCTTCGATGTGTTTAACCAGGCGCTTATTAGGACTAAGTCATCTTGTGCGGACCATATCCTTCTCTCCCTATGCTGTTTTGTTGTCTCTTCTGTTTGACTAGGAGGTTGACTCGACTGTGAACTAGTTTGTGAACTAAAAGAAGGGATTTGAGAGGAATCAATGTTTACATTGGGAGCAAAGCTGTCGTATGGGAAGTTTAGAAGACTAAAGTAGGATTGAGACTGACTGTTAGGAGTATTATTTGATTCCATAGCAAGCAGAATTAAAACGGAAGAAGGTGAGGAAGAGAGATTATTGGAAAGTTCTTAGAGATTGGTAAGAAAGAAGGAAATGAGATTGGATAATATAGAGAAGTTAAGAAGATCATTTAATTCAAAGTTTTGTGTCGTTAGAGAATTTTAATTCTAAATACCCATTACCTACTTCAGTCAAATCAGAAGTAAATAAAGGAGATTTAGTGTTTTAAATAATAAAAACCAAAAAAGGTTTGGTTTCGTTAAAGCATTGAACTCATTTTACAACTATAGTCTACACTATCACAACTAAACAACTAACATGGACCATCGCAATCACCATCACAATAACCAAGCAACCAACACTTTAAAGGCAACTATAATTACTTAAAATCTCTTAATAATCAGTTACTACACAACTATAGTCTACACTATCACAACTAAACAACTAACATAGACCATCGCAATCACCATCACAATAACCAAGCAACCAACACTTTAAAGGCAACTACAATCACTTAAAATCTCTTAATAATCAGTTACTACACAACTAAAGTCTACACTATCACAACTAAACAACTAACATAGACCATCGCAATCACCATCACAATAACCAAGCAACCAACACTTTAAAGGCAACTACAATCACTTAAAATCTCTTAATAATCAGTTACTACACAACTAAAGTCTACACTATCACAACTAAACAACTAACATAGACCATCGCAATCACCATCACAATAACCAAGCAACCAACACTTTAAAGGCAACTACAATCACTTAAAATCTCTTAATAATCAGTTACTACACAACTAAAGTCTACACTATCACAACTAAACAACTAACATAGACCATCGCAATCACCATCACAATAACCAAGCAACCAACACTTTAAAGGCAACTACAATCACTTAAAATCTCTTAATAATCAGTTACTACACAACTAAAGTTCAGTTTCGTTACCAATATCCTATCAGTTTTTGAAGTTAAATCAAGTAATTTGGACACATCCGATTCATAATTCAACACAAATCATTAAACTCAGACACAAACAAACCATTTGACTTACCTTTCACTTGCGAGTAAGGAATGTTGTTGATGGTGGTCCGATTTAATTTGCCCTCCTTAACCTCACCTACATGCCTCATAAACAAACCAAAAACAAACCAAAATCGATTAATGTTTATGGGTGTAAAGTTGAATTCAATTAGAGGACAAAAACGATTAGAATTCACTCATACAAATCTATTAAGGTTGATTTTCAATACAACACACGAAATGAGATTAGGTGTATAACACATAAAATCGAAACCCTATAACATGAATGAGTGTTTCGATTTTATTTAAGCCTATCGAAACCCTATAAAATGATAAGCAACTACATGAATGAGTGTTTCGATTAGGTTTATAACACACAAATCAATTTTTCCCCAAAATCGAAACCTAATTCAGAGATGAGATTAGGTTTAAATCGCTGGAGCTTACCTTGTCTATAAAGCCGGAGGAGACAGAGGAGACAGAGAAGACGAGGAGACAAAGAGATCGGTTGACTTGGCGAGACAGAGGAGACAGTGGAGACAACGAGATCGGTGGACACGAGGAGACAAGGAGACAAGGAGACGAGGAGACGAAAAGATCGGTTAAATTGGTGTTTTAATGGCCGGAACACACCGGAATCGGGGACGATGGTGATGAGTACACAAATCTGTCGGCGTTTCGCCGTTTCGGTTTTTGGGAGAGAAGAAGAAGAAAAACCTAGATTTCGCGAATGAAGAAAATGAAAATGAAACGAAGGGAAAAAAATTCTTTCCCATCCGAGTGAGATACGTCTCACAAGATCAGACCCAAAAACTGATCTAGAATAAGATCAAAAAGCCTGATCTAAAGTCCACTATTTATTTAATCTCATTTTTAAAAGGCCTAAGATTATCTCATCTGTTATCTCGATAAATATGGCCTTAGCATCAAAGTCAAAAAAAAGAAAGAAAGAGGAAATGCAACTGTGTTTAGTATTCACACTTGTTTTCAACTAAAAAATATCGGAATCATATGCTGAACTGGTCTTCGCTTTTACATGTCTTCGTGGCAAAGAAACAAAGAGGAATCGTTTACTGTTTGATTTGACTTTTTAAAAATACATTTTTTATATAATTATCATGAAAATAATAAGTATATTGTCAAAATAAGTAGATGGACTCTCTCATTTTCTGACATTTATATATTTGTCTCATTTTCAGAATATAAATTAGTTAAATCAAATACTAGACAGTTATTTGTATACAAAAAAAATTCGAATAGATCGATATAACTCGTCCAAACAAGTCTTTTGGCTTCTCCACAGATCTGTTCCAGCTCATGCTATGAATTCTTCTTCATTGTAAGTACTAACGATTACTCTTTTCATCTTTCCTTTGCTCAACTTCTTGTCCTAAATCATTTTCTTTGTTTTTTTGTTGTCCTTTACATTTTTTTTTTCTCTGTTTGCTCTTTTGTTTTTTTCTTCTTCTCAGCTCTCTTTGCACAGCTCAACAGTTTTCTTGAAAATCTTGTTTTTTTTTTCCTTTTTTGGACATTGACTAAAAAAAGCTTTCCTGGTTATAGAAAGGGTTTCGAGCTTGGGAAGCTTGTGTTGAGGTCCGGTCTCTTACAAAGCTCATGGAGTAAGATCTCCCATATTCATGAATCAACCAATTCGAATCAAGATTCAGGTCTAGGTGTCAAGATTTACCCTGACGCCAAAACCACATTTGTAGTCTTTGGGGCGCCACCGATTCGCAGAAACAGCAATGGTCTTACACGTCTTTCTGGCTCAGAACATGAAAACAACCCGTTTCATTTCCTCTGCTCCGAGAAGATCTCCTCCTTCTCTGTTCACACACCTTCCTTTGAGCTCTTTGCCTCTGCCTTTTATCAAAATCTCCCTGAACTCAAATCTAAGGTAACTTCTTTTTACTTCCACTCAATATATAGTTTTTGTGACACTCTCTCTCTTCAGAATTTGTTTAGTATTGTTTTGGGTTTCTAACAACTTTATGAAAAAGGTTTAGACAAATTAAGAATCTTGAAAGTTAGTTGTGTTTCCATAAACATATATGTCTTGCAATTTCTTAATATAGGTTGTGCATAGACATTTATAGAAATTACCATGAGTTTTTCAGACATCCATGAGAAAACAAAATCTCGAAAAAGTTATAGTATATGTGTTGTGCAGTTGCTGGGGTTGCTCAAGCTTGAGAAACCGGTGATCATCACTGGAGCTGCTTTAGGAGGATCTGTGGCATCTCTCTTTACGTTGTGGCTTCTTGAAACGATCGATCCAAAGCTAAAACGCCCTTTATGCATCACGTTCGGCTCGCCTCTAATCGGAGACGCTTCTCTTCAGCAGATTCTTGAGAATTCCCTGAGGAATGCATGTTTCCTTCATGTGGCTGAAGCTGCACAAACTCAGGCCATCCAGGCCGATTTGTTCAAGCCTTTTGGAACTTTCTTGATCTGTTTTGATTCCGAATGTATTTGCTTCGAGGACCCTGAGTCGGTCTTGGAGTTGCTGGTTGGTGATAACACGGATGGTCGAGTAGACTGGAGAGACTACGGTGGAATCCTAGAGCGTCTGGACCAGTCCTTAATGACGGATTCGAGACTGATGATCGATGATGTTGTCGATCGAATGGAGGAACGTGGAATTAGGAAGAAGCTGCGTTTTGATCAGCTGAAGAAACTAAACGACATGAAGATATCACTGATGCATATAGAGTGGTACAAAAAGATGAGCAAGATGAACAAGATTGGTTACTACGATCGGTACAAGGCTAGAGTGGTTTCATCTGTTGATATAGATCTTGAGAAGAGGAAGAAAGAGTTAAATGAGTTCTGGATATCAATGGTTGAAGAAGTTGAGAAGAAGCCTCAGAGTGAAAAATCTATTCTCAAGACACGGTGTCTCTTTGCGGGGAACAACTACAGACGAATGATCGAACCGCTCGACATTGCTGAATATTACCTCGACGGTCGTAAAGACTACCGAACCTTAGGAAGGTCACGCCATAATGTTATGCTCGAGAAATGGTTCGAGGCGGAAGATATTAAAACGGTTAGGTGCAAAAAGAGAGATTTGAGTGATCTTTTAACGTTTGATTCTTGCTTTTGGGCTGAAGTTGAGGAATCGTTGATTGTTACCAATCAGCTAGAGACACAAGTGGGGATGCCAAGTGAGGAGAGAGCGGTATTAACCGGAAAACTCGAGAGGTTTGAGGCATACGTGTGGGGGATGATCGAGAAACGTGAGGTTTCGCCGGAGATTTTCTTGGAGGACAGCAGTTTCATGAAGTGGTGGAGAGAGTACAAAGTGATCAAAGGCGTTAATTCTCCACCTTCACACTTCACCGAGTTTATGAACACATGGAAGTATGAGAGTTATGGTCAGCCACAATAATGGAATTAGTTAGTAATTTATTTACAATTCAGGTTTATTCTTATTTGACTAATTGTTATTGTTCGTTCATTCACATTTATCTGCTAGTCCTTCTACAACGAGAATATAGTAGTAATTGTTATTGTTCGTTCATTTACAACGAGAATAGCAGATAAATGTACCTGGAGCCATTGCTGTTTCTTGAAATCCTCCAAGACCCACAGATTAAATGAATAGAACGACGTTCGAGTGGCTAAGGCTACGTTCCCTTTGTAGCTGATCAAGTTTGAAGATTTAAGACAGTTTCGAACCTCCACAGGTAGTTGAGTGAGAAAATCAAAACTTTCAGATCTCACGTCAAATCTCACTAAGCTAGGTTCCATACAATTATTGCCCATGTGCGCATAATAATACAAAACCACATTGGTACAAAGACCTTCAGAATGAGGTCGGTGAGGAATGCTACACTCCATTTTTCTCCACGAATTTTGATGAGATGATTCCAGTGTAAGCATTTGATGTTGATAACTAGCTGCAACTCGCGTACCGGTATCAAACATTGATTCGGTCACGCAAAATACTTTATGTTGACCATCAACAGGATCGTATCCAAAGAACCTTTTGAGAACCCTTCTTCTCGATTTGACTAAAGGTAGGGTTACAATGATTTGTTCTTCACCGTAGACAAAACTTAACAAACTATATGGACGCAACTAGGTCGAGTGTCGTGTCCAATGAGAAGATGAAAACCCAATTCTCGTGTCCTTTCTCTTTATCTACTCCACTGAAAGCTAAGAGAAGACGTTGTTGTTTCTGCTTCGAAGAACGTAACGAGAACGATCTTATGAAATCTTAGACTGCGGATGACAACGCTAACGCATCTTGTCACGGACTTCGCAGGCAATCTCAAGAGGATCTCGAACAGCAAGTCAGGAGAAACTGTGTCAGAGATGTCATGATCAGTTGATCACTGTAGTGTGTCGTTGATCTTTCTCCATATTTGTCCTTCACTCCTGGTGGCTCTTTGTTTATGAAACCCTAATTTGTTTTATTAATTATTATTGTCGTCTTACAACCCTAAAGTTTTACAATTTACTTGTTGGAAGAGATGGGTCAAATTTGTATTAGGCCAGCCTTTTACTTAAATAGGCTTTTATGCGTTTGGGTTTAGTAGTTGAATAATACAATTGTCTTTTCAAAGCAAAACAGAGTATTAAAACAGAGCTAACAACACTCTTGTACTCCTAAACATTGATTTTTCTTTTACTTCGTTTAAGTATAATGGTGTTATTTATTCGATCGTAAACTAGTTTTGGAAAAGAGCTGTTTCTTTAGTTTATTAACAGTGTTCATCACATTGATCATCATCACTTCTACTCTTAAAATGCTTGCAAATAATAATATACATCAAGAAACTAATAGCACTAGTGAAAGCCAAAAGCCAATAATAGTTATCAAGTCGAGCTTCCGACATATCATCTGCAAACCAGTTATGTTTTCCACCTCTTGAGCTCGTGTAACTCTCGATAACCGAAATCAACGCAGCACTCACAAAGCTCCCCACGCCGAAAACGCTCGTGTACAAAGCAAATCCCATTGTCCTCATGCTAACGGGAACCTCGCTGTAGAAGAACTCTTGCATTCCAACAACTGTGAAAATGTCCGAGATTCCCAATAGAATGTATTGAGGTAGGAGCCACAATATGCTCATAGGATCCGGATCCGGCGAAGTCTTCATCATTTTGCTTATCCTAAGTCTTTTTCTTTCGACTAACGCCGCGATAACAATGGCAATGATGGATAGAAACATACCAATCCCCATTCTTTCCATAACAGAAATGCCCTTTTCGTTCTTCGTTAGTTTCTTGGCGATCGGTATCAAGACTTTGTCGTATAAGGGCATAAGAAGGATTATGGATAAAGTGATTGTGCTTTGTAGTGTTGCGGGTGGGATTTTGAAGTTTGGTCCTATGTTTCTCTTCATAGTCATACCTTGCTTTGTGAAAAAGGTGGCGGGTTGTTGGAATATGACCGCAAACATTAGAAGCATCGTCCATATAGGTAAAAGCCGAAGCAATAGCTTTGCGGTTCCAAGCCCTGAGAAACCGTTTTTGCAGCTTTTTTCATCATGTGAGCTCTTGGTAGTAGCAGTGTTAGCTTCAGTGTTGCTACAGTTACATAAAGGCTTCTGATCTTGCAGCCTATATATAGAAAACAAGAACAATAAACTTAGAGGTATTCATCTTACAAAAATCGTATTGTGCACATCATTGAATGTAATTATATATATATATATATATATATATATATATATGAGATGACTTACTCGAGCTCCATGGCATTCAAGTCGTGGTTGTTTACAAGAGTGATTTTATTTTTGCCCCACACTTTTTCTCTGACAATGTGTAATATCCTTTGAAACGGTTTAGCTTTGAGGTCTTGACCTGCTGGATCAGCATAGACATAAATCCCGCAGCCACACAAGAACAAGAAGATCAACAACAACATGTAACCGGTTGGGATTGCAAAACCGAGAACCCAACCAAACGTATCTTGGATGTAAGCCATGACGGTGACTCCTAGAAGACTACCGGCGCAGACACCAAAGTACCACCATTGGAAAAACTGAGTCTTGCGGTTCGATTTGACTTCTTTGTCCTCTGAGGATGGCTCGTGGTCAAGGTCATGGTCGAGCTGGTCAGCACCAAAGGCTTGAAGAGATGGATTTAAGACGCCAAGGCCAAGAGCGACGAGGCTAAGTGAAGTGTAGAGGAAGTAGAGAGAAACGGTTTTACTAGTGGAACGTGACTTAGCATATGCCGTAAATGTCAGCCCTACTAGGCCCTGTTTTTAATACCCAACAAAAAGCCCAAAATTAGTAACTTGCGTAAGTAACAAAAATATGAATTTAAAATCATTCTGTAGATGCCATCTTTATATGATAATACTAAATAGTAAATACAATCAAAATAACAAAAATCGGTTACAGATTACAGTAATGATTTTTCCCTACATTATTTAATAAATATGCAAATAGTATAAGATTTACTAATGGAGAATAAATGATTAAAGATTAGTGAGGAATGATTCGAGTTCCATTATTGTAGTTGATTATACACTAGGCTTAGCTATTTCTGATAAGATCCCCAGTATCATATTATGGAACCAAACT
Organism: Camelina sativa; assembly: GCF_030686135.1. Lineage (NCBI taxonomy): Eukaryota > Viridiplantae > Streptophyta > Magnoliopsida > Brassicales > Brassicaceae > Camelina > Camelina sativa. Next base: position 2,403,735 of record NC_141887.1, read on the forward strand.
TTACCAACCATATATGTGCTCCATTCCATTAACGTCTCATACTCTAAAAGGGAAGTTTAGAAAACAGTCGGCGAGAAAGCTGGTTTTCATTTTTTTATTAAGTAATTCCACCGAAATGTTCACATGCTTAGTACCGAACCACCTCAAGAAACGTTTTTGATTATGTCCTAAAGGTTCCATTTTTCAAGCAAATAGACCTCATAAAAGTGCACAAAGAAGAGGGTCCGGTCACATGAAAAATTAGCACAACATAAACAAACAAGTTCGAGAAAAATAACTTTCAAACTCTAATTCTAGGACATGAGTCAGAAAGACTCGTTGAAAACTTGGGTTGATTTGCTTCGAATTACTCTACAATATTTTATCCAAAAAGGAAATTCCTAAAAACAAGGGTAAACAATTTTTTTTAACCGATAAATATACGGGAATAGAGAAAATAAGAGGAGAAGATGTTAGAGACATGCAAGGAAATGGACCATTTGATTAGAGATCGTATATGAACATTTTTAATGTTGGTTTCCGATAAAGCGTTGGCATATAGGGATTATTACCACAAAGTAGAGAGAAGAAGAAGCGAGGATGGTGAAGAATCTGTCCCAACAAGAATCTGCGAAAGGGGCAGAAAAGAGAGGCAACATGAAAGTGAAGCCACTCCAAGTGTTAACAGTTGTCGCTGCTCTTGAATTGCTCATCTTCACCACATCAGTTAGATATGTCACTAAGTTTGATGCAACTCCTTTGAATGCATACCTCTCTATCCCAGCAATCACTATGAGAAGGGCACAAGATTTGCTAAGTCCTTTCCTTTTCTCTCCTCCAGCCATCAAAGAGAGTATGTAATAAGCTTGTGTTTGTGTGTGTGCGTGTTAAGGGAGAGAAAGAGAGAGAAAGAAGAAGAAGTAAGGTTATGCTTTGTGTGAGGAGCTATATTTATAAAGCTTTTAGACCACAAAATCTGGTTTTTATTTGAGAAGTTCTTTTAATGTACACAATTACACATATTTGGGTGGGTAGTGGGTACTGCACACGCCTCTCTACGTATACAAATGAATACATTTTTAGTATTTGATCTAAAATAGAATTATATTACTTGAAGACAAAAAAAATGTTACTTATTATACTTAAGTTCCTTGATAACAAACTACATTTTCTTTTTTCTTTTTTTTCCACAACAACAAATCAAACGACCTTTTTAAGAGTATATATATTTTTTCTTAGAATTCGTTCTATTTACGTTTCTTCTATATAAATCTTGTTTGTTAAATGGATATTAATCCCTCAACTACTTTATATCTAGACTTTATTTTTGATGAGATATATTCAATATTAATAACGACATTTTAAATGATACCATGCATGTAGAAACTAATAACAGATACTTTGTTTCTCTCTTTTTAGGAATTTGTCTTCTACTCCTTTACTTGAAAAGAGATTGGGACAAGCATATTGCAAAAAAAGAAGTTTGTATAGTTACGTGAAAATAATAGAATACTATTGGCAATATATAGGCATTTTGATTTTCCATCTAATGTATTCCTCGATCTTCTTTTAGAAAATACTATACTTAGAATTGTTTAAATATTGGAAAATAAAATCACATTATTTGTTTATATATGTGTTACGTTAAGAATTCCAATATCTATGCATGGGAGACTAACAAGTTCTCGTTAGGAATTTGTTTTTTTCAACATTATGAAATTATCATTCCTCCAAGAGTGTTCATGTCATCCAAAAAAATTCACAATAAAATCATTAACCAAAAAATGTAAAACAAATAACTAACAAGCTGTGTGTTTCTTCATGAGGTAATAACAGATTGTTTTTGAAAGGCTATTTTTTATATCTAAAAACACAATTTTACACAATATGAGATTTTTTTTCTATTCCATTTTTTTCTAGGTTTTAGTTTTTGTTAATTAAGTATGTAATTTTATATAAAGAAATCACAAATGTATAGTTTTTAAAGTGACAAAAAATGGCAATTAAATCTAAATATTTAGAGGAAAGTGGCATATTCAAATAATTGGAGTGAGAATTAGCAAAATCTGTAATCATCCTGTTTCTTTGAGGATTTTCGTTTGTTTCGGGAAAGAGATCGATCAATACCAATTTTTTATTTTTCTATTGATTTTTTTCGGATCCAGATGTATGTTAGGAATTCATATTTCTATGAGTCTTTTTCATTCAAAACAGAATGGAAATTAATATCTTAAACTAAGTGTAATACAAGTAAGAAAAAAAAACTAAAACTAAAACAAAAGGGAAGATATGTAGGTACATATATTAAAGTTCACTTTAGATTTTGGCTTTGGAGAAAGGTGCAGTGAGTGCCTGAGTGGCAATATATCGACTTGCACCAACTTAAAATTGTTGGCTTACGTGCGTAACACTTCCGTTTTTTCCACTTTTTTTTTCCTTTGTCTTTGTTAATTGTTTTAAATAATTTTCTCATATAAAAAGTTTGCATTATTAATAGTTAGCAGAATTGTCACTCTAGAAAACGTTCTTTGATCTGTAACATCAAATCTTGATGATCGCTCATGATTATGTATAAAAATTATCTATTTCTTGAAAGCTTAAGGAAAAAGAAGTTTGGTGATCACTCGTGTTCTATAGACTTAAGGAGTTTGTGTGTGTGTGGTGCAGGTGTGTTGTGTCTTGGTCAGTGCCGGTCCTACGCAAAATTTAAAAAATGTGTCTTTTTCACCTATGACAAAAGTCAAAAGTTATAGGTTTTCTATAAAAGCCACCACTTGATATTTTAAGGCAAAATTTAAAAAATGTGTCTTTTTCACCTATGGCAAAAGTCAAAAGTTATAGGTTTTCTATAAAAGCCACCACTTGATATTTTAAGGCTTTTTACAAATTTTACAAATGAAAAAAAATCTTTTACATGTAAATAAAAAAAATTTTATACATATCTTTAAAAAAAATGCTTTTTCTTTAACAGATTTTTAAATGAAAGAGGCTTTTAAAATTTTGGGCCCAAATCTTTGGCTTCACTTACTTCCCTGTGGGCCGGGTCTGATTTTGGTTACTTTGATGATACCAGGTAGTTTTGTAGCACCAAAGTTATAGAGAAATTAAAACCAAACAATACTAAAAAAATCGAGTTGTAGTTTAATTGTGGTTTTTTTGTGGTTATGAATTAATCTTCTTTTCGTAACAAAGAAAAAAAACACTAGAATGAAACCATTACGTGGTCTCGCATTGGTCAACTATCTCACTGATTAGATATTTCTTTGTTTCACAAAAGCAATCATCTTTTAAACAACAATAACACTGATTTACTTTAAAATATGGTATTTGTGTCTAGTTCAAACGCAATGTATAAAAATATGCTTTAATTTACATATAATTTAACCTTAAGTGTTTTTTTTCCTACTAATGATACTTATCTTATTTCAAGAAGAAGTTAGGAATTAGTCAATTAACTATTTGTAACGATTCCATTTGATCCATTAATAATCTTTCTTATTGCTGCTTTTTTGCTTTTTTTAAATCTGTGGCCTTGAACATTTGACGCCTAAATTTTGCATATAAATATAATAATATTTTATCAACGATTTTACAAACTAATCAAGATTAGTAATAGATAGGTGACGGCACGCCGATGACACAAGCTTCGGTCCGTATATACGTAAAAAGAAAGATGAGAAATGGATGTTGGAAGTACAAAGACAAACGAACAATCACAATCGTTTTTTCTTTTACGATTAAAAACGACAAAGTATTTAGAGATGACTCTTTTTATTTATTTTTGAGTTAAAAATATAAGTTATATAACAAAATGAATATATATAGTTTTCTATTCCCTCTAATTAATTATCATATTTTTTCAGTTAAAATAGAAAATTTAAAAATAATTTAATATTTTATTATTTTTACATAAAGTATATTATTTGATGCAATCTAAGTATCTAATAACTAATGAAAAAAAACTACATAGTACAAATAGTCATCGAACACAAAATTAACATAAATTAGTATATATAAACTTGTAAAATAATAAAACAAATGAAAATATCTAAAACATCTAATAAAAAGGAACAAAGGAGATCTAATATATAGTTTTTTTTTTTTTGTTGTCTGCTACATTATCATCATAGATAGATACTTTAAAGAAATACTAGTTTTAAATTGAAATGGAAGATTTATTATTGATTTAAAATTTGAGTCGTAGAGCAAGTGAATTGAGACTAATGGCTCATGATTTTCCTACTTGGCTATAATTCCATATACGACCATTAGTTTCGTCACCATAACGATTAGTTATAACCCTTTTCTTCTTTTTGATTCCTTTTATATAAAGAAAGATATTTGATATTTTTTGTGTGACTATTATAAACTCGTAGCTTACGTAAATCAAGTGTAAATGAGATAAGCTTTTTCATGCCCAAAAATCCAATCCAATTATATTTAAAAAATTAGTTCAAAAAGTTCTTAAGCTTTTTTCTTTCGGCTTTGTTGTAAGAACGTAGTTAAGCTTCGCAAGTAAATTTGAAGGCGAGAGATAAATTATAAATAAGGAAATACAAGAAGAGACAGCTGAGAGTTTTCAATGAGCAAAAAATGGAACAATCCAAATGTGTATAATACTATGGTTTATACATATACACACAACATATTAATCCCAGTCAAAATCGTAAAAACTAATTAATAATATCGCTTGTGTCTCAAAACAAAAACAAAAAAGGAGCTAAGTAGTTTTACATGAACACACAGAGGCTCCTGCGTCTACTCTCTTTTGACAGTTAACGTTCCCGGCAAAGCTTTTTTGAACAAGAAGCCGATTTCTGAGCTTTCAGCCTCTTAGTCAACGATCTTGTGAGGCCGTACCAGCCAATAGTCAACGATCAGCTGTAAGATGTGTGTGTGTTTTTCACTTGTGAGGTCGTAGCTCAAGCTTGTAAGCTCGTATTTCCATGGGAGAGATCGAGACACGTCCTTTCCTTGGCGATGAACCATCTCGGGGTGGCTCTTGATCGTCGTACCCTAGTATCTCCATGTCTTCTTGCAAGAGATTCAGTGAAGTTGGTTTTACCTTTGTAGCTGCAAGATCTTTGAACATGTCGGAGAAGTTCACCGGTTCATTAGCCACGCTTGTGCAGTTTTCTCTTCTTCCTTTATGGCAATAAGCTGAGTCCCAAGCTCGTCTGTTGAGGATAAGAGCGAACCTTGGCTTGTCTTCTTCCGATTGCTGAGAGTATTTGGATGGACGTGGAACCTTGAAATTCACTATGTGGAGGTCACACGGTAATGGTTTGGCTAAAGGAGCAAAGGAACCGTATTGCGGACCTCGCACAGATATGTCTTGCGGTTTCTTGGCAATGAATGTGTTTATGGGATAGTTCAAGTGAGCACCTACGAGGTGAGAGAGCAGAGAAGGGTTCCTCGGGTTAGGGTTGGAAGAATGGTCTGACTGAGAAATGTTGGATTCAGCAAGAAGGTGAAAAACCACGGTCATTGCACGGTTATCCATCACGCCTTGTCCGAGACCACGTCCATCATCACGAACCAACCTTCTGTCCAGCATAATCTCCAACCAACCCTCTCTGAGGCTTGCAACACCGAGAGATTGGCGAGAGTGCACAGAGAATCTCTGACCGTTTGATCCTTGGATAAATGCAAGAGATGGCATCGGGTAGTAGTTTCCTTGAAGAGGGATCTTATCATAAGTTTCTCTCCTGCTCATTTGGAAACCATTGAGATCTGAATAGAAGACCTTCTTGTTGTCAACATCAGTCTTGTACCGGACAATCAATTCCTGGTCATTAAAATCCTTACCTAGGAGCTCAACATGATATTCTATCTCAACCACTAGATCCTGCAGCGTATTACCTCCAGTGTAAAGACGAGTCTTGTGCGAGAGGGGTGATTTCTCATATCTGGTTTTAGGGTAAGAGAAGACTTCTTGAACCAGCAGACCCTCAGAGATGACTATATGTCCACCGGGTTGAACAATTGGCTGAGCTTCACCATTTGGTTTGAACAAGTACGCTCCACTTTCTGGACTCGAGTACATACCTATCTCTTCTCCCACAACAGTCTCTGATCCGTTTCTATGGACTATCTTCCGCAGTAATCCATTCTTCACATCGAACACAAGAGTCTGATGTTCATTTCGGATCTCAGTAACGTCGCTGTCCAGTTTGGAGCAGGAATATGGAGGAGGACAAGGAAACGGGTCAAACTCAGAAGCGTATTTAAGTTTAGACTGTGTAGCTTTCTCACATTCAACATTCCCATTAGCTATGTAATACGTTCTCAGACCAAGAGCTGGGATGGAAGCTTTCCAGTAAAGGCGATGTCTGCCTGTGAATAGTTTGGTATTGTCATGTTGCACTTCAGGAGAAATTTGGCTAGGGACACAAGTCCAGTTTGAGTCCAGAACCGAGATTTCAGCGCGGTTAACAACAACAGTCACTACCTCCTCTCTCGTCTGTTCCGATGGATTGAAGAGTATAACAGTGTGTGAATTCCCTTCCCGCGCAGCAATTGGCTTGTGAACCGGCCGAGCATCATACTTCGATCTCACTTGCTCTGCCTCGAAGAATGATGGGGACTGATCAGATTTGTCTTTTTCGTGACGGATCCCAAGAAGAACTTCTATTGCCTTAGACATAAAGATCTGAAGGTCTTGCAATGAAGTATGCATCCGGGTGCCATAATCTTGTACCACGTAATCCTTAGCAGTTCCAGTTACCCCATCGTGGTGCTGGAAAAGAGCTAGATTTCTTCTTGCAGCAGTTAGCTTATACGCAAAGCTAGTTGGGAATTTCTCACACTGAATTCGATGGCAATAACCTAACAGAAACGACATCATGATCTCAGCTCCACGAAGTGTATGCTCGAGCACACGATCAACAGCTTTGAAGAAAGGCCTTGAAACATAATAACCACTCCAATAGTCTTGTTGCCTATCTGCATATGTAAAGAAGTCACCTGACAGAGAAGGGAAACCAACAACCTGACCAGAGCCAACCTCACCAGGAAGAGAGTAATTTACTCTGTCAGCTTCTTCTCTGACTGTTCTGAAATAATCTTCTAAAGTACCAAACTTTGCCTCTGCATTTAGACTAGGATTAGAGTTGATGTGATCAAACAACAGCTGGTAGTTACGAAACTGAGCTTCGGCTTCATCAATACTGATGTACCTAAAATCATCTCCAAGAGGTATTAGAAGGGTATTTGTTCGATAGAGAGAAGATTTTTTCCTGTATTGATCCAGAAGCTTTAATGCCCTCTCCTGCACATTTTCTTGTGTAGTCTCCACTGGGTGTTTTCCCCATGGACAAAGTTCATACTTGAATCCCCGCATCCGAGCAAAATCAAACTGACAGCAAACTGCAGGCTCTGGTCCACACGTGTGTGGGATATCGTATGAATAAAAAGGCATCATGTGAACAAAAATATCAGTTGTTTCCATAGCATCCCAACTTTGACGCCAGATATATTCCAGATTCTTATGCAGTGCAAGGTCTTTCTTAAGCTCGTAATGAGTTCTCTGAATCAGCATGTTTTCAAAACCCATACGGCGGAGGAGATAAGCCATGGTTGATGAATAGCCAAAAGGATCTATGGCCCAAGAATTCTTAGGAATAACCCCAATTGTGTCATTCAGCCACATATTACCCTCTGCGATCTGCAGAAGAAGTGGTAAAAACAAAATCAGATACAAGAGCACAGGCAGAATAAGAAGAAAACATGGTTTACACTTAGAAAACCTGGATAACTCCTTTATGATGTTTAACCCAAAAAGGAACACAGTACAACAAGCATTATCTCTAGCCAATTGATAGTCTAACAACACACGTTCTTATATAGGCATAACCAAAAAGAAGAGGGTCTTTAGCTCAAAGGAGGTATCAGGTAATGATGAACTATAAACCAACCATAACTGACATAATAAATACACACTCAATGGCTAGCGGAGCAGAAACATTAAATGAAAATGCGGTAATCATCTATATTTCAGTTATCATCATTGTTTCAGTAAGCGTTATATTTCTATAAACAAACTAGAGCAGAGAAATTAAGTGCATAAAACTAGAAAGTCACATGTTGCTGTACATACCTGTTCAATTATGGCAAAATAATGAGAATTAGCCTGCAGAAAACATCAAGAAGAAACTTAGTACATATGTCTCAATCAAAACAATCAGCATAGGAATGGCATGGAACTAAACAACCGTTTCTTCTTTTTTTTTTTTTTTTTTATAAAAACCAAACAAGTCAGAAACATACCTCATCATTCATTACCCAGCCACCTCCAACGATCTCTAACTGCCCATTCTTGACCAAGTTAGTCAAAGCTTCCTGTTTATTGGGTGAAGCATCTCTCCACCATCTCTCCAGATATGACATCTCCTCCCATATAAACTTTCTTCTCGAATCCTATTTCAACCGATTCAAAACAAACCCCCACACAAATCAGATTCTAGCTAAATGGGAAACACTCACACCCTACTATTACATAAACTACGAATATCTGGTTGTAATACTTAAAGTTATCCTTTCAATTTCACAAAACCCACAACTAAAAATTCTCGCTTTAGCTCGTTTTCAAAGCGAAAGAGCTTAAAAATCCAAGCTTTAACTACAAACTTTCCAAAAAACTCTGTTTCAACACGAAAATAAAAAACAGAATCCACCAGAGAAGTTGGTTAAGAGTTAAATGACGTCATGAGAAATTCACTCTAAAAGATTGTTCACGGGATAATCATGGGGGGGGGGGGGGAGAGAATGATCCCTAATAAAATTAAAAAAAACAAAAAAAACTTTGGTGACATTACCTTAGATAAAGTCTCAACAATGGTGTCCAAAATATGCCTCGATTGTCTCTGATAATACTCCTCCACAGTCAATTTCCAACCAGGATCGTTATGAGAGTGAGGCACAACGAAGATTTTAAGCTTCTCTTTGTCCCACTCATCGCCTTTATACGTAACTCTCCAGCCTTGTTTCCACGGACCACCATCTACATCAAGAAACTCAATCCTATCGTACAGATCTTTGGTAGTGATATCAACGACGGCGCCTCCTGAACTGGAATCGTTTAAAGGCCGTCGATATATATTCTTCCGTGGCTTCACGATCCGATTGGATCTGGAGGTTAAGAAACGTGAGGAGAACGGTCCAGGTACGCCGAAGTGGAAGAGAGTGAGGAAGAAGAAGAGGAGTGAGATGACGAGTGCGATGACGAAGAAGTTTGCGAATAAGAAATTCATTACGACTGTTCGTTTTCGTGGCTTTCGATTGATCGCTAGTTTTGACTTCGATAAGGCTGTTGGGAGGAGTGACTGACCCCATCCGCTGCCGCTTCCGCCGCCGACTCCGCTGGTGGAGCTACGGCGGGTGTTGCCGATGTAGGAGGAGAACGGCATGAATGATCCTCTTCTCCTCTACTCGTCGGGATTTCCAAAGGCTTTTCCTTTTCTGCTTTTTTTTTCCTATCTAAAAAGGAATGAAACTACGTCGTTTGCTAAGTGTTCGGTCTTTTTTTTCCCCTGTTTGGGTCCGAGATCAATATATATGTAAAGTGGGGATGGTCGGTCTGTTTAGATTCGATGGACTTCTTCTGGAATCTGGATTGTGTTTAGTCTTTTGTAAATTCGAGTTATTAATCGTGGTTTTACTGTCTTTTTCCACATGAGCTAAATTACCTTTTTTCTTTGGTAAAATTTGATCGGAAAAACTATAGCATTTTTGTTACGTTTAGACGTTTGACGTATGTATTACAACAATTTATACCATGTCATTAAATAAAATAGAGATTTGGTGATTTCCACTAGCATTGGACCAAATTATCGGCCCAAAAACAGATTATGTGAAACAAACAAAAAGGTTTAGGAGGACGAATGGGTCCAAATTCTAGATTTTCTTAGCACTTAAAACTTATATATTGAAACAATTTAGTCTCATCATATAACATGAAAATTTCCGCATACTGTTATGTAAACAATTTTCTTTCTAAATGGCTCATATGAAAAAGAAAAAAAAAAAAAAAAAACATGAAAATTTGTGTCACCTTCATGGTGACACAAATTTCCACCATGAAGGGTCATCCAAGAAGAAAGCCCTTGTTGCTCTCATGCAGTAACTTTGCAATTAGGATGTTGAAGGAAGACAGTAATATAGAAGCAATGTATCCAATTTTATTTTTCACACATAAAATATAGAATATTTGCTCAATATAATCTTTACCCATTTTATCGAAGGATGGGATTGAGAGCCAAATATCCGACATGAATTTTAGGAATACCATACTATTCTTAGTCTAGGTCTAAAATATGGGCATTCTTCTATTATTTAATAAATAGACAGTAAAATATGTACTCTCATAAATGAAGAAACATTTAATGTTTAGCTATAAATATATAATTATTTATAATAATATACTTTTATATCTATTACTTCCTCCGGTTTAGTTTAATTGTTGTTTTAGAGATTTTTGAGTAGATTAAAAAACATTGTAAATTGACAAATTTAATCTCGTATGACTCCTCAATTTTTTTAATTGTATTAGTTTAAATTTTTAAATAAGATTATTTTTAAAATTTTATTGTAAAAGTTATCTTGAAAATTGGGAATGACAAGTAATTTAAAAGTTGTCAAAAAAAAGACAAGTAATTTAAAACAAAAAAAAATTCTTTAACTACGTGTAAACAAAACCAGAGAGATTAACTAATAATAATTCATTATTCTCACTCAATGAATCTTGAAATATATAATTTTCTAGCATTAATTAATAAAAATTTATAGAAAATCAATATTTGTGATACAAAAAATACTAAAAAATTATATTTTTACGAGGAAGTATATTTTATAGGAACATCCTACACATTGATATTAAATTTAATTATTCACTTGATGTAGATGACCACTGAAATTCAATATGTTTACTGATGAAAGTGACAATGATGTAAAAATATGAGAATTTTTTTTGCTATTTATTTACGTATATATATCTCTATTATATTATTTAAGAAACCCTTTAAACAAATAACCCTACTCCATGTAAGATATTACACAAAATACCACTGTATTTAATTACAAAATATAATAACAGAATCTTATTATTAATTTGTTGCAACCAGAAAACAGATTTTTATTAATATAGTTATTAAAAGAAAACAAATTCATGTAAATATTAATATAGTTATTTTTAGTGTTAATTATTTTTTTTTTCAACTCAAAAAAACTTATAAAATCAGAAAAAAAAATCTTGGTTATGTAAAATCTTAATTGATTCACGTAAATATATTAGAAATATTTTTCAATAATATTTTAGAACAATAATAAATCTTATAAAACGATTTTATTTTTTTATAGCCCAATATTTTTGAAATTATTTTAACAGATTTGATTTATTGTTTCTGAAATTTTAGGAAACAATAATAAACTATTTAGAACAATTATAAAACTTAATTTTATTTATAAAACTAAGATTAAATATATGCATCCTAAATCATTTAATAATGACAAATATATCTTAAAACTAAGATACAACATTGCTTATATTTTTAAAATATAAAATGTTATATTTAATTTATTAAATAATTGTTTGCAATGCACATCGACGCAGAGACATTTTATTAAAATCTAAGAAATCACAAATATTATATTTTATTTAATATAATATATATATAACTAAAAGATAAATCAAAAAGTTAAATCGTGATTTCTAAACATGACCACTTCAATACAGGTTTTGTTTTATTTTTAGGATTTTATCAAATTTATATGATTCACGGATTTGAACATTGAATCATGTAGACAAAACGGGTTGCAATTAGAGTATGAAACTAAGTAAATGAAATGTAAAAGATTATAAAATGTATAGCACGGGTAACTATCTATATATTTCTATGTGCTAACTATCTGAATGAAATATTCTTCAGTCAAGATATACTCATTATAGATATACTCTTTTAATTTTGATCATTCGAAATAAAAATAAAAATAATTATCCACAGAAAACTATTAAACCTCCACTATCTAAACAGTGCGGGTTACAATTTGTTTTAGCAAATTTTTTACAATTGATGATTTTATTTTCTAAAAGATTTCGCTCATTAACAAATTAATTCAAAATTTCAGAGGATTTGATATATATAATTTAATATAATGAGATGATTAACAAATCGACTAAATTTTCTATCGTAGGAGAGGTAATATATTGTCTTGTCACACTATTCAAAACATATATATATATATATATATATATTTTTTACGGGTTAACTTATTTGATACTTATAAATATTTAAATTTTATGATTTTGCACTGAGATCGATGAGTTTTAGTAACAAAAATATTTTGTTTTTTTTTTGTCAAAAACAAAATATTTTGTTATACCACTCATATAATTTTCTTGCACTTTAATTCATTTTTTACATTGACTCAATATTTAAGCAATTATACCCAAAACATAATAATGGTAAGTCGTTAAGTTTATTGTACCGACTATAATCAAAACCGGAGTATGAAACTAAGTAAATTATATATATATAAATTATAAAATACGTAAAATAAATCAAATAAAGATAATACTATTATTTTGTAACTAATAAATCAAAATTTACGTAAATATTTTCCCGCACTACACAGTACGGGTTATCATCTAGTATATATATATATATATTTCGTATTTATATGAGATAGATATGCAACTAATATTGTACAGTCTTCTTTGTAAATAACGATAAGTACGTTTTAAAAAACACATGAAAAAAAATACTAAAAGCGAATAATAAAAAGAATTCTCAACCTAGAAAAAGAAACTTCGACATACCTACAATATATATGACCACAAATACTACTTCACTTGCGTCCTCTAGCACTCCATTTTCTGCTTTGCAATGTGGGAAATGGTAAGAATGCAAGCTTTTGGTATGATTGGTGGTCTCCCTTCGGTCCCCTGTTGGAGTTTCTGGGACCAACATGTCCATCTCAAACAGGCATTCCCATCATGGGAACTGTGGCTCAAGCGTGTTCGACCAATGGGTGACTTACCAGACCTGCAAGATCTCCGCAAGCTGAACTTCTTCAGATTCATCTTACATCAATTCCACTTCCAACATTGAGCTCTGAGACGGACACTTTTGCTTGGAAAATCGAAGCTAAGGAATTTGATCACTTCAGCACAAAGAAAACATGGGAAGCTCTACGACAAAGACAAAATCCTCCAATTTGGTCAAACCAAGTGTGGTTCAAAGGCGCGATACCAAGACATGCGTTCATGATGTGGCTGACGCATCTCGACAGACTTCCCACAAGAACAAGACTTGCTACCTGGGGAATGGAAATTGAGACATCCTGCTGTATTTGTGGTCTGCAACCTGAAAACCGAGAGCACTTATTTCTCCACTGCGACTTTAGTGAAGATCTGTGGTTACAAGCAATGAAGAGACTGGTTTACAGGCCTTTTGTCTTCCACACCTGGAATGCTTTTCCCACCTGGTTAGACATAAACGACTCCACATCTTCATTAACACTTCGGCGACTAGTGGCGCAGGCAATACTGTATACTATCTGGATTGAGAGAAATGCCCGACTTCACAACAACATAGCAACATCGCCTTATATCCTTTTCAAGTTCCTGGATAGGCAAATTCGAGATGTCATCCTTGCAAAGAAGCATCGGAAAAACTTCAAAAGCTTATCGCAAGAGTGGTTGAGGTTTATGTAATTCAGGATATGATTAGATATCCCTTTGTTTTTTTGTTTTTTTTTGGGCAAGGACTATCTTTCGTTTTACCAAGCTTTGTATTAACTACTACAATTGAGTTTCAGTAATGAAAACCAAAAGGTTTACAACAAATATATATATATATGACAAAAAAAAGCCATACAAAACAAACTTTTTGCAATAATTAAAAATTATGATTGCATGATTCTAATCATATCTAAACACTCTAATTAGGTAGATACATATACAAAATGTTCAAATGAAAAAAATATAATCAAACTAAATGTAACACTTGTTGTATATCGGGCACAAAATCCCTAATTTTAAAAAAGTAAAAAAGATTTTTTTTTAAAAAAAAGCTTTAAAATAAGGCAATGACATTGAATACGTGTATTTGCAAAGAAGAAGAAGAAAACAAAAGAAGAAAACATTGAACCGGTAAAAGTATTTCCTAATTTGAAAAGAACCCGCCTATAACATAACAAAAAAAAAGGGTTTTCTAAGGTCACAACAAAGCTCAGATCCAAACACCAACTCTCTTATCTCTCGCTTTCGCTTATTTATACTCTGTGTCTCATCCAGAAAATATATTTTTTGTTGTCTTTGTCTTGTCTCTCTCCCTCAGGAAAATGGAAGCTCTCGGTCTCGGTCACCAGCCTTACAGCCGCAAGGAGAAGTCTCTCGGACTTCTTGTCTCCAAGTAAAAATCCTCATCTCATCTCATCTCTCTTTCGCTCGCTCGCTCCCTATATCTCTTGCGATTCTGATCAGATTGTTATTTCCTTTAGTCTTTTGTCACGTTTCCGCTGATTTTATTATCATCGCTACTCTTTTATGTTTATTATTTTTCAGTTTTTTGAAACTGTACAACCGCGACGGTGTTGATTTGATTGGGCTCGATGATGCCGCCGGGAAATTAGGTGATTTTTTTTTTTTTTTTTTTTAAATTTCCTCCCCATTATTTCGTCTTCGATTGGGTTTTGCGATGATAATATTATGCGTTATTCAATTGAAAAAAAAAAAAGAAAAAAAAAAAATCCCAGGCTTTGATTTCAATAGATTGATGTGTAATTGTTGATATCTGGAATTGTAGGAGTTGAACGTCGGCGTATCTATGATGTGGTCAACATATTGGAGAGTATTGGGGTAAAAACCCTTTGATGTTGATGATGTTTTTGTATTAATGGTGTCTGATTGAGTTTTTGATTTGAGCTGATTAGGGTTTTTTTTGTGGTGCTACGCAGCTTGTTGCGAGAAGAGGCAAGAATCAGTACTCGTGGAGAGGTTTTGGAGAAGTCCCTCGTGCTCTCGCTGAACTCAAAGTACTTAAACGAATCAATCTATTTTGGCTTTTCTTTGTTAGGTCATGATTGTTTTTGTGTAGTTGACAAGGGTTTTTGAGTTTTTTTTTTTTTTTTTTGTCTCTACAGGAAGAAGGAATGAAAGAGAAGTTTGGGACTGTCCCTTTTCTGACCAAGTCGGAGATGGTAACTTCATATCTCAGATGCTATTGATTTCTTTTGGTTGGGATAGTTTAGTTACTTTGTTGTGCTTATGATTCTGCCAAACATATCATCAATGAATATGGATTATTATATGTGAATAGGTCTTGTATGAGGAAGAAAGACAAGAATCTTTCAAGTTAACTCCTGAGGATCTAGATAACTCACCATCCCTCAAACTTGGTAATCTTCTTATGTTTGAGGCTCTTCATTGATTATTCCATTCACTTAGCATTTACCTATTTTGTCCATTCATTTATTTCCGATCTTGATTTCGATACGAATGAAGACATATATGTCCTTGCTAGTCATTGAAACTTTTCCAGGGTTAGGATTCGTGTTTCGAAGCTAACTAGCCGAACCTTGTTTTTGTTTGCTATTTTTTTGTAGATAACAAGAAGGAGAGATCTCTCTGGCAACTTTCTCAGAGCTTTGTGAAGCTGTTTCTATGCTCTGATGTAAGTGAATTAAGTATTATGCTATCTCTCTCTAAACAACTGGTTAATTACCAATTAGTTGACACCTCTCTTGTTGCTACTTTGACGTCAGGATGATCTGATCACACTCGATGGGGCTACCAAAGCATTGCTGAATGATCCACAGGATCCAACGACTATGAGAAGTAATCCTAATTCCTTCCCTTGACCTTGTTTGATCTCTGATTATTATTACATACAGAAGCAATAACCAAACCCCATTTTTTGTAAACTCTCTGCAGCCAAAGTTAGGCGCCTTTACGACATTGCAAATGTGTTTTCCTCAATGAACCTAATTGAAAAGGTATCAAATATTATAAGAGCTTGTTTTTCCATGCAGATTTAATATGCGCAATCTTGGAGATTTCAATCTCTCATCTTCTTGTTTTTAATTTTCTTATGTTCATACTGTACATGCAGACTCATATTCCAGAGACTAAGAAGGCGGCATATAGGTGGTTGGGATCCATAGACATATCTGAAAACAAATTCCTTACTGCTTCTGCAAGCTCATGTGATCCTATTCCAGATACTAAGAAGGCGGCTTATAGGTGGTTGGGATCCATAAACATATCTGAAAACAAAGTCCTTACTGCTTCTGCAAGCTCATGTGATCGTATTGAGCCTAAAAAGCGGGCATTTGGGACCGAGATCACCAACTTTAGCGCAAAGAGAAACAAAGCAGCTTGTTCTAAAGACCGCAAGCATAACGGGAAACAAAACACTAGCAGAGCAATCAAGCAAGAACCAGTTGATGAGCCTGACGTGAAGAACTTTGCCTTTGGATCATCCACTCCCGCTGGCACTTCTGGTATGAACAACATGGGAAACAACCTTAGGCCAAGACTTGGAGTTATCGAGGCCCTTTCTTCTATGTACCAGCCGCAATACTGCAATCCTGGTAAAATAACTACTACTCTA
This sequence comes from Camelina sativa, assembly GCF_030686135.1. Taxonomy (NCBI): domain Eukaryota; kingdom Viridiplantae; phylum Streptophyta; class Magnoliopsida; order Brassicales; family Brassicaceae; genus Camelina; species Camelina sativa. Next base: position 2,420,324 of record NC_141887.1, read on the forward strand.
TTCTCTACTTATGTCACACAATTTTGCTTTCTATGGAAATTCCTGAGTTATATGTTTTCCTTAATAACATAATCTTGTGGGGACTTCTTACAAATGAAAGTGTTTGTTTCATGAACAGCGTTATTTGGTCTTCTTGCGCATTACAAAGAGACATTTGAGTCATGCAAAGAAGAGTTTGGTCGGAAATGACTTAATCAGGTAGATTAACTTGATTCCCTGATCAAAAGCCAAATTTTAGTGCTCTTTTGCGTTATAAACTACAGATTAAAACTCGTACAGTGGTGATCATTTACTTGCAAATCAGAGCGTTTATCTTTTGGTTTTTGTGGAATATTTATAAAATAACTTAAAAGGTAGCTGACCGTTTAGGTTTTCTAGCGTTCCTTATTCGTTGCTAATATTAATTGTGTAATCCCATTTGATACAATTTTGGTGCTTAAAGCCTCAAAACAGTCAGTTTTCGTCTTTTCGATGCTATTCCAGTTCTATTATATATATATATATATATATCTAATTACGTTGGTTTCGATGGGATTCTAGAACTTTCTGTTGCAGTAGTCGAAGTAGAAATATTCTTACGTGAGTCTCTTGACTTGATTAAAAGATGAGTGTGTCGGAGTAAATATTATTTAACTCTGACGAAACAAAACAAACCACGAGAAAAGACCAAAATCTAGGCTTAGTGGGCCTTCAGATCACTAAAACGAACGAAGCAAGATTTTTCTTAACAAAATAAATCATTTTTATATAAAATAAAAATACTGTAATTACCAAAAAAAAAATATAAAAGGAAACAATTGAAATAAAACAAAAAGATTCTTCCAATACCTAACGCATATCACGCAGCCACACAGAGAGCTCGAGAGACGCTCAAACGATTAATGGCGGCCGCATCAGCGCGTGCCTTCTTCATGCTCTCTCGTGTCACTGACCTATCAAAGAAGAAGCTAATCCTTCACCAACCACCACCGTCTTCCTCATCTCCTCGCCGGTTGTTACCTTATGCTCCGAATCGTGCGGTGTCGTCTTCCTCTTCCTCCGCTGTAATCAGCTGTCTCAGCGGTGGTGGAGTTTCATCCGACGATTCGTATGTATCTACTCGCCGGTCTAAGTTAGATCGAGGTTTCGCTGTGATCGCGAATTTGGTGAATCGGATCCAGCCGCTTGATACGTCTGTTATCTCCAAAGGCTTATCCGATTCAGCTAAGGATTCGATGAAACAGACGATTTCTTCTATGCTTGGACTCCTTCCTTCCGATCAATTCCCCGTTTCCGTTACCATCTCCGAGCAGCCTCTCTATCGTCTCCTTATCTCTTCCATCATCACTGGGTATATATATTTTTGAATCTCTCTCTCTCTCTATATGATGTGATGGAACACTGTGGATTTAGGGATTTTGGTTTGTTTGTGGTTTTAATTAGGTATACGTTATGGAATGCGGAGTATCGTATGTCACTGAGGAGGAACTTTGATATACCGATTGATCCTAGGAAGGAGGAGGATCAGTCTTTGGAAGACGATGTTAGATTTGGTTCGGAGAAGGGAGTTGGTGAGGATTTAGGGAATTGTGTTGAAGAATTAGAGAGACTGAGTCCTCAGGTGTTTGGAGACTTGTCACCTGAAGCGTTGAGTTATATTCAGCATTTGCAGTCTGAGTTATCTACCATCAAAGAGGTAATTGATTCTCAAAGATGAGAGACTCTAGTTCAGTTGTTCAGCCTTATGCATTCTCAGTATCCTTGTCTAGATTGGCCAAGTCTGATTTTGTTTCTATGATCTTGGTTGTGATACGTTTAAGCACTAATACTAGTTTTATTCCTAATGTATTTCAGGAGCTAAATCTACAAAGGAAGAAAGCTTTGCGGATAGAATGTGAGAAAGGAAACAAGAATGATTTGTTGGATTATTTGCGTTCCTTAGATCCTGAGACGGTAGTAAACGTTGAGATTTCTTTTTTGATTCTTATTTTTTTGTCTCAAGATACTCAGTTTGATGACAAGAATTAATCATAATTTTACAGGTGACCGAGTTATCTCAACTGTCTTCACCAGAAGTGGAAGAGATCGTGAGCCAACTTGTCCAAAATGTATTAGAGAAGATCTTTGAAGGCCAGACGACTTCAAATTTCATGCAAAATCCTGGCGTAAGGACGACAGAAGGTGATGATGGAACTGGTAGAAAAGTAGCCACTTCCAGGGATTACCTTGCAAAGCTCCTTTTCTGGTAGGCCAAACTCCTCTTCTTAGGACGCAAATTGCAAATAATTAAAACAGAGCTTGTTAATCTCATCCACGGTCTGTTTCATTTCAGGTGCATGCTGTTGGGACATCATCTAAGAGGTTTGGAGAATAGATTACATCTGAGCTGTGTTGTTGGGTTGCTGTAAAATCAGAGCTTCAGAAAAAAGGAGACAAACAAAAAAAAAGAAAAAGAAACATCAATCTATATTCTTCTTCCCCATTTTGATTTCTTTAATCTAAGCGTTAAAGTTATTACCTATCAATGCCCCCTGCAATTTTCCACATCTTTTTGAGTTCTTCTAATTAGGTTGAAATGTCCAGATAGTTTTCGACCTCCTTGAGTTCTTTAAATTAGGTTTAGTTTCCACATAGTGTTTAGGCTGTTAGCTAATCAAAGGAAATAAGGATCACTAGAAAAGTAGATAGATTCCATCATTCTTTTTTTTTTTTTTTTTTGAACAAACAGATTCCATCATTCTTATTGGCTAGATATTAGTCTTTAAATTGCTATTTGTGTATCATTGTTATTTTATTCATTATTCTGTTTTAATAGACCTATTTGACTGTTTTCATATGTTCTTTAAGTAGGTGGTTGAGTAATTTAGTTGAATTTCTCACGTGTACCCACTTCACCAAACCCATGGCCATCATGATAGTGATTAACGAAGTAAATGAATTTAATACAGATAAGTTTGATATGGGTTCCGTTTAAATTTGATTTTTATTTTTTCGTTCAAATATTGTTTAAAATATGAAAATTCCAAAAGTACTGACTCGTTTTGGTGTGTATATATGATGTATCAACCCCGATTGTGCCATGCAGCCGAACAAACATGTTATCGGTTCTAGGTCGGTTTCTTGATTTCGTTTGGTTCATTTGGATAGAACAAAACTACATAAGTATGATAAAGACATGGTAGGTGAGTTTTGTTTGATTTATTAAAAAAATTTGGTATAATAACTCTTAGAACATAAAACAAAAAAGAAGGAAATTCATATGAAGACGGAACCAACCGAAAAAATAGCAGTAGGTTAGTAACTTACTTATGTCACACAAGAAGCATTGGACTCTTTTAATTTTGCTTCAAATATACAAATGTAACCTCTGAACGGTACTACTAGAAAAAGATGGGACTCCACCCAGTCTCAGAGGCTAATACCTCAAGCCCCTTTGGCTCTCTATCCGCTGCAGAATTCTACTCCCGCCACTCCGTCGCCCACTCCTCCGCCTACGTCACCAACCCTACCGGCCTTAAACTCTTCACCCAATGGTGGACTCCACTCAACCGTCCACCACTCGGCCTCATTGCCGTCGTCCACGGCTTCACTGGCGAATCCAGCTGGTTCCTTCAACTAACCTCCGTCCTCTTTGCCAAATCCGGTTACCTCACTTGTGCCATTGACCACCAAGGCCACGGCTTCTCAGATGGTTTAACCGCTCACATCCCAAATATAAACCTCATCGTCGACGACTGCATTTCCTTCTTCGATGACTTCCGTAACCGTCACTCAACCTCTTCCTCTCTCCCTTCCTTCCTCTACTCCGAGTCTCTAGGTGGCGCTATCGCTCTCTACATTACCCTCCGTCAAAAACACCAATGGAACGGTCTTATACTCAGCGGTGGAATGTGTTCCATCAGCCACAAATTCAAACCTCCGTGGCCGTTACAACACCTCTTAACCCTAGCTGCTACTCTCATCCCCACCTGGCGTGTTGTCCCCACTCGCGGCTCCATCGCTGGCGTCTCTTTCAAGGAGCCCTGGAAGCGGAAACTTGCCTTTGCTAACCCTAACAGAACCGTAGGTCGACCACGAGCCGCCACAGCCTACGAGCTCGTACGAGTCTGCGAGGAACTTCAAAGTAGGTTTGAAGAAGTTGAAGTCCCGTTAATGATCGTACACGGCGGAGACGACGTCGTCTGTGATCCGGCCTCTGTCGAGGAGCTTTACCGTAGATGCAGTAGCAAAGACAAGACGATTAAGATTTATCCAGGAATGTGGCATCAGCTGATTGGAGAGTCGGAAGAGAACGTCGACTTGGTTTTCAGAGATGTTTTGAATTGGATTAAGGAACGATCTGAAGTCTCCACCATTGAAATTGGTAGCAAAGCTTAAAATCTCCGGCTAAAATGTAGACGATCTTAGTTTTCATACATACTTACAAAATAAATAATCAAATTTTTATATTAGTAAACAAATCCGAGAATTTTGTATTTCGAGATCCTCAAGAATAGGTCAACTGAAATCTCTAATTCTTAGTTAACAAAAGATGTGAAAGTATGAATTTTGATAAGTTCAATCTCCACTGAAGAAAGATGAAAGATATAATGAAGGAAGTAGAAGGGAAAGTGAAGTTTTCAATGGCGGATTCGACAATGATGTTACTTGTCCAACAAGCTATGGACAAAGCTCATGAGAAGATCAAAACTAAACACGGTCTTCTCCTCCGTCTCAACGCCATTTCTATTTTCTACGAACTCGCTGTGTTACAGCTCGAGAGCTGCCTTAGTTTCGTCAGACAAGAGACCGATAAACTCGAGAGTAACCACGTGGAAGTGGTTCGCGATCTGAGAGAGATCAAAGACAGGCTTCACCACCGTCTCTTAGAGACAGAATTAGCGATTCTTGAGAAAGACAGACAGTTGTTGGAGAGTTCTGAGAACCAAGAGAGTCTAAGAAACGTGTTGGAGAGTAAAGAAACAGAGTTGGTTCATTTGCAAGATCTTGAGAGAAAGAGATTTCATAACAAGATTGGAGATTCTATTAAAGAAGATGAGTTTTCTGAGCTGAAGAGCTCTGTTGATCAGCAAGTGATGAATCTTAGGCAAAAGCTTGAGACAGAGTACGATGAATTGAGAGGAGAAACAGTGGATCCTTCAGGGGTTGATATCGATGTTTTGAAAGGGACAATGGATCTTGCTTTCAACAAGATGCATCACGCTATATTCTTGTCCGAATTAGGTCCGATTGAACAGAGTTGGAGATGGTCTATAGAGAGAGACTCAATGTCGTTACTGATAAAAGGTTTCATGAATGGTTTAGAGGAGAAGATGGAGAAGGTAATGATGGTTGTGAGAGATTATGAATCAGGTTTTAAAGAACGAGTTAGTTCAATTCGTAGAGAGGTAGAGTGTTTAGAATCTCAGATTGAACAGATCATTACCAATAGATCTTCATCTCCTAGATCATGTGTAGCAACAGTATCATCATTATCTTCAATAGATTGTGAAATTGTTGGTGTTGAGAAAGAACCTAAAGAGGATGAAAAAGAAGAAGAACAAGAACAAGATTCAAGCAATTTTCCTGTTTCGAAGTTGATAAAGAGTCATGAATCAATAATTAGGAGGAAAAGTGAAGAGCTTGCTCCTACCAAAATCGAGTCTGTTAAACGTCAAAAGAGCTACAACAGCTCTAGCTCGAAGCAAGCTGTTGATGATATTGTGGCAGGTCTTGATAGCTTGATGAGTCTTAACACTAAGCTGTTGGAAAATATGTTTGATGATAGTGGTGGTGGTAGGTATGATCATGAGCATGAAGTGGTAATGGATGATAATTTGGATGATGTTTGGATGAAAATGCAGAAGAATAGATCAGTGTTTTCAGACAATGCTATAGAGGAGAAAGAAGATGCAGAGATGAGATTGTTAATATTGGAAGATACTTACTTGACTTTGCTCAAAGGTTTAATAACAGATGAGAACACAAACAATAGAACGGCGAAAGAAGAAGAAGACGAGATTAAGAATTGGGAGAAAGATTATGAGATTCTTCGTGAAGATGATGAATTCAAACAAGAACTCAGTTGGATTGTTGTAACAGAGTTGCTAAGAGAAGCTTCAGAGACAGTGGAGAATCATGAAAAGATGGAAGCAAACAATAAACGAATGATTGAGGTAGAAGGAAACAGAGCCTGCTTGGAGATCTCTTTATTGTATGATGATTTTGATTCGAAGATTCAAGAGAAGTTAAAGATGGTAACGTTCAGGTGAGTAGAAAAAAGGGTTCTTGTAAAAACAGATCAAAACTTTATAATGAAGCTTAAGTAGTGATCTTTTTTCTTTTTTTTTTTTTCTTTTTCATTTTCGAGGTTACAAAATTTGGAGATAAAGATTGATTCAACGATAGATTGTATAGCAGTGTTGAGACGAAAAGAATCAGTTTATAGAACAGCTTTTGTTCTTAGGTCTGAAAATCTCAAAAAGGCAGAAACTGAGGTAGAACAGTTTGTGATTTCATTCTTAATTGTGAGTATTTTTATGTAGTCATATGAAACTGCAAAAAAATTGCAGGTTGATCTTCTTGGAGATCAAGTCGATTCGCTTGTGAAGCTTCTACATCAAACACTTTGGACATTTCATCAACATCCATTGCTTCTCTGCAACAACTCAGATGTAAGCTAACATCTCTATTTTTAAAAGTAGATTGTTTCACAAGTAATCTCTATATAGAAAAATCTATTAATTTTGCCTTTTTGAGTTTTTTTTCTTTTCAGATATTGGAGATCTCGAAGATGATCAAGAAAGAGTTATCATGTGAGGATTCATGAAACCAATTCTACTACATAATACACCATTCCTTTTCTTTCTCTTTTTTTCTTTTCATAAACTTTTTCAATATAAAATTTATGAAAGTCAACCTCAATTAATGTGATTTCCAAAAATTCTCTGAAGAAATTTTAAATTTATTACTAAAATAGTTCTGCTATTTAAAAACAATAAATATGTTTAGCAAATCTTTGTTATACAATTTTAACATGACTAGGAAAAAAAATTAAATAACTCACCAAAATTCTCATATTTAGTCCAAGTTACATTTTTCTATAAGAACCCTAAAATCCACTTATTACATCACAATAAGATCTTTAATATTTAAAACCTGTCCAATTCCAGAAAAAAAAAAATGGAAACGAAACAGATCAAAGCGATGTTCTTCTTCTCAACTCTGATCGTGGCAGTGCTTTGTCGTCATCAATCCAAAGTTCAGGCGTCGATACCAAGTCCAGATGGACCAGATGAGTGCTTCCAGGCCCTAAAGAAGGTTAAAGGTTGTGTCGAAGCGGTGAAAGCTGCCACTGAAGGAGGGTATAAAGGTTTGGGTAAGGATTGTTGCGACGCCATTAATAACTTCTCCGGCGAGTGTTTATTGACCTTTCCCCCCGGAAAAACCATACATTAGCCATTTCGTTACTCGTTAAGGCTGCATGTGATGTGAATTTAAATGTATCAGATCAAATCATTGTTTCCTTGTAACGCAAAACACTATGCGTTGGTGTTTTGAAGAAAACTTAATAAATCGATAAAATTGCTGTTTGATTATTCTCGCTCACTAAAAATTTCCACAATTCTAAAAACAAGAACCTTAATGGATCATTCCATAGCTTTATTTGAGTCTCTGTTCTGTGTTCTCTACTTCCCAATTAAGTTGATTCAAAGCAAGTAGGATTTAATCAGAGTAATGATGACAAGGAAAGGATGATGAAAGTGATGACCTCGACCTTGGTTGTATTATAGGTGATGTTGTCTCAGGTTTAACGATTAATGGTCCAACAAAAGAAGCCCACTAGTTGGGAAGGAGTCATATGCGGGCCAGACCCACTAGGATCTAGCTTCGTCATATTAGAAATTAAATCGTGGGCACAGATTTGTAGCATTATTCTTTTAATTTTTTAGTGAACAATACTTAAGTTCATCCGTAGGGTGAACCTCTCCATTCACCTTCTTGTAAAATAAAGAAATAAAATCTGTATACATTATTATAAAATTAAAAACTTAAACTACTCTTTTATAAACTCAAACCGACATATAATTTCATTCTAATTGTAAAATCTAAACTCTAACCATCTCATTAATAAACCCAAACCGAGATATAATTTCGTTCTAATTATAAAATCTAAACCCTAACCATCTCATTTGTAAACCCAAACCGACATATAATTTCGTTCTAATTATAAAATCTAAACTCTAACCACCTCATTTGTAAACCCAAACCGACATATAATTTCGTTTTAATTATAAAATCTAAACCCTAAAAAAAATATTTGTAAACCTAAACCGACATATAATTTCGTTTTGATTGTAAAATCTAAACCCTAAACAATTTATTTGTAAACCCAAACCAACATATAATTTTGTTCTAATTGTAAAATCTAAACCAAGCCAATATTTAATTTTCCTTAATTAAAAGTATACAAAATTTGTTTTCTTAATTGGTTTTGCTTTTTAATTTAATTTTAAAATGAGATAATGTATAGAAGATTTCGATTGGTTGAAAAGAAGAAGGTGAATGGAGAGGTTCACCTCTAGGGGTGAACCTAAGTATTTTTCTTTTTAGTGACCTCTATGACCTATGCTTGACTGGATTTATCACCAAAGAGATTAGACTACTCCCACACTTAAATCTCTTGTAAGCATAGGTTATTGATTCGGCTCCACTTAATTTTTTGTTCTTTTGTTTGTCAATTTCTTTTAGTTGTAAGCAAAACCACTTAATTCCATTTCTTTTGTTTTTTAGCACGAACTTATGAAAAAACCAACTCACTGGTCCAATACCAACTGACGTGTATTTTATTCATCTGCGTGGTGGAAAAACTAGGGACGTTTTCTTGATATACCACTCTGGTTAGTAAAAGAAGGTTTGAAGTTGACATACTTAGGTCAGCCGTTGTGGCCATTTTATTTCTACAGGTAAATCACACTTTTAAAGGAGTTTAGTAAATTATAAAATAAATTGATTATTTAATAATTTATGTTACATAAATATTCTTTTAAATAAATATTTTTCAAAACTTGTACAAAACCTATAAAAAAAATTCTCAATTATAGTTTTATAGCATTTTTAGTTTATTTTGTAGTTTTTCCACTGTCAACAAATGAAAAAAAACTTATATATTATTTATTATATTTTTTAGATTCATCATGAAAATAAATATTATTTGAGATGATTAATCGAAAACTAAAGACACTTTTCCGAGATGATTGATGAAGTCATATATAAAAATCATTTGGAAAATGATTCAATTATACCAGTATAAGTGAGATCAAAACCTAACTTATCTATATTTACAATTCACAATAATTTGGTTTTAATATATAAACATATTATACATATATATATGTTAATTAACTATATAATGATAAATAATATATGATTAGAATAATAGTAATAAATGAATAGAAATTGAAAAATAGTTACATAATAATTTCATGTGAGTTATTTATCTTAAAATTAACAAAAAAAATAAAAGTAAAATAAAAAATACGCCACATATGTTGAAGATGACAAGTAGAATTAAAAATAAAACTATACATTATGATGTCCGTAATATAGAAATAATATATATGTAGTACTAATATTTAAAAAAAATTAAAAACAATTTAGGTGATAGAAAAGTTAAATATTTCATGATATTTTAAAACAAAAATATCACCGGAATTTCGGTTTACATAAACCCGATCGGTGGCGTGTACAGAAATCCGGAATTTTGAATCAATTCGCCGTTTCGGTTCGAACCACTGCTAAATGTCGGCAAATTTCGGTTCTCTGGGTTAAACCGTAACCCCAGGTTAAAAAACTATGAACAAACCTCAGCTTTATTCAACGCCACGCGCCTATCTTCGTGTCACTCTCATTCCTGATTCTTCTTTTACAGTCTCTCTCTCTCTCTTCCCGAGCTTCAAAGCGGTGATGTTCATATGTTTACATCATAAACCATCGATTGGGTATTGCAAAACTTAGGCTAAAGTGAAGAGCTTTAGTCTGCTGCTGTTACTGTTCTTTGTCAGAATGAGAGGAACCTTTCTGATTAGATCAAGGCTACTGATTTTTAGGGCTCCTGCCGTTAATTGTTTAAGATCTAGTCCTGTCTTGCTTAATCCGAGCGATACATGTATCGTTCGGCCGCATTTGGATCCTCCTCCCGTAGCTTGTATGCTTCCTTTGAGTCTCTGTTCTATGTTCTCTACTTCGAAGCAAGTAGGATTTAATCAGAGTAATAATGACGAAAGTGAAGAAGAGATTGACCTCAATCTTGATTGTATCATAAGTGATGATGTTAAAGTGATTGTGAAGCTCTTGAAAGATTGTGGGAGTGACCGGAAGGAACTAAGGAACAAGCTTGAGCAATGTGATGTGAAGCCGTCGAATGAATCAGTGGTGGAGGTTCTTTCTCAAGTTCGTAATGATTGGGAAACTGCTTTCACTTTCTTCGTTTGGTCAGGGAAGCAGCAAGGTTATGTTCGCTCTGTTCGTGAGTATCACTCTATGATCTCTATTCTTGGTAAAATGAGAAAGTTTGATACAGCTTGGACATTGATTGATGAGATGAGAAAGTTTAGTCCTTCTCTTGTTAACTCACAGACGCTTTTGATCATGATTAGGAAGTATTGTGCTGTACATGATGTTGGTAAAGCCATTAACACGTTTCACGCCTACAAAAGGTTCAAACTTGATATGGGGATTGATGATTTCCAGAGTTTGCTTTCTGCTCTTTGTAGATACAAGAACGTTTCAGATGCTGAGCATTTGATCTTTTGTAATAAGAATGCGTATCCGTTTGACGCCAAAAGTTTCAACATTGTTCTTAATGGATGGTGTAACGTGATTGGTAGCCCACGGGAGTCTGAACGAGTCTGGTTGGAGATGGGAAATGTTGGAGTCAAACACGATGTCGTGTCTTATTCGTGCATGATATCTTGCTACTCGAAAGGTGGAAGCTTGAATAAGGTTCTCAGACTTTTCGATCGGATGAAGAAAGAGGGTATAGAGCCAGACAGAAAAGTTTACAACGCTGTGGTTCACTCTCTTGCCAAAGCTAGGTTTGTCTCCGAGGCTAGGAGTTTGATGAAGAAAATGGAGGAGGAGAAAGGGATGGAGCCAAATGTTGTTACTTACAACTCTCTCATCAAACCTCTTTGCAAGGCTAGAAAAACCGAAGAGGCTAAACAGGCTTTTGATGAGATGCTGGAGAAAGGACTCTTGCCAACAATACGCACATACCATGCTTTTATGCGGATACTAAGAACAGGAGAAGAGGTTTTTGAGCTGTTAGCTAAGATGAGAAAAATGGGTTGTGAACCAACTGTGGATACGTACATAATGTTGATCCGTAAGTTATGTAGGTGGCGCGATTTCGATAGTGTGTTATTGTTGTGGGATGAGATGAAGGAGAAGGGGGTTGGTCCGGACCTTAGCTCATACATTGTGATGATACATGGGATGTTCTTGAATGGTAAAATAGAAGAAGCGTTTGGGTTCTATAAAGAGATGAAGGAAAAGGGTATGAGACCAAATGAACATGTTGAAGATATGATTCAAAGCTGGTTTTCAGGTAAACAGTATGCAGAACAGCGGATAATAGATTTGAAAGGGAATGCTTCGGAAGGAGATATTGTGAAGAAATCTGAAAGGGAAGAGAACTTTCTAAAGCAGCCTGAGGTGAGAAGGGTTGTGAGAGGACATGGATATTCGTATTGGGATGAATAGAGAGCTATAGAGAGAAATCTTGAAGCAACAGTTGAAGAGTCAAGAAGAATCATAGGTAGGAACCATCCTGAAGTGATTTGACCAGATTAGCTAGTTCTGGTATGTTTTATTATATTAGGTTGATTTTGCTTTAAGGAGAACCATCTTGCTTTTGACAAAGTTAGCTAGTTCTGGTTATTGTTGTTATTTTGTTTAACTCCTCCCCTGTACAGATGAAAGGCTAAATTTTGTTCGTATATGTGATGATGTTGTCTCAGAAGATGTTGGAAATATCTTGAAGCTGTTGAAAGATTGTGGGAGCGACTGTGTCCCAGAGTTGAGACAAAAACAATATATCTGTTTATAGAACAGCTTTTGTTCTTAGGTCTGAGAATCTTAGAAATGCAGAAATTGTTTTGTGATTTCATTCTTACTTTGTGAGAATGTGAGAGTGACTACACGCATATACAGATTTCAAATGTGAAAAAAAGAAGAGAATATTTTTTAACGCAAAAAGATATTAGAGAGGTTGCTTGGAGTTGGGATGAAACGCTAAACAAACGCTCAACTTATAAACTCATGTACAATAAAATGAAAAGAGACAGACATTTAATTGTATTTTTGTTTTTTTTTGTTTTTAGAACTGAGAGATGCTCCCGTGGCTCGTTTGAGCTAATTTTTGTACTCTGCTGGCGAAAAAAAAAAAAAAAAAAGAACTGAGAGATGCTCACACAGTTAGGTTCTCAAATGGTCAACGTGTTCTCTGATGAACTCTTGTATCTGATCTGTTTCTCCCGTTAGTCCAGAGGTCTCAGCGACAGTGATTGTGTTACGGCAATGTGAAAACGAGAACACTTCTCCTTCAATCCCGAGTGTAAAGTCATTCCTTTCGCTCCTAAGTCTCTCTCTGCGAAACACACACACATATATATATAGAAACACATGATTAAGAAAGAAGGACCCTCACAGTTCTCTCTCCAGTTGCCTGCTAATGAAACCTTTGAAATGCGCAGTTACTTTATCCGTCTTGTTACAACAAAGTAGAAGCGGGATCCTATTCGTAACGACACTAGCATTGGTGAGAATGTCATAAAATACCCTGGAAAAGAAGAAACCATGTATAAAGTACGATTCTATTACTAAATCACCTCTCTTTTAATTGTATATGTGGTAATATATAATTACTCACTCTGAAGCTGCCTGAGAATTTCGGAGAAATTCTAGTGAATCAACCACAAACACAACAGCGGCTGCTCTAGGCAAGTATCTTTCCAGAGTAGACCTAAAGCGAGGGAGCCGAGGAACATCAACAAGCTGAACAGGTTTTGGTATTCCACTCTGTTTAACACATTGCAATGTATGTTTGTTCAGTCCATAAAACACTTACACTTAACATATATATTCTTGAACTAAAAAAAAAAAAAAAAAAAAAAAAAAAACTAATGAATATACCATAGTGATTTCAGTGCGACGGAGAAAGGTGCGTTGGTCCAGTTCCACTGACATTACATCACTCGGACGTGTAGATAAATCTCGGAGCTGTCACAAATACAAAAATGCATATATAAAAGTTAAAACCATCTCAATCATCATCATGATTCATGACACATCAACATTCAGACTTAGGCTATGAATGGTAACCACTTAAATGCGGTTTTGGAGGTGCGTTTTTTTTTTAATATACTAAAGTCAACATTCAACACATTTAAAACAAATTTGCGTTTTCTTAAAAAAAAAAAAAAAAAAAAAATCGCGGATTTTGGGGCACAAATATAGGACCGTTTTTCTATACTAGAAGAGTCTGATATGTAGTGGTCCACTACAAATCCGCAATCAACAGTTATTTTTTTGATTTTTTTTAATTTAAATAAGATATATATACGGATATGCATATCTCAAAAATAACAACAAATTTATCCCACTTTCCCTATTTTAACTCACTTCCCAAAAAACACTCACGATTGAACCCAAAAAAAAAATTATTTCCTTGTTTATAGGCTTGCAACATTTACTAAGGTGAGCTGTTTTTTTTTCTAATCGGTACTACAATTTTTTTTTCCACACTAATGGATACTACTACTATTATTATCTTGTTGTTCAAATAAATTTTAGTTCAAATAATAATAGTTTAATTAAATTATTTTTGTATCAATAATTTAATTAGAATACACTTATATATAATATATTAACACTCTTATGAAATCTATAAGAGATATTTTTTTTAGTTTATACTCATAACAATTAAATATATGATTCAATATTTATTATTTTGTTTTGCAATTTAAAAATTTGTTATAGTAGTAGTAGGTTATATATATTTCATTAATCTTTAAATAGATACATATATTTACTACAGATAGTGTTTATTAAATATTTAATTTAAAATAGTTCATAACATACAATAATATACAAATATACTAATTATTAATAAATTTATTTATAATATATAATCCGCACCGCTTTTTTTTTTTTTTTATCATTCACACAATTAATATTGAACCGCAAATAGTTTTTCACCAATCAAATATCATTATGTACCGCTTATTTTGTATAAACCGCACTTGTCCCGCAAACCGCATATACCGCAGTTGATACATACCACACTAAAAAATCGCTTTCCCCACACAACCAAATAAGCAGTCACCGTTCGGACTCTTATGGTCCGAATGGTAACTGCGGATTTGATGGTGCAGGACAAATAATTTCATAGTGCGGTACGGTTTAACTGCGGTACGTGCGGGACAAATGCATTTGCGGGACGAATGCAGTTTATGCAAAATAAACGATACAAAATCATGTTTGATTGGTGAAAAATAATTTGCGGTGCGGATTTCATATTATTTTTATTTTATTTTGTATAATTATATAATTTAATTTGTTTTGTATTAATAAAGAAATATCTATATATATGTGAATTTTATAATTTAGTAACTATAATAGATTCATTATCAAAACAAAAAAAGAACTGATATATCTTAATATCTTAATTGTGTTGATTATTTTCAACTGAATAATAATAATAATAATAATAATTTCAACAAAGCTTTAATGAAAAATAACTAAAAAACAATAGCCAGCAAAAAAAAAAAAAAGGACAAAAACTTAATAGGCTAAGTTAATACAAACCCATTTAAACAATTCCCACACGTGCACAAGTAACGCGACACGAGATCATCTTCTTCATTTAGCATTAGGGTTTATGAAAAACTCAGATTCTAAACAGAGCCATCAGTCTGATTGTAAAAAAAAAACAGAGCCGTCGGATCGAAGGTACATGTGAGTAGATGAAAAAGAAGAAAGAAGAGGAGAGATGAGAGGAGAGATAAGTATATTCTATATAGATACATGTGAGTAAAAAAAAAAAATTACAGGATAAATATTGCGTAATTGGGCAAAACCGCTGGGTAAAAGGTTGATATCATATCAGAGTGCGGTTCAGTACATTATCCAGCATTCAAAACCGCAAATTTTTTTTTTTTACTTTTTAAAAAAAACCGCAAATTGTTAAAAAAAATCTTGATTGGTGACAAAATGCGTTTTGTGCGGTTTTCACTTTTCAATTCAGCTTTTGTAAGTTACCATGACCTTAGTAGTTCTACACATTTTGAAGGGGTAAGTCTGAACACTTACACTTTACATATATATTCTTGAATTTAAAAAAAAAACAAAAAAACAAAAAAAACTAATGAAGTTCTTTATATACCATAGGGATTTCAGTGCGAAGGAGAAAGTTGCCTTGTTGGTTCAGTTCGACTGACATTACATCACTCTGACGTGTGGATACATCTCGGAGCTGTCACAAATACAAAAAAAAAAAATTGTAAATAGAAAACCATCTCAATCATCATCATGACACAACAACATTCACACTTAGTAGTTCGTTTCTTCAAGTAGCTTTATATGATAAGTAGACTACACATTTTAAAGGGGTAAGTCTGAAAACATTATTCGAATGAGGATAATATAATTAAGAAAGTCAAACCCTAAATAAATAAATACTCACTTGATTGAAGAGCACTGTTTTGCCACTTCCGCCTAGACCAGACAACAACACAACCGTACTAGATTTCTTACGTCCGAAAAAGTGATCTGCAAAACTCATACAGAAATTAGGAGAAAGAGATCAATTCCGACATGCGATCATGGTGTCTAATTAATACCTTACCAATTAAGAGCATAATGATCGTTTGTAACACAATAAAAGTGGCAACAAAAAGAGCAGTCTCTGTTTGTCGAACACACTCAATTACTCGATGCAACCACTGCTCCGCCTGATTTTTCAAACCCTCCAAGTTGTTCATCTTTTTCTTTTATTCCTCTCTCTGTGGGTTTCACTGCATCTGTCTCCAAAACAGAACAAGTGGTTAGGGTTAGGGATATGATGATGACTCATGTAGCGTTATTATATAGCTGCGAAATCTCGGTTTAGATAAACCCGATCGGTTCCGTTTATTAGAAATCCGAAATTCCAAATCAATTTCTCCCATAGGTTCGAACCACTGCACCGAGAACCAAAGATTTCGGTTCTCTCGGTTCGGGTTTGTTCGGGTAAAACCGTAAGCCCAGGTTATTATTATAAACAAACCCAACTTTATTATGAAACTTAATGGGCCAAGAAAAAGAAGCCCAAATATGTAAAAACCACGCGCCTATGTATCTTGTCTTCTCACTCTCTCTTTTCTGATTCTTCTTCTTCTTTTTTAAGACTTCTCATTCTTGAGCTTTAAAGCGGTGATGTTGTTTCATTAAAGCTCAGGAACTTGTCGGGTTCGCTCGTCTCTGTTTTATTGTTAATTTTGCTTTGCGAAGAGAGATAGTTAGTGTTCCTGAGGAATTAATTCTGAAGAGAGGAGATTATAGTGTTTAAAGTTGTATTTATATTTTTGAAGAAGAAGAAAGATCTCTCCTTTGAATCTGTTTATGTAGATACAAACCAAGACCATAACAATGTATGTGGCTCGAATATTTACAACCATACATTTTTTTTTCACCTAAAATTAGAAAATACACACTACTACTGTGCAAGGAGGATCTTCTGCATAGAACGAGAATATATTGACACATTTTGTTCTCCTGGAAAGTTGCAGAGAGAACTTGGTCCGACTCTAACCTTCCTTGTTGTTGTCGAAGTAATAGAGAAGATGAAAGTTATGCTGTTCTTACTGTTGTTATCTTGAAGCTGAGAGAAACCTGTGGAATCTTCCTATTCTATTTTGTGATGATTTATCCAGTGACAAGTTGTTGCTCTTCTTCTGTTTCTTCTTCCTGTGGAAGAAATCCTCTGTGTCCAAAACATACGAAATCTACAACACGAGATGTTACGAGTCACATAAGAGCTAGATTCTGAAAACAAAAAAAACTCAGTAGTTTGGTTGAAGATCAGTATCTATTGTTACCTTGTAGGAAGAGCAAGACATCTTGCACTCAAGGCCATTGATTACTTCTACATCTTCCATGGCCTTGCAAGCTACTGCAAGATCATCCAGACCGCTGTATCCACGCATGTTCCTGCACACACACAATGAAAGAATTGGATTTATATGTGACTAGAGAAAGGTGTGAAAGCTACTGAAACTCAATATACCTTTGTAATACAATGTCTTGTAGCTCTTTCTTCCCTGATGAGTTGGAGAGAAACTCATTTTTCAAATAACTTGCAAAAGTGGGATCCATGGTAACTGCAGAAGCCTCGGGCTTTTCGGTTATGTTATCCATAAGCTGGATTGACAAACAAGGTGGAGAGGAAGACTGCATATATGAATACACAGGAAAAAAAAACAAGTTAACAGGCTCAATGAATCAGCATTCTTTCTCAATAATGAAGAGAATTGGTTTAGGGTTCTTACACATTCCAACCGATATATGTTTTCCTCATGAAGGAGGATCCTAGCGTTTTCATAATATACTGAGTCAATTACCCTCCCATGTTTCCGGGAATTCTCATACTCATACAACTGAAGAAGCTTATTGTCCATATCGTCAGCTACAACAGCTTGAAGCTGCAACAGATGAAATGAAGTTAGAATTTTTGAAAGAATGTACTGTTGAAAAGTAAAAATGATCAACCTAAATAAAATAAGATAAAATCGAGTGATCATTACCTGTTTAACCAATTTGTATATCAGTTTCTCCAGGGTGAATAAAACATATGACTGGTTTCCGATAATAGCTCGGCATTCATCCTCAAACTTGGAATTATCAGCTGAGCCATTAAGCAGACTAAACAGAGCATTCATAAACCTGCAGAACATACAAATACGACTTTATGAGTTCTTTTTATTGAACTGAACAAAGAATTTGCATAGTAACATAAGCAGTGGACCAATTCTATATCTACATCCATCGGTTAAGTATCTACCTTGCATAAGGATCTGGTGAATTTTTATCTTTCGTGTTTCTCAGTTTCGTTTCACCTCCTGTGCAATATCTTTTTGCAGACAAAATTCTCTCGTACAGGAACTGTGGTAATCCAAACCCAGTTAAAAATAATTACTAAACCTTTTCAAGGTAAAACATGTTTTCAGACTTCAATCTGAGAAATCATATCATAAGAAACGATTGCACTTACTCGATGAAGCCTGAAAAGAACATAAAAGTCTTCATTCCCGTAGAAAACTCTGCATCCTTGGTTTCTCTCATCAAGCAACGCCGCTGCAGCTACATGCTTTGAAAGAGGCTTAACGGATAATAGAACTCGTTCTGATGATGGAAGCAACCCTTTGTCTTCTTCAATAAGATGTGACTCCATTCCCTCTGCCTCTCCTTCACTTTCAGCTTTACCATCAATCTCATCATGCTCACCCTCTTCCTCCACGCCATTATCTTCCTGTGAACATTCATCACCAATAGATTCAGTTCCCGACGCATCCTCACCAGCTTCTGAAGCATCATCACCATCCTCACCATCAGCATCATCATCATTTTCTCCTTCAGCTTCAGCTATATGTTCTGGTTTGGCAGTAGCATTCACACCATGATCTTCATAAACAACAAAGTTGTCTTCCGAATCACCAATAGGTGATAATTCACCTTCCTCCTTCTCAATTTTGGCTGGACCACCAGATTCATCATAATTACTGTTGGCTTTAGAAGCATCTGACTGCACTCCATTTGCTGAAACTATAGTTCTGCCAATATCGTCTCCCTAGAGAGATGGCCAGGAACAAAGAGAATGGTCAGAAGAATCCAAAACAAGCAGAATAGACAATTAAGAACATATAATAAAAGTGTGAAACTGCATACAGTACCTGCGTACGTTGAATGGTATCAACTTTATCTATAGCTTCTTCATTTGGTTTGGATAAAATGCCCCGTGAACCTTGAAAATAAAAGTAAAGCGCAAGACACGTTAAGGTAGGTATAGCACACAAACTGAAGAAAAAGGTTTGAAGTTCAATCCTGAAAATACCTGACGAGTCTCCGCTTCTTACTTTGCCATTATTGGTTTCTACCACACTTGGGACAGCTGCACATGACGTGGCTACTCTTTCATCAACATCTCCAGATCCTTTATCAGCTCCATTTCCAACTTCTTGATCTTTTTGGGGGTTTTCAGCACAGGTGGCAACATCTTTATTAGCAGGATCACCATCCTTACGAATTTCTTTCCCTGAAGAATCCTTATTCAACAAACCAGTCCTGCCATTTTTGGAGACCCCAGATGAAGCATGCTCATCTCCATTAGCAGCCAAGTTTAGTTTCCTGGAAACCGAACCTATCACGTCAGAACTCATATTAGCCTCCTTGCTGGTAAATGCACCGTGATGCTTGGTTTCTACAACTACTTCAACAAAATCTGACCCCTTGTCCTTGGGTGGAACACCAAGCATCAGCTCCAAGAAATTACCCCAGAGCCTCAGAACTTTACCGATCTGCTCTTTTGAAGAACATATCTCCTCGCACGAAAATTGGACTAGATTGAACAGATCTTCATGAATAGTTCTGTCCATATATTCATACTTGAGTTGAGTAATTATTGGTTGTCTGTAACCAGCAGATATAGACAGAAGAACATCATCTTCTTTTTGAGACTTCTCTTTCAGGTCCTTGATTTCAGACACCAGCGCTGAAATTCAACCAAGGATTCAATAAAAATTTATGAGAACAAATAAGTAAATGCAAGAATAGACATGACAGATGAATGTATGCGATAAGACCAATCGCATTGGTTACTTATATACACTGAACACGTTCCAAGAGTTTACTTGCCTTTTGCACTCAAATTCTTGGAATCTTGCTGCTTAAAATAGAAGCTCCGGTGATCAAGTGATTTGTAATGGTTTTTCGCATACACATCCGCCCAGACCACATTAAAACCTTCCCGGCATTTTGTCCATTCATCTTGTTTCTGCTTCAATCGAGTTAGAATTACAGGAAGAGCAGAGGCTGGATTCTTACGTATCATGTCTGTCACGTCAAGACCATGGTCACCATAAAGCCTCTCTATGCACCTTAAATTTAGGGCTGTAGTAAGTCAATAAGAAAATGGCAAGTGTAAGACAAAGAGATGAGGGCTCAAAGATAAGGGAAGAGTGATGGAAAGGAGAGAACTATAATTACTCAAATAAGTCCCAGGGAAATAAACGCCTACACACCTGTTAAGTGGTCTTCAATCCGGAAGGAGCCCTCGAGACTTATTTTCTTCTCAATGATGATATTCAACAATTCTTCTGTACTTTTGGCAGCAGATCCCACAGATTCCAACAACATATCTAACTCAAATCTATATCAGCAAACAAGTAAACAACAATTATAACATACAAATTACTTAAGACTACAAAGCTATCATAAGAGTACTACTTCTTGTAAACATACCTATCATCTTCACATCTAAACAAGCTTTCTTCATACTGGTTTCTGCGCATGTGTTTAAAAGAGTAGTCTTCACTTCCTGAAGTGACAGAAACCCAGTGATCATTTAACACAGCAGCTCCTGATTTTTGTCTGTGGCGCACCGACGGTGTCGGATACTGCAAATGAGGTATAATAGTAAGTACATTTCAAATGCCACAGATGCAATATAGAACTCTGAAAATCTTATTACATCTGGAGGGAGGAGCCGGTAGCTAGGAGTGCAGCGCTCACAATCGGATAGATCAAGCTCTTGAATAGATTTCCCCATGTACTTGTCCTTGGATCGCTCCTTTTCCTTAGCAGCCTCAAGGTCGCGTTTGTGCTCTCTTTCTTTTTCCTCCCCCTTAATTGACCTAGATACTTGTTCTTCACAGCTAAGTGATTCTGCAGCAAGTGTAACAAGAAGAGTTAGTAATATTCCCCTATAACGTAGAAGAGATATGCATACATATAGACAAGAAGGCGAGACACAGTTGCATACTTTTGCTCATAACGCCAGCGAGGTGCTGGAAACCGTCTGCAAAAAGGATGATGATCAGAAACAGCTAGATAACCTGTTTAGTGAAAAAGACAGTAGGCAATCATAAATACCAATACTCTCACAACGTTCGAAGAACTGATTGAACTCATCCATGAGATCAGGGAATTTTCCAAGTAGATCTGAAACCTAAAAAAATGAAAGAGAGTGGAGTTAAGAGAAAATCTACGTCAACACCAAAGCTATTTGTAGACCTACCAAATTCTGCAGATCTTTCTTTTGGATAATTCCCTTGCTAAATATATTGAGACACCTCAAGAATGACTGGTAATCATCTTGACTGCATAATCTCTCCTTGACTTTCTCACAAAACACAAATGCTTGGTTGCACATGCCTAACACAATGAAAGTACGTACAAAACAAATCATATTGTAAGTATCATAAAAAAAACAAAAGACCAGATGCACCAGAACATACCTGTTGACTAAAAAATCAACATTTTATACTATTCACATAATTTAAGTCAATCCATCAACTTAAATATTGGACATGATGATAGACTGAAAGTTTAGAGATGTTTTAGCATGTGCATGTCATTACTTCCTCTATAGAGCACCGAAATTTTGGAGCCTTAATAACAGAAAAGTTGTTGGTTCTACATATAACTAACAGTCGCTTACTTTTTAGATTGTTTTTCTCAGAATTCGAAGCAGGACCAGAATAAGCTTCAAAACCCTCAGCTTTTCGAGATGACTTCCTTTTCTCTGAAAAATGTTGCAAGTTATCTTGCTCTGCTTCTCCATCTTTCAAATCACGGCTTCTCCTTTCTCTATTATCCTTATCAACACGTTTCCTCTGATCTCTGTGCATTTTAACCGTTGCTTTATCATCATTAAGGTCAGAACGGTCAACACTATGATCACGGTCACCCCAAGAAGCAACAACCCTTTCTCGTCGACGATCCTGATGATAGAAAACGTATCAGCTCAGAGAAGAGAGACATGAAAACAATAACAGAACCAGGAAAAAAAGTAACCAATGCCATACCTTCTCCATAAACATTCTACGCACAAGAGGAGGGCCAGATCTTCGGTCATCATACCGTTGGGCCTGACTCCGGAGTAACTGGGCTGCTGTATGAGGGGCCAATGAGTCTGGCAAAAACCTAGTAAACTCTTCAAGCAAATCCGAGTGGTCCTCAAAAAGAGTAGAAACCTAACAAACAGATATAAGAGCTATAAATATAGAGAAATTTTAACTTCAGTGTGATATAGTAACTTCAGTGTGACATTACCTCATTGTACACCTCAGTGATGTCCTTATTATCCTTCCGATACATATTTAAGATGTCCAGGAAAGACCTATAGACAAGTTCATCGTGCTGGAACCGTTTCTGCAGTGTTGAGAAAGAGACAGATACAATGAGACACTAGGTGTAAGGGCACTTTAAATGATAAACAACATACGAAAAAGAATTGTCCTTTGACCTTAATTTTATTTACAAAACTTATGGCTTCTTCAAATTCAACAGTTTTCCTTGGTGGAGCCTCTTCTTCTTCTTCATCAAGTGTAATTTCAAACCCCTTGGGCAAAAACGTATTAAACCCAAAAATCAAATTGTTATGCCCCTTAAACAACTCCTTGACTCGTGCAATCACACCAGATGTATCGGTCCTGTAAATGCAAGTGAAGAATGATTCTAGATGCATCAGGCAAAAAAAAAAAAAAAAAAAAAAGATTCAATCTTAATAGGAAAGAAAGATCAAACCTTTGTGCCTTAAAGTCTTTCATAACCTCAAGAAACATATCATATTTGTCCCTTTGATCTTGAAACATCTCCTTAACTTCCTTTAAGTAGGTCAAAGCATCATCGGTTGTCAATTTCTGAGTGTTGATTCCGCCGTCAGCAATGCTATCTCCTCCAGTTCCACCGCTTCCAGGTACTGGAGATTGTCCATATCTGCGCCAAAACAAGCTCTAAATCACTTGGTACATTCCGTTCAAAGAACCCAGAAATCAATAAAAAGAGTTTAAGATAGGCTTGAACTAAAAACTAGACTCCCCTGATCTAAATGCCAGAAAATTGAATGGGATGAAAAACTAAAGTTTCTTAAACCAAGCAATAAGAAAAGTTCACAAACCTCACAAATCAAGATTAGTAAACTTGACCAGTTTCACCTAGAAAATTCAAAGACTTTTTTTTTTTTTTTTTGGAAGGGAATCAAAAACACATAATGTGTCGACTTGAATTTCAAAGTATGTGAAAAAAAAAAAAAAGGGAACTCACGATTCGCCACGAGAAGAGCCCATAGGACGTTTGAATTGAGACCCGGTTGCGTAAAGATCATCCCTATTCCGCTTCATTGCTGCCTGAGAGTGAAGAAACCAAAACAAAAAAAAAAACTTCGAAAATCTTAAGTTAATAGAAACAGAGAAGGTAAACCCAAAAAATCCCAAATTAGAAACTCCAATTCAGATGAAGTTAATGAAACTTACTTAGTCGCGCTCCAGATTTCCCAGAGATACGACTCAATGAATCACCCAGATCTCTCTCAGATAAGAGCAGAATCAAGAAGAAACACTTCCGATCAAATTCCGGCGAAACTTTAAAATTCCCAGATTGTGACAAAACCCCGAAGAAGAATTCCGATGACAACAGAGTTAAAATCAGAAGTAATGAGGAGAGAAAGATTATTTTTGCTGCTACGACTGAGAAAGTCGAATAAGGAGGAAGAAGGAAGAAGAAGAAGAAACAACGACGGAATGAATTAGCCTCCCCCGGAATGAAGATTCTTCTTTCTTCAGTTTGTTTTTGTAAATCAATCAGCCGCACCAAACAAAAATAAATATCTTTTTCGTTATTTTGATTGGGCCTTAAATATTATAATAGGTTTAGTAAAAGGCCGAAATTAGGCCCATTAACAATACTCGTTTAGGTAATTAGGGTTTTCTTTCAGCGAACCAAAGATATATATATATAAAGAGGAGATAACATTACAGCTACAGACATTATCGTCGATCTATATAACTTCTTGTTGTTCATACATCTTTTTTCTCCCTTCTGTGTTTTTATTAGTACTTAGATTTCGTGTTTTTGTTTTCTTGGTTTCGTAGTTAGTGAGATCAGGTGATGAGCAAATACTGCAACAATATGAAGGAGATGTAATCTATATGATTCTTAGTATTTAAGTCTCTGATGATCGATCTTAATTTTTTTTGTTTCTCTTTTATCTTATGAGCTATATTAGATTTCGTTTTTTGATCTATTATTATTAGGATTAGAGATACTATATATATATATATATATATAAGAGAGATATGATGAATAACATATTGGTCCGTGTTTCAGATTAACCGTGACCGAGACTTTTTAACCACCTCTGATCTCTCTTATAGTTTTTGGTTTTTTTTTTTCAATCAAATCTTGAGTTTTGGTTTTTTTTTTTTTTTTTAACTGGGCTCTGTGATTACTTTGCCTAATTGGCAGTATACGCTATTCTGATTAAAACAAAAGTATGAAAGATAAACTATACTTTAATGAGAGCCAAAATTGTGTATAGTTTTAATCCAAACTTGTTTTGAAAAACTTACTTCTGCTATGATGATCTTTTGAATAAAATTCACATGTCAGACTTCAGAGATTATTTTTAATCCATGAGAATAAATATTCATATTCCTGAGCAGAAGTAAAAAAAAAAATTATCTCCTAAATTATTAGATCACTGATTGATAATATCTGTTGACAATTGTAATTAATTCTTTACCAAAGGAGAATGAATTCATTGATAAAAGAGGCAAAAGAATGTTAGAAAAGTTTAAACTTGAATCGACATTGAATTGAGAAGTAACTAGGGCTGGGTATTCGAGTAACCCATTTGGTTTCGGGTATTATCCATTTGGGTTCAGGTAAACGGGTTTAAAAAAATAGAATCCATTAGGTATTTTTAGATATATGGGTTCGGTTCGGTTTGGGTATTATCGAGTTCGGGTCGGTTTGAGTTACAAATTTTAGAACTCGATTAGTACCCGAACTACCGGGTACCCGAAAAAATATAATTAAATTTAAATAAATTTATTTAAATTTTGACTTACATAACAAAATATTTTAGATATTTTGATTATTTTTGATATTTAGTTATAAAACTAAATGAAATATTCAAAATTATAATCATAATTTTGGGATAATTGCATTATATTAATGATAAATATTATAAATATGTTTATATGTTTGGGTTTAATGGGTACCCAAACGGGTATTGGGTATTACCCGACCCTAACCCGAATTCACGGATATTAAAAAATAGAATTCAATAGGGTTTTATAGGCAAACCTGTACCCAACCCGAACCCGATTTTTCAGATCAGGTTCCGGATTGGGTATTCGGGTACGGTTTTTATGCCTAGGCCTAGAAGTAACTTTGGAGCCAAAAAGATTAAAAAAAAAATAATAATCAAAAATGTACCAAGAACTGAGTACTATATAAAACCACCAATCCATTCGTGTCATCAAGAGTTTCTTCTTCAAATCAAGGTTGCAACTTGCTCTGATAAATCTGAGAAATAAATTGTGATGTCCCTTAAACAGCTCCTTCACTCGTGCGACAACATTAACATATTTCTAGATCCCTTCGGTCTAAGAAGAATGTTTTATCTGATAGAAAACAAAACAAAAAAATACTGTAGTACCTTACTTTTCTGCCTTGTAGTCTGTCAGAACCTTTAAGTAAGCCAAAGCAATGCTCTCTACTTCGGTGACAACGTTTCCAGGTATTGAAACTTGTACATTTCTGCGCCAAAACAAGCTGTAACCCCTAAAATAAAATAATGAATGGAGTTACAAAATTAAGCCACATTCACTTTGCAAAGAAAGATAGTGTTGGGCCAGAAACTGGACTCCGCCGATCTTAAAACGCTCAGATCATTGTATGGGCTTCAAAATTAGTAAGTTTCTTTTTATCCAAGCAACAAGATGATCTCAATTCTCAACCTATGATCACCAAACCAAATCTAAAAAAAATTCACAAAGCCGCAAACCAAAGATCTTACCTCTCTGTACATGCCTCTTTAAGTCTTTCATAACCTTAAATATTTGTCCATTTTGATTCTAGAAACGGTTCCTTTATTAATATGGGATAAATGATCAATAGAGACAGACACATATTAACATGTAAACAACCCACACAATTCGCCACAAAAACAAAAGAAGAACTTAGAGACTCGCAAGAGAAAACAGCAAGTGGATTCTTGTTAATCACTATATATGCGTCAAAACAAGCCACGATCAGATCGCCAACAGAATCGAGAAAACCACATTTCAAGTTTTTAGTAAACTAACCAATACTTTTCCCAACTAGTTTTAGGAAACCCATTGTTCTTTTAAAAAAGGGAATAGAACAATCAATTATCACGATGAACATTGAAAAGGGAACTCACGACTCGTTTTAACTTCGATAAGAGCCCAACGGAGGCTGTACTACAAAGCGACACACTTTCAGAGAGAATAGAGAGGAAGATATACGAAACACATGACTCGGATCTTTGAAGTGAGAGCTGAATCAAGAAGAAAGAAACACTCCGATCACTGAATATTCTAAGCAGAACTCAAGAAGACAAACAGAGCAAAATCAGAACGCAATCAAAAAGGATCAAATATAAATTTTGGCTCTGTGACTGTGTATGAAAAAAATATATAATTTTGTACTTACTGACAGCCAATCATTAAGAATCAAATTTAAGTAACACTATCACCCTAAACAAATCATACATCTTAATAAAAACAGTTATATTATATTTACATGTCACCTAAATTTAATAAGGATCAGGTATTCATGCTTTTACAATATCTAACGAGGTTTATTCAAGTAATTAAATTCATAATAGATTTGAAGTGTACGTTAAGGTATAAAAGGTCAAACTTCATTATAATCAAACGTTTCCTCATGGATTACAAAGCAACATACTTGATAAAACCATCAAGAACCAATATATAGATAGATAGAGAGAGAGAGAGACAAATGTGGATATTTTGGTGTCACCATATTTGTAAAAGCATGTGCACTTCCCTTCATGCATGACAAGAAATCTCAATAGTCTCTTGCGGTGGAAATACATGAGTCTTCTTCCTCATCGTCATCAACAGTTATTTTATAATCAGCTGGCAAAAAGGCGTTAAATTCGATGATTAAGTTGTTATGTCCACTAAACAACTCCTTCGCTCGAGCAACCACAGACTCCACATTAGAATGATCATTCCTGTTAATCAAGAGGTAGAACGTTTCTTTCTATTAGCAACCTCATCAGGCTTAATTACTTAGTTTTTAAAAATCTTTGATGCTAACGATTTCAAATTTAAAACAAGAACAAAAGCTATATGATATAAATCAAGATCTTACCTTACGTTCCTTAACTCTTTCATAATGCTAAGGAACATAACATATTTGTCCCTTTGATCGTGAAACGTATCTTTCACTTCCGCAAGGAATGTTGCAGCATTATTCCTATTTTCTTGTCTACGCCTGCACCAATCGAGCTCTATAGTTAAAAAAAGCCGATATCATCAAATCCATATATAACCAGTAAATACAGACTTTAACATGTTCCTACACACATGCAAATCAAGGAAAACCATAATTCACAAGACAAAATAAGAAGTCAGAGACACCAACATACTTCAAGACTAGGAAACTAACCCATACTTATGTCAAGAACGAAATAGAACAAAAAAAAGTTCCGATGAACATTGATAAGGGAACTCACCTTTCGTTTGAAGCGTCCATTTTATCACCAGCCCGCCTCACTTGCTGCCGAAATAAAACAAAAGATCAACAGTTAGAGATTACAAAAGGGCATGAATTAAACAGATGAAACAGTTCTTAGAAATGAGAGCATATCGAGAAGAAACACTTCCATATGACAGTCGGCTATACGTACATACTCAAGATAAATCTAGGCAGAGTCCACGAAGCGTTGCGACTTTGCGATGAGAATAGAGCATAATCACACAACACAAACGCATATAAAGAAAGGCGCCAAAAGGTATCGTCACTTCCTAACTTTTTTTTGGGGCTGCAATAATCCTACTATTATTAATATTAATTGTGAAGGACAAATATAAAATCCTACTATATTAATTAAGTGTAAAAAATTATTAGCATACCATTGATCTTAAAAGCAAATGTTTAATATTTCAGTAAAATTAAATATATAATTTAAGTATTAAGAGTAATAAAAATTTTGAAATAAATATTAGTTTATAATATAATAATTATAAACCAATAAGAATTTAAATAAGATTTTATATCCAATTATACAATATGATTATTTTTAATAATTATTTTTGGAAGATTTTGTTAAGATTTTAAATAATGACTATCCTATTATCTTTCTTTTATTTCATTTACAAATTTTTTTGAATTATCATTTTATATCTAAGTATACAGTATGAATATTTTTAATAACTATATTTCAATGATTTTATTAAGATTTTAAATTATGATTATCCTATAATCTTTACTTTTATTTCATTTACAAATTGTTTTGAATTATCATTTTATATCTAAGTATACAATATGATTATTTTTAATAACTGTATTTGGAAAATTTGGTTAAGATTTTAAATTATGATTATCCTATTACCTTACTTTTATTTCATTTATAAATTGTTTTGAATTCTCATTTTATATCTAAGTATACAATATGATTATATTTAGTAACTATATTTGGAAGATTTTGTTAAGCTTTTAAATTATGATTATCCTATTATCTTACTTTTATTTCATTTACAAATTGTTTTGAATTATTATTTTATATCTAAGTATACAATACGATTATTTTTAATAACTATATGTGGAAGATTTTGTTAAGATTTTAAACTATAATTCTAATATTATCTTTCTTTTATTTCATTTACAAATTGTTTTGAATTATCATATAATACATCAGATTAATAAATATGTAGAATTTTTTTCTGCATATGTTGTGATTTGAAATTTTAAAATGAAGATATATTACTCAATCTATGAAGAAAAAAATATGTTTTTAATGTTCCACATATATAAACTAATCATTATTTAAATATGTAATTTAAATATTAGACTAATAAAATCTTTGAAATAATTATTAGTTTTTAAAAAATTACTTTCTCTCCCTAATTAGTTATGGACGAAAATTACTAACTAACTTTAAAAAAATGTAAACCAATTAGAATTGAAAAACTAAGATTTTATATCTAAGTATACAATATGATTATTTTTAATAACTATATTTAGAAAATTTTGTTAAGATTTTAAAGTATGATTCTCTTATTATTTTTCTTTTATTTCATTTACAAATTATTTTGAATTATCATTTTATATCAAATATTTTGATTATTTTAATAACTATATTTGAAAGATTTTAAATTATGATTCTCCTATTATCTTTCTTTTATTTCACTTACAAATTGTTTTGAATTATCATATAATACATTTGTATAACTGTTTCTGCATAATTTGATTTTTTTTAAAATGAATATATATTATTCAATCTATGAAGAAAAAAATGTGTATTTAATGTTCCACAACGGCGGGTTGGTAAAACTAAATTTATGTGATTGATGAAGTAATAAATTTTATTTGCTCACAATTACAATATTATAATTACTACTTTAAAATATTTCACAAAATAATGATGCAAATACAACTAACAATAATTAAAACTGTAATAAACAGCAGACAAATTAAAATATTGTAACATTCTAAAATAATTAGTATCTAAAAAGATATATGTAGATTTATGAAACAATTATAATATTAAAAGTAAATACTCTCTCAAACAATAAATTTTAAAAGAAATATAACAATAATTTTATTATTATATTATAGTTTTATGAAAAATGTTACGAATTTCTTCTAGTAATTGTAATACTGTAGTTAATGAGTTTTTTTCCAACACTGTTATTAATGAGCTTTTAAAGTCAGAGTTTAGGCTTTATTAAGGAATTACCATTGACCTTAATGCACAAAGAGCATCTTTATTGGTAGGTTCTGATTTTTAGGGTTCTTACATTTTTTAGTATTAAAAAGTGTACTTTTATAAGATAATAACCTTTTGTTTGTTAATTAAATTTGTACTTCTCCAATGGTAATCTCTTAAAAGTGAGGTTCTTAGGTTAAAAAAAAAATTAATTTTTAAATGTTTAAACTATGAAGATTTTATTATTGCATTCATAAACTTTTAAACATACAAAACAGAAAAGCATATATAAATAGAAGCAGAAATCACAAATGGGGAAAAAGATTAGTTTTAATCTTGATCTGTGCCAAATTTTTGCCTTATATGCTCAACCAAATCATCTTTCAATTGTTGATGTTTTTTTTGATTACGAACTTCCTTCTGCTTGCTCAGCATGGTCATCATATTGCTGACATTTGAAGGTATATCTGAGTCCACATGTGAAGTTCTGTTTGCTTCTACTAGTTCGGTTGGATTTAACTGGTTTGTACCCATTTCGTTCGTGCTCTACTATCATATTGTGAAGTATGATACACACTCTCATAATCTTTCCAATTGTTTCCTTATCATGAATAAGAGCCGGATTTTTGACTACAGCGAAGTGAGCTTGCAAGACTCCAAAAGCATGCTCGACATTCTTACGGATAGCTTTTTGACATGTAGCAAACAAGGATGCCTTTGGATATTGTGGAAGTTGAATAGATTGAATAAAAGTAGTCCATTTCGGATAAATACCATCGGTGAGATAGTAAGCCAAATGATACTCGCGGTCGTTGACAATGTAATTCACTTTTGGAGCATGACCTTGTAATATATCATCAAAAACTGGAGAGCGATCAAGAACATTGATATCGTTTAATGTACCTCGAGGTCCAAAAAACGTGTGCTATATCCACAGATCGTGTGACGCTATAGCCTCTACGTTCAAGATCTGGTGTGGGTTAATTTCTTTATTTTATTTTTTTTAAGTATCAGATGATGAGCAAATATACTGCAACAGTGTGCCTGAAATCTTATATTCGTATATATATTTTGTGACATTTTTATTTGACAAGTTGTTGCTTTAGCTATATGATGACTTTTGTCTTTTGAATTATTTTCACATATGTTCTTCATATATTTTTTTCATATACAATCTTTAACAATAAAAATATTCATAGCAGAAAAGTAATATTTAATCTTGATCAATATATTTTATCACCTAAATAATATCACCTCAGCCGAAGTAGTGATATGTACTTTATCAACTCAGTTATATATGTAAGGATCAGTTAGATAATTAATGATATATTCCTATTTGTAAGGATGTTGATTAAAATCATATCTATGAGAAAATTTAAGTAAACGTTAAGAAGATAGGAAAAAAAAAACTTTAGTACAGTCAAAAGTTTCCTCATGGATTACAAAGCAACATACTCGATAAAACCATCAAGAACTGAATAGAGAGAGACTAATTTGAAGATTTTGAATGTCGCCATTTGTGCAAAAGCATGTATGCATGTGCCCTTCATGACCAGAAATTTCAATAGTGTCTTGCGGTGGACATAACTGAGCCTTCTTCTTCATTGTCATCCTCATCATCAAGAGGTATTTTATCCGCAGGTAGCAAAAATCCGTTAAGTCCGATGATTAAGTTTTTGTGTCCATTGAACACCTCCTTCACTCGAGCAACCACAGCAGGAAAATCAACCCTGTTCTCTCTCTTTCTGTAAGAAAGCTCACCATGTTTAATTAGTTTGAAATCTTTGATCCTTGACAAAATGCATTCAAATAAATTACACAGAAAGAAACAAAAAAAAAAAGATAATAAAAATCAATATCTTACTGTTCTTTCCACTCGTGCACTATCTTGAGGAAGGTTGAATATCTGTTACTTTGATTACGAAACGTCTCTCGCACTTCCAGAATGAATGACAAAGCTTCACTTAATGTTCTTGTTCTTACAGGCCTGTAGCAAACAAGCTCTAGTTACCAAGACAATTTACTTAAATCCATATAATTAACCCAAAGACCAAAACATATATATTCTGATACATGCACATCAAGAAAACCACAAGAGCCAAAAGAAGAACTCAGAGAGTGTCGCACGCATGTTCTGAGAACGTTATAAATACTCTTTAAACAAAGTAGACATCAAATTATTATTCATCATTTCGCGTCAATTACAATACACAATCCACCATCAACAACACAATTCAAGACTATAGGAAACCTAACCTAACCCCGTTGTTTTGTCAAGAACCAACTAGTTGAAGGGGAAACCCATATAAACTTAAAAGACTTGAAAGAGAAATAGAACAACAAAGTTACGATGAACTTTGAAAAGCGAACTCACTGTACGTTTGAAGCCACACTTGAATCACCAGTCCGATTCATCATTGCTGCCGGGATAAACAAAAGATTAATAATTAGAGAGAGATTACAGGGATAGGGAATGAAACAAATCAAGTCAGATCTTTGAAATGAGATTAGAATGGAGAAGAAACACTTACATACACAAGAAAATTCTAGGCAGATCCGATGAAGCGTTGTGACCTATGTGAGGCTACGAGTGTACAGCAGAATCTCAACGTACAAGATATAAATAAAGGCGGCTAAAGATAGTGCCATCTCTTCGTAGGTTATTTGGGTCTATAACAATATTATAAATAGGCCCAAGGTTAGGCCTTATTTAAGTATTCATCTGTCTCTTTTTCTTTGTTTTAAAATTTTAAGTTTTGGGTTTTGTGTTTTTTAACTATTTTTAACAGTATCAATAATGTACTGCAACAATATGCCGCCATTCAAAAAACAATATGCCGCCATTGACCCTTGTAGTCGTCGGACCACGATAAGTAACGAAATTAGCCTTAACAATCATCCGAACATTTTGAAATCTCTGAAAAAGAGTTTGATTAGCCACAAAACCACTTAGATCCAACGGTTCCTCCGTCGAAATGAGAGCAGATCGAGAGAAACACCTCCATATCACAGTCAGCACTATACGTACATACTCAAGATAAATATAGGCAGGGTCCATGAAGCGTTGCGACTTTGCGACGAGAATAGAGCATAATCACAGAAACACAACGCTTGCATGACGAACAATATACTAAAAAAAACAAGAGATCCCTAGAAAGAATCACTAGGGAAACGCTTTGGTGTTCTTTTTAGGCTTTATTTAGGTATTCATCTGGTTTGTTGCTTTGTTTTTGATTTTTAAATTCTGGAATTCTTTTTTTTTATGGTATCAGTCAGTTTATGAGCAAATATACTTCAACAATATGCCATTTGAATTACATATTCGTTTATATATTTTGTGACACTTTTACTGTATATTTATTTGATAAGTTGTTGCTTCTGCTTTGATGACTTTTTGAATATTTTTCACATGTTCTTCAGATTTCAATCTTTAACAATAAAATTATTCAGAGTAGAAGTAATATTTAATCTTGATCAACATATTTTATCACCTACATAATTTCACCTGAACCGAAGTAGTAATATGTAGTACTGAATTAACTCAGTTATATACAGATCAGTTAAATAATTAATGTTGTATTCCTATTTGTAAGGATGTTGATTAAAATCATACCTTTGAGAAAATTTAAGTGAAATTTAAGAAGATGGAGAAAAAATCAAACTTAAATATAGTCAAAAGTTTCCTCATGGGTTATTAAGCAACAACATACTCGATAAAACCATCAAGAACGGAATAGAGAGAGAGAGATATATATATATATAGAGAGAGAGTAATTTAAAGATTTTTGGTGTCGCCATTTGTGAAAAAGCAAGTATGCATATGTGCCCTTGCATGACCAGAAATTTCAATAGTCCCTTGCGGTGGATATAACTGAGCATTCTTCCTCACTGTCATCTGCATCCTCAAGAGGTATTTGATACTCAGGTAGCAAAAAGGTGTTAAATCCGATGATTAAGTTATTGTGTCCATTAAACAACTGCTTCACTCGAGCAACCAAAGTAGCATAATTAGGCCTGTCTCTCATCCTACATGAAAGCTCACCAGGTTTAATTAGTTTGCAATCTTTGATTCTAAACAAAATACATTCACATCAATCACAGAAAGAAAATTAAAAAAAATATCATAAAAATCAAGATCTTACCCTTTACTCCACTCTTTCACTATCTTGAGGAAGGTTTCAAATTTGTCCCTTTGATCACGAAACGTCTCTCGCACTTCCAGAAGGAATGACATAGCTGCACTATGTGTGTTTGTTCTTACAGGCCTGTAGCAAACAAGCTCTAGTTAAAACAACTTAATTATACCCATATAACCCAAAGACCAAAACATGTTCTTAATATACATGCACATCAAGAAAACCACAAGAGCCAAAAGAAGAACTCAGAGAGTGTCGCACGCATGTGAGAACGTTATGAATACCCTTTAAACAAAGTAGATATCAACTCATTATTCATCATTACGCGTCAAAACAACCCACGTACGATGAACAACACAATATTGAATACTAGGAAACCTAATTAATTAAAACCCCGTTGTTTTGTCAAGAACCAGCTAGTTGAAGGGAAACCCCATATAAATTTAAAAGACTTTGAAAGAGAAATAGAACAATAAAGTTACGATGAAAATTGAAAAGCGAACTCACTGCACGTTTGAAGTTACACTTGAATCACCAGTCCGACTCATTGCTAGCTACGGCCGGGATAAACAAAAGATTGATTATTCGAGAGAGATTACAGAGAAAGGGAAACAAATCGAGTCAGATCTTTGAAATGAGAGTAGAATCGAGAAGCAACACTTACTTACGCAAAAAAATTCTAGGCAGATCCGATGAAGCGTTGTGACCTATGTGAGGCTACGAGTGTGTAGAGCAGAATCTCAACGTGTATGGTGAAGAAGATATAAATAAAGGCGGCCAAAAAATGGTGTCATCTCTTCGTAGCTTATCTGGGCCTATAATAATACTATAATGGGCTTCTAAAAGCTGAGGTTAGGCCTTATTTAAGTATTTCTCTGTCTTTTTTTCTTTGATTTAAAATTTAAATTTTGGGTTTTTTTTTTTTTTTTTTTTTTTGTTACAGGATCAGTTGATGAGCAAAAATATGTACTGCAACAATATGCCATTGTAGTCGTTTATATATTCTGTGACATTTTTATTATATATGTTTGATAAGCTTATGGCTTCTGCTTTGATGATTTTTTTGTATAAAACTCACATGTCACTTTTTTGAATAAATATTTTCTTTTCCCTTGTAGAATTTATGAGAATAAAAATATACGGAGCAGAAGTAATATATAATCTGAAATAGTAATATAAGTCTATTTTCCAAATCATTTGATAAAGTCAAGTTACAGGGGTGTGTATCTATAAATCTTTTAACAACAATATCAATGTGAGTTAGTAAAATAATGTAGCAAATCAATTAAATAGCAATAAAATCAATGGAACACCTATGTTTAGTCTGGTTATTTCATCATGACAAATTATAACAAAGGACATGACTAATATGTGACAAACCTGGTAACACAAAATATATATATATATATACATGTGACATACCTATAAAGTAGGGTATGAGAAGCAGGAAAAGGTCCAACTTGAATTAAGTCGGTAATATAAAACAAATTCAATTATAAGTTGTTCTTCACGCAAATTTCGGCGCTTTCCCAGAAGAGGAAATTACAAAAATCTCTCTATACATCAATCAAAGTATTGATTCATCATCACGCACTCCGTTTGTGTAAAAAAAAAAAACCCACGTAGCCATCTTCTATGACAAAAAAATCTAATTTGCCATTTACCTGCATTGCCGTGGTCTGAAATTCTCAGTTGATAACAAATAGGTTATGAGTTTCTCGACACGTTTAGCTCCAAGACCAGGTTTAATAACGGAAGTATCACCAATCTCCGTACACGGATCGCTTCCGTTTTCCCTCGTACCGATACACCAACCACCAGGAGTGACCATCCCGTGACTCCGCGACAAGAGTTGAGAATCAATCTTATCGAGCACAGGCTCATCTCTACGGAATTTTCTAGCGAAAGGAGCGTTACTGTCCACCATTCTCTGGAAATCATCGAGCGTGAGATGGTGAGGATGTTGCTTCGGAGGATTGTCCCATGAGATAAAATGCAGGTCACCGTTCACTGTTGTGTTTGTAAACTCACGAGCGTTGCAGATCACGGTGTGGAAGTAGCCTTCTGGCGAAGAGAGGAAGTTCGCATAGTACATTAATACAATCCGAGGAAGATTGTCCCATCCCCATATGAAATAATCCACAAATGGTCTAGATAACATCATCCACGCAGATCCTATAATATATATAACCATATCACATCAATTGTTACACAAAGATAAAAGGAAGACCCACCCCACAAGGATTCTACAATTAGACAATTTCCGAAAATGTTCAAAACCCAAAAATGGAATCACACACCTGTGAAGAGTTTGAAAGCTGTAGGCATACTTCTCTTCTGTGAAACCCAGAAAACATCTGCTTTCTTTGACATATACAAACCAGGATCAATAATTATCGGCTTTGCTCGATGAGACCTACAAAGTTTTGTTTTTCCCCATAAATCTCATTAAAAAAAAAAAAAAAAAAAAAACGAAATGTAGTAGTATTAGTTCATAGCTAGTGTACCTACTACACTTACTCTTTCCAGCCAATGTTGCTCGTGTGATCGATGAAATTGAGATCCCGAGGCAGATACGAAAACGTATGCAACAGATCTGGAAATCAAATTCAAGTTTGAAACTATTTATAAGCAGTGTTGAGAACAAAAGAGTATTAAATAAGCTAAAAAAAAAGAATTTGTTTTGTACCATCTTGAGTGACGAGAGGATAATCAGAAGCACTGAGATTGATAAACCAATCCCAATCGCCACCTTCACGAAGCAAAATCGCAGCAGCGTGAAGCGTATTAGCAACCATAGTCGGACCACGATACGTAACGAAGTTAGCCTTAACAATCATCCGAACGTTTCGAAACCTCCGAAACAGAGTTTGATTCGCCACGAAACCACTTAGATCCAACCGTTCCTCAGGCGAAGATTCCCGATCGAGATGAACAACGTACTGGTTGTTGGGATGGTAAAGCGCCATCAAAGTCCGTTTCAGCATCTGACCGTCGCCGGAAGAGCCGGAGATAAGGTAAGCGAGACGCGGCGGCGGAGGAGGGGGAGAGACGGAGACGGAGACGGAAACAGAAACGGATACTGGATTTATCTTGGATTCGACGAAGACGGAGGAGGATCTAAACCCGTAGACTGAGAAAGGAATCAAACGAGTTTGACTAGAAGAAGAAGCTAAGTTGGTTAGCAGTAAGAGGAAGAGAGAACAAACGGATCCAATCGCTAACGGAAGAATCCATCTCCGGTCTAGAGATTGTTGCTGGTGACGAACTTGCATGTAATAGCTCTTCAATTTCTTCATCTTCGATAGAAAGCTTTTTTTCATCAATTTACGGAAAAAATCTCTCTAGATCGATGCTTCTTCTTTCTTCTTCACAGTGGTTGCGGTTGGGTAAAGGGAGAGAGAGACTTGGGGGGGGGGGGGGGGGAGTGAAGTGTACGAATTACGAAATGGAGAAGATGATGAAGAAAGGATTGATTGGTGTGTTTTTGTTTGTTTGTTGGTCTGTTCTTTTTGTATGTTCAATTTCAATCTCTTCTTATTAAATAAACATTTTCTTTGTTTCCACATCTGCCCAAAACAAAAATTTGTTTCCACAGTATTTTTGTATACGTGTTTTTCTCTATGTAATAGTTCTGAATTTTATCCTATTTTTTTTATTATGTATGTGAATTTTCGTTTATTATCTCAGATAAAAACAATATTTCCCTTCAATATTTCATGTTTTATTTATCTACAAAATTTAATACAATTGTGTTTTTTACATTTTCTTTTTTTTTTGCAAGTCAAAGTTTCTTCTTGTGAAAGATATATTTATATCATTGGAAACAATCTTTAACATTTTGGATAATTGAAATTTGTTAGAGGGTAAATACAATTGATGCTTAAAAAATAAAAATAATACTTCTGTAGACTGTCTTTAGTAGGAGTATAAATTAATGAAAGAGTATTAAATTGGTCGTTCAAAGTTGATTCTGTTTCCATTTAAGTTATTGACTATTTTTGATGACTATTTAGCTGACTAAATCAATGATGCCTAATCCCTTAAACACGTAAGGTTTGATTAATGGGCTTTAGAATTTATGAAAGCCCGTATTGTAGCACGTATAAATATCGAGCAAATCAAATGCATCTATCGCCATCATATCCCAAACTATAAAAATTGCTTTTTCGTAATTTGCTATTTTTGTAAGTGTTCGCGTTTATACTGAAACGATTTGTTTGCCTCGATAAATCATACACGTAACAGAACTATTTAAAGTCTAAAAACCACCAAAATATATTGAAACGAAAGTAGTGATTGCAGAAACTATATAGAACAACAAAAACTTTTTTTTTTTTTTTTTTTGTCGTCAAACTTTTTATTTTTATTACTTTTCGTATAGTAAAGAATAGTTTTATCTACATATTGGAGAAATTAAGAAGAAGTGTAGAGAAACTCCTACGAGAGAGACTGGTTCATCCCCAAAGTGGAAACTGGAAAGATTTACGGAAATGGGAAGTCATCATCCTTGGTCAAAGATTTATCCGCACTGCCACTGTTGATTAATAATCAAAAAGAAAAAACACAGCATTAGTACAAAATTTATATAATATGGTATCGTCTATCGTTGTATTTTTAAATTTATATACAAATTAGTATAAAGTGGTATATGCCATTTTAGGCCAAAAGGTCTAGCTTCTTGGTCCCACGAATTCTTCCTCTTAATACAATACTACTAAAATACTCTTTAGACTAATCAAATAAATATTAAAACTTTGGCAACTACCAACTGAAAAGATAAACAGTATTCAGATACTCCATATACAATGCATTAAACTTTTTAACGATGCTTGAAAATTTATCAGAATTAGCCATTCCAAATAGTCATTAACACTATGGTTTTAATATACAATCCTAATTTTTATATTATAAAATTATAGAACTTCACTTGTATATTTTGTTGTGTGTGTTAAATATTAACGCTTATTTCAAGTTTAAACCATGTAATTAAAAAAGTTCTTGACCAGAAACTCATAATTAATAAAATAGTGTAACTAATTAATAAAATGAGGAAATCGGAAAACGTACCACTTGTCGCCGGAATCTTGAATTCCATAGAAAGATCTTTCCGCATCAGTAAAGCCAAAATCAAAGTATCTCAGGGGATCGTCGTTAGGAGGAACACCACCGGACGCTTCAAGACCAGCAACAAAATCAAAGTCATCCAGAGGACCGGGACTCGAACCGAGATTGTTCGGATTGGGAATACTCTGTTGGACGTCGTTAGGAGGAGCAACACCAGACGCTTCAAGACCAGCAACAAAATCAAAGTCATCCGCAGGACCGGGTCTCGTACCGAGATTAATGTTCAGATTGGGAATACTCTGTTGGACGTCGTTGTTGTTAGCAGTAGCACTCGTCTCAGGCTCAATCACACACTCCTCCTCGTATGCGATATTACGACATTGCCCTCCGCCGGACAAGAAATCGATCCTGCCATCATCGTCGCTGACGGGAATTACTCTCGCGAAGGCGTCGTTGTTTGCCAAGAGGGTTGGAAAAGGATTTATCAGTTCCGACTCGACGGCGGTGCTGGGAGTAAAGAAGTTGAAGGCAGCGGGATCAAAGAAGTTGGCGGTTGGGGGATAAAAGAAGTTGATGGCGGTGGGATTGGCGGCGGCTGGATTGGATACGGCAGCGGCGGCTGGATTGGATGCGGCGGCGGCGATTTGAGTACGGGTACGACCAAGTTCAGCGGTGACGAGTGCGATTTGATTTTGGAGCAGGCGAATGAGTTGGGAGCAGCCCTGGCCGGGGAAACGAGACCACAGGTTGGCTCCGTATATAATCGATTTGATTCCATCTACTCGTAGCTCCGGAGTCATTCGTCCGAGCATAAATTTGAGATTTCTGAGGCTGTATAGACGGTGAATGTTTCTGAAATCTTGATGCCGATCCCCCGGAAAAAACAGACGAAAGATACAGTCCGCTGGGCAACGATGGCGTTGGTACCTGCAAGCGGCGCATGGTTCGCTCTTATCGACTTGTTTTACGCCGGAAGAGCCTTGCGATGTCATCAAGATGATGACTGATGTGGTTATCAAGAAGCAAACGAGTTTGTTAGGCGTCATCGGAGTTTTTTTTTTCTTTCTTTTCTTTCTTTCTGTTTGTTTGATGAGTGTGCGAAAAAGAAAGAAAGATTGAAACAGAGTACCTATTTATAAAGAACAGAGCGAAGCACGAAGCAGAGAGATCATTTGAAGCGGGGATTTATTATTACTATATTATATTATGAATTGTTTTTTTTTTTTAATAAAAATATTTATACGACTACATAAGTAGAATTTTCTAAAATTATCAACATTTTTAACATATCAATGTTTCACTAAAAATAATATACATTAAGCATTGGGTTGTGAACTGTGAAAATATTAGTTACGAGTTGGAACATTTATATATATATCAGATATATATGATACAAAGCCGGTCCGATATTATTGGGTGCCTTACGCATAACCCGGTTTAGAGGCTTTAGGACAATTTTTTTTACCCTATATATAAAGAAAATAAAAATTATGGACCTTTTTTTAATAGATTTACACTAAAAAATAAATTTTTTTGACCCAAATTCATACTAAAATCTAATTTTTGGAGCAAAAAATCTATTTATTTTCAATAAAATTGAACATTTTTCAATAGACTTACTTAGATAAACCTTTTAAAAAGGGCCTTAATTCTTAAAGAAAAAAGAAAAAAAAAATTGGGACCTGAAGCCTTGGCTTGGGTAGCTTCCCCTCTGGGGCGGCCATGTTTTATATGGTGCGAGTTTATTATAAAGTTTAAGGAATATTAAAATAGTTAGGGCCATATATAGATACTTGAAGGTTGTTGATTTTTTTTTTAATTGTTTGTCAACATATCAAATTTTTTTAGTTGGTCAGAAAATATGAACTCTGTATGCAAGTTTTTGTTAAGTGGAAAACTTCATGCAAGCTATTGGGATGGTTAATAAAAGTTGAGTTGGTAAACAGAGACGAGTTGAGAGAAGATTACCCAAAATTATATTCCCTCCATTTCAAAATATAGAATGTTTTAGTGAAAACACGCATATTAAGAAATAATTACTTTTAAAAAGTTTAATCAATCATAAACAAGTCTGCATAATATAAAATACAAATTTAATCTAAAAGTTGCATATAAAATTGGAAACATCATATATTATGAAACAAAAATACTTTTCTAAACATCTTATATTATGAAACGGAGGGAGTACTACTTTAGATAATCTCTTAAATCAAATTGATATCACAAATTAAATAAAAACTTATCCTTTTGAATCCCTAAAAGATCCTATTTACTTTTATTAATTAACTTCTAGGTACATTTATATTCATTTGCCAATAATTTAGAGATTTTACACTTTTGTAATTAAATTTTTAATTAATAAATAATTAGTGGACGAACCATGTGTCAACACAATTCTATAACTTAGCTTCGGCCAACGGACAAAAGTCTTTAGCTTATCAACTCTCATTTTTTGCTACTATAAAACATTTGTTCTTCTTTTTTTAAAAGTCCCACATTTGCTCTTTCTATCATTTGATTGGACTAAAAATATAGTACCCCAATCAAATGATAGAGTACACATGGACCATTTGGATTACCTGAAAAATATAAACGCGTTTTATTGACCTACTCATTATAGACATACAATTACTAGAACTTCATAAAACGAACAGTGTGGATAGTAAATACTTTTCAAGTAGTCTTGTGTGGGTCGGTGACTAATTAAATTATTCATAACCCCGATAAGCCAAAAAAATCAATTAATATTAATAAAGCTTAATCACATTAGTAATTTTCCCTTTTTTAATTCGATTCAAAGCAAACGCTCCTGACGCCTGAATCTTCTCTCTCTGTCCTCGTGCCCATTACCGCACTATCGGTAAGCTCTCTCCGCTTGTGATCATCGTTTCCCCAAGTAACGTCTCTCCTCGACTTTTTCTCTCCTGTGCGAGATCTCGCATTGCTCTCTCATGTTATGCTCTACCTGTTTCTCTTCTCATCTCTCTCTCTGATCCTATCTTAGTCGCGGCCATGATTCCTAGATTGCTCGAAACCCAAGCGATTTAGTCTCTGTTTCTTACTTTTTTCCCTTTGATAGATTTGAAACGAAATTTTCGCCGCGTTTTTGTGAAGAACGAGACAACGTCGGTGTGTGAAATCGAGGTGCCGTACGTATCGGGAAGGTAGCGAGAATGGGGGTGGAAGAAGGAGCTGGTGGTGTTGATAAGAAGATAACGATTGGAGTCTGCGTCATGGAAAAGAAGGTGAAATGCGGCCCCGAGGTTTTGTTTCCTTTCGTTGTGCTTTGTATTTCGCGTTTTTTATGTTGCGCCGACGAACAGAGAGATTGCGAATGATTTTGATTGAATCTGTTACTCCGGTGAGGTTGTTTTTTGATTTTATTTCACTCTGTTGTCTCGCTTATAGAGATTTTCACGTGTGGATTTGTAGGTTTTCTCAGCTCCCATGGAACAAATTATGGACAGGATACATTCGTTTGGCGAATTTGAGGTGTAGTTTTCACTTTCTGGATTTATTTTTCTCGTGATTTGATTTGGTGAGTTGGACCTGTAGTAGTTTGTTCTCCCACTTGGAGAATATATGCCTTTGATTAGACTTGCCTCTAATTTGATTACAAGATGGTTTTTTTCTGGCTAATCTTTCCCAAGTTGTTGTCTCTGTGGAATCTATGGTCAATTCTTAATTATTTGTCATCTCATGGACCTTTTCTTACCACTTTATGACTAGATCATACATTTTGGGGATAAGGTTATTCTTGAAGACCCAGTAGAAAGGTAAGTTTCTGAATAGCGATTTCATTTTTTGGTTTTTGCTTGTGGTTTCATCGTATTTAAATCACGTGATGCATGGATTTGTAACATTTTTTTTTTCTCGATTAGTTTATTAGGAGAAAGTGTAGTTAATGATTATCAAAGTACAAGTTATATATTCTTGGACCACAAAAAATTCACCAGGGACTTTACTTATTTCAGTTGGCCTATTTGTGATTGTTTGATTGCTTTCCATTCCTCTGGATATCCTCTTGAGAAAGTTCAAGCATATTCTTCTTTAAGAAAGTGAGTTCTACCTTTTTTTTTAAACTTTTGTTGATAGTTCAGTAAATAAATTGAGTTTGACTTTTGAGTTAGCCTTTTCAAACTTCTATATATGATCCAGGCCCTTTTTAGTGAATGAACTGGATCCGCAATATCTTCTTCATGACCGCCGAAAAGTGTATGAGGTATGCATTTTAGTCTGCACGAGAGTTCATTTCTAATCACCATGTCATTTATCTTTTCATGTCTCCTACTCATACAGAATTCCGTGGTTCATTATAAAGAAGAGCTACATACTTTCTCCTTAATTAATAATGTTTTTTATTTATGTGCATCTATAGCATCTTGAGATGTATGGTATCCCAGTTCCTAGATATGCCTGTGTCAATAGAAATGTACCAGACGAAGACCTCGATTATTTCGTCGAGGAAGAAGATTTTGTTGAGGTTAATGGTGAACGATTTTGGAAGCCATTTGTGGAAAAGCCCGTCAATGGTGAGCTTCTCTTTTCGAATCTTTGATCTCTCTTTCTTTGTTGTTTTGGCGTGATACGTTCTTAAACTACTCATGGACTAAAAATATAAGCTTGGCTGAGTGCTATTTACTAAAATGTTCATACTTTTAGAGTATTAGGTAAAATCTTTTTTCTTTTTTTTCTAGATTGTAGTGTAGTCTTCTCTCTGCATATGCGGTATGTAAATAGTATGATGAGTTTTAATTGGCTGAGGTGCTTGTTACACATTCAAGAAATGTAGTCTTCTAATTTTTCTTTGCTAGTTTTGGGCTATCAGCCTTTATTGATCCCAGTAGTTTTTCGGATTTTCTTTTTCTTGGCTTGTAATAATTGACATTCTTTATGGTTGTAAAGGTGATGACCATAGTATAATGATATACTACCCTAGCTCCGCAGGGGGAGGCATGAAAGAATTGTTTCGTAAGGTACTGCTTCGTTCTGCAGAAATTGACTTCCCTTAGATTGAAATTGGTC
Organism: Camelina sativa; assembly: GCF_030686135.1. Classification (NCBI taxonomy): domain Eukaryota; kingdom Viridiplantae; phylum Streptophyta; class Magnoliopsida; order Brassicales; family Brassicaceae; genus Camelina; species Camelina sativa. Next base: position 2,464,535 of record NC_141887.1, read on the forward strand.
TAATATAATTGTAAAAAACCGTGGCAGATTACTGTAGTTGGCTCTTTCTCTACTCAATATCTTTCTGTAGAACTTGGCTATTCTAGGATTGAGCTGTTTAGTTAAATAATTTTGTAATGATATGTGGCACATTCCTGTTGTTAGCAATATAATATCTAATATCTTTCTGACCCAAGTTTTTGTTTTAGGTTGGAAATCGATCAAGTGAATTTCATCCTGATGTCAGAAGAGTAAGAAGGGAAGGTTCTTATATATATGAGGAGTTTATGCCTACTGGGGGAACTGATGTCAAGGTTGTGATTCTGTTGCAATCTAGATAAGCTAACCTTTTTCAAATCTATGGCCAGGCTAATGAACCTATCTTTAAACATTGCAATGTGTCTTATGCTCCTGTTGGTATCCAGGTCTCTTAAATTTAGAAAGTTGCTGTGTTTATGCCCCTATACTGTTCTGTTGACCTGTTTGTTTGTTTAATTGATATATTCCATTGCCAGCTGAAATAATATCTTTTGCTTATTTTTCTTTTCTTTTTCTGGCTAACATTTTGGTTCAAGCGTGGGAGTTTTCGACTGACAGTCTACCCTGAAATACAGGTCTATACTGTGGGTCCCGAATATGCACATGCTGAAGCAAGAAAGTCACCGGTTGTTGATGGTGTAGTAATGAGAAATCCAGATGGGAAGGAAGTAAGTCTTTCGATCATTACCAAATCATTCCACATACGAAATTTTACATGGCTCCTCTTTCTTGAACAATGGACCAATGGTTAACAGCGTACCAAAGGCTGTTGATTATATAGAAGAATCGTAGCCTATCTTTTGTGAAGGTATAGAATGGTGATTTTCAAACTTCGACGAGGAATTGTTTTTGTATTGAACAGGTGAGATATCCAGTTTTGCTTACACCTGCTGAGAAGCAAATGGCGAGAGAAGTTTGCATTGCATTTAGGCAAGCGGTATGTGGTGATTCCAGTTATTTGGCTACCATTGTGTCTTGCAGAGTTTTATTGTCTCATAATTTTATCTGCACAACAGTAACAAGGAGATGTGCCTGAGTCTCTCTCATAATGCATAGATTGAAGACCATTGAGCTAAATTGTATGTTACCATTGAAAATGGTTTTAAATGCACTCTTTCATAGGCTCTTCCACAATAGAATCAGTGTTAACGACTTAACGTCTTTCTCCGATGTAATTAATTAGAAGGAATGTTTACTTAGAGTGCTTGTAGATACTCTAACTAATCTCTCTATTGCTTATGCTTTGCTTCAGACCAAATGTTTGGCATCACGATATAATATATTCTCTTATAGAAAGACAAGCATACACATATATTATTGCCTGGCAAAGTTAAAGATATTCTTGTCGAATGCATTAACAGAGTTTTTTCATGTCTGCAGGTTTGCGGTTTTGATCTACTACGATCTGAGGGAAGTTCATATGTTTGTGACGTAAATGGATGGAGTTTTGTGAAGAACTCCTATAAGTAAGACACTAATCTGGAGTTCTATTTCCCTTCTGCCTTCTAAAAACATACATTTTGGCTATAAGCTAGCAGAGGCAGAGCTCATTGCTCATTATTTGATATAAACACTGTGTCATCGTTATATCCACTTTTTGGAACTCTCAGTTTGTATTCAATTGGATTTTTAATCAGAAATGTCATCAGATCTCTTTCACTGTAAGGTATTACGACGATGCTGCTTGTGTGCTACGGAAAATGTTTTTGGATGCAAAAGCTCCTCATCTTTCTTCAACAATTCCTCCCATTCTACCATGGAAAATCAACGAACCTGTCCAACCTAACGAAGGTCTAACTCGCCAAGGAAGTGGCATCATTGGAACTTTTGGGCAGTCAGAGGAGCTACGCTGTGTCATTGCTGTTGTTCGGCAGTATGTTTTAGCATATGAATACCTATCCTCTCTTACCTCTCTGTTCACCTAGGCCCTGAGTTGTGTTTTACTTCTCTTGACAGCGGTGATAGAACCCCCAAGCAGAAAGTGAAACTAAAAGTTACAGAAGAGAAACTGTTAAACCTGATGTTGAAGTACAATGGAGGAAAACCAAGAACTGAGGTGAGAGGCTCGGGGTTTTACACTTTCAACTTCGTCCTGCCTATACTAATTTTCTTATGCTGTGTAATCTTTTTGCAGACAAAACTTAAAACTGCCATCCAATTGCAAGATCTATTGGATGCCACGAGAATGTTAATTCCTCGTACAAGGTAGACCCCTGATAATGATCTTATGTTATGATTGCAGTCCTAAGCCTTTCCTTGCCTGAGTGGTACTATGGGATACAAATTTCTTTACTGATTAAGAGAACCACTGGATTCAAGGTTTTCGTGGATGAGTTGAAAGAAATTTAACTTGAATGAATGAGCTAACTTCATCTTGATATTCAATAATATATTTTCCAGGGAGGTGTGTCCCTAAGTAATTCAACAAATTAGCAGTGACCTGATAGTGCCTTTCATATGTTTCTTTACTAGTTGTTATAAATTACTTTGCTGAAGAGGACTTTTGTTTATGATTCTCCCATTGAAGCTTTTCTGTATTGACTAATCTACTTCATTAACTAGTGATGTAATTCATGAGTACAATTTTAAATCTGGCAACTACGTTATTGTATTTGTGTTTGGTGTTTAGATCAGGTGAAAGTGATAGTGATGCAGAAGACCTTGAACATGCTGACAAGCTTCGGCAAGTAAAAGCCGTTCTTGAAGAGGTTGTGAGCCTTAATAATTTTATTTTCTGTTCTTTTCTCTGAGTTCTGCATCCTTTATGCAGTCTCATGTCGTTCTATTGTTTTTAGTCCTCGCAGTTAACTTGTACAGTAACAGCTACAGCTATATTTATCACTTTTGGAATGTTGAGAACTAAATTTTCCTTGCAAACTCAGTCTCATTATAAATGTGTAAAACGTGCAGGGTGGTCATTTCTCTGGCATATACAGGAAGGTTCAACTGAAGCCGTTGAAATGGGTAAACGTACCAAAAAGTGATGGTGAAGGTGAGGAGGAACGCCCAGTGGAAGCTCTTATGGTTCTGAAGTATGGGGGTGTTCTAACTCATGCTGGTAGAAAGCAGGTAATACTATTATTTTGCAGAAGAAGATTAGGTTAAATGCTGTGCAAGTTCAGTTGTGGTATTGGTAATGGAGGGGTAATTAATTAATGTTAAGGATATCTAACACCAGTGAAGGCGGTTGAAAAAAGTTTTCTCTGATTTCTTTGATGTTTGCTTGTTTTTTATCACAGGCCGAAGAACTTGGTAGATACTTTCGAAACAATATGTATCCAGGTGACGACACTTGATCAGCTTTGATTTGTCCAATCAGTTCGTATTATACCTTCCACGTCTCATACAATTTCTTGAAACAGTACATTGTAGTTGTGTCGATCAATATATATTTGTTTTTGAGTGGTTTATGAAAAAAGGGGGATATGCTTTCAGGTGAAGGTACTGGTTTGCTCCGTCTCCATAGTACATACCGTCATGACCTTAAAATTTACAGCTCTGACGAGGGGCGTGTTCAGGTACAACTTTATGCCGATTTAGTAGTGGCGTTGACTACAGAGCATTCAGATATTCACTATATCTTCTGTATATTCCTTATCCTGAGATATGATAGAGTTCCCCAGATCAAAATATGAATGTAATTGCACTGTTTGCAGATGTCTGCAGCTGCTTTTGCTAAAGGCCTGCTTGATCTAGAAGGACAGCTTACCCCAATCTTGGTTTGCCATTTTCTTTTACCACGCTAGATAGTACTTGGCAATGTCACAATCAATAAATGTCTTATCTTCTTTCTCTAGGTTTCTCTGGTTAGTAAGGACTCTTCCATGTTGGATGGCCTTGATAATGCGAGCAGTGAAATGGAAGCAGCCAAGGTTTTTCCCTCTCTTTGTGATATCTTGAATGTGGCTTCAGCAGACATGATACGAAGGAAAGGATATTTTGATACTAGTTAGAAGCATCAACCAATAATCATCAGTGACATATATGAACTTCTAGATTGGATATGTTTTTTAGACACCAAAATTTTTCTTTCCAAAGGGGATAAATAGAGGCCTTTCCAATCCACTTGCTCATCTGATGTTTGAAATTATTGTTTTTTTTTATGCATGCTTCGATGGGTGAATTTCATTTGCGAAAACTCGAGTGAATTATATTCTCATATATACATTAACAATCATGTGTAATTGTTACAGTTTTGAATTGTTTTCCCAACTTGCCTGCAGGCTCAACTGAATGAAATCATAACCGCTGGCTCAAAGATGGTACATGATTATGTCTCTTCTGAATTACCTTGGATGACTGATGGGGCTGGACTTCCTCCTCACGCTGATGAGCACCTACCTGAATTGGTATGCACATGTTTTCCCGACCTTAGCCTTAGTCTATTAGTATCTTGGAAACCGAATAGTGGGCTTTCTATGTGTTTTCTGAATTGCATTTATGTTACAAGCCATTATCAGTATCGTTTACATTTTTCTAGCTGCATTTTTGTTCCATTTTTTACTAGTAGTATTTGCTAAAATGAAATGTCGAGCGTTTCACTACTTAGCGAAAGAAAAAAGTATTAATGGAGAGCACAAAATAAAGGTTACTTATCTGTTTACTTTTTACATATATAGGTGAAATTAGCTAAAAGGGTGACTGAACAAGTGAGGCTACTTGCAAAAGATGAACATGAGAATCTCACTGAACCTAGCGCTTATGATGTAGTCCCTCCATATGACCAAGCGAAGGCCCTTGGCAAGTCAAACATTGACGTTGGTCGGATTGCTGCTGGATTACCTTGTGGTAGTGAAGGGTTCCTTTTGATGTTTGCTCGGTGGAGAAAACTCGAAAGGGATCTCTACAACGAAAGAAGAGAGTAAGTGTATGGCCATATGCATTTTTATTCTCTGTATGAATTCATGAGTGTCACTGATCGTTGGAGTTAAATGCAGCCGGTTTGACATCACACAGATTCCTGATGTTTATGATTCATGCAAGTAAGCTACGTGTTTCATTCTATTATATTGATATTTTAGTGTCTATCTAGATTGATCCCAGCTTTAATTGCTCCATTCTGAATATTGTACAATTTGTTGTCAAACACCAGGTATGACCTGTTACATAATTCTCATCTCGATCTACAAGGACTGTACGAACTCTTCAAAGTTGCGCAGGTACAAGCTGAATAAAAGGCTGTAGTTTCTCGGAGAAACTTTCTCATCCAGTTGTCTTTCTCAGACAGTTTTAAGTCACTACTACTAGCCAATGCGTCTTAGATTTCCAGATTCAATATGTGCCTTTTCTATTGTACATCTCTGTTTTGCATTTCGATCTTGGACTGTTTTGATTAGGGCCATTTATGTGTTATGTGGTTGCAGTTACTTGCAGATGGTGTAATCCCAAATGAGTATGGGATCAATCCTCAGCAAAAACTGAAAATCGGTTCAAAGGTGTGGGTTCCTCAATTTGGTTTACTAACTTTTACAATAACATAAGAATATTTCTTTTCCTCTTTGAAATTTCCTGAGGGTCCATGGTTTTCTCAGATGAACTCACAGCTTACCATATGTGTATATGTTTTTTTTTTGGTATTCTAATAAAGATTGCACGGCGCCTGCTGGGTAAAATCCTCATTGACTTGAGGAATACTCGAGAAGAGGCCATGAGTGTTGCTGAATTGAAGAACAGCCAAGAACAAGTGTCTGTGTCACTGTATTCGTCGAGAAAAGAGGATAGATATAGTCAACCAAAACTTTTCATTAAAAGCGATGAGTTGAGGCGGCCTAGCACTGGAGAGAATAAAGATGATGATGAGGATAAAGAAACCAAGTACCGACTAGATCCAAAGTAACAAAAAACTCTCTTCTACATTATAATTGGCATCATATGATCATCTATCTTAAGTTTATCGCTTAACTGTGTTCCTTTTTAGGTATGCAAATGTCATGACACCTGAACGTCATGTGAGGACACGCCTTTACTTCACTTCTGTGAGTTCCTTCTTCCATTTTTTGTCTCTTTCTTATCCCCCTGCTACATGCAACCATCCGGCTGGACAAAATATGGAAAATTATTTTGACATTTTCCATGCGACTCTTGGAATTCTTTAGAGTTAGACTCTGATTTATGACCTGATGACCTTCTGCCATGTAACTATTGACAGGAATCACATATTCATTCTCTGGTGAACGTGCTACGGTATTGTAACCTCGACGAATCTCTTCAAGGAGAAGAAAGTCTGGTCTGCCAAAGCGCATTGGAACGTCTATGTAAAACCAAAGAACTTGATTACATGAGCTATGTTGTCCTAAGGCTGTTCGAGAACACTGAGGTTTACAATTCACCTGCCTCTTCTCTCTCATTCTTCCTTTCAAGTTGTTATATTTACTCGTGCCTGAATCCAGACACTGAAACTCAAAACTTGTTGCCTGCAGATATCTCTAGAAGACCCAAAACGATTCAGAATCGAGCTAACATTTAGCCGTGGCGCAGATTTGTCTCCCTTAGAGGTAAAGAGCAAAGACTAGACCCTTTTGTTTATGGTTTGGGCATGAGTTCCGATTACTAAAAACAAGTGCCTTATTGTTTATGTTTTGTTACTTTTAATTACATCAGAAGAAGGACGAGGAAGCAGAATCGTTGCTGAGGGAACACACACTTCCGATAATGGGACCAGAGAGGCTTCAAGAGGTTGGTTCGTGTTTGACACTGGAGACAATGGAGAAGATGATACGTCCATTTGCAATGCCGGCCGAGGATTTCCCTCCGCCGTCAATTCCAGCAGGTTTCTCGGGTTACTTCTCGAAAAGCGCCGCCGTGCTCGAACGTCTTGTTAAACTTTGGCCCTTCCACAAAAGCTAAAACGCCAACAAAGTGGGTGACTAACAACAAATGAATGATGATATTCCCAATCCATTGTTTTGGAAGAAAATTTTGACTTTTAGTTGTTTCTAATTCTAACACTGAGTAAACTAAAATGTTCATTCATTCTTTTCTTTTTCTTGGTAGAATCGTCACAGAAACTTGTTTTAAAAACAAACAATCGTTGATTCTGTTTAGCCATAATTGAAAATACCAAAGCTTTGATTAGTCGGTACTTTGATTTAAAAAATTGGGGGAGTCACGTAACCCGAAAAAGAAAGAAAGAAATAAAAAAGAAAAGGAATTTGATTCGTACCTTTTTTTTTTTTTTTTTTTTAATTTTCCCAAAGGGAATAATAATAAACAAAAAGTGTTAATAATTGGTTCCTCCAACCAGACAAAAATAAAACACTCTCAACACAAATCCTGGAGAGGTTTCTGTAAACCAAGAACACAGCTTCTTATTACTACTAATTATGAAATAATCAATTAATGAGAAAGAAAAAAACCGGTGATTAAATTTGTTAAAAAGGTACGAAAATATATAAATAGTTACTGTTGAAGCACATGTTAGAGACAAAACCAAAAAAAAAAAATCTTACTTTTTTCGTTGCTATACATACGGTTCTCTCTTCTCTCTCTCTCCAAAGTCTCTATAGTAGTCTTCTGCTTTCTGCCAATCTGCACATCTTCTCTCTCTCCTTCAGCAGACATCAATTCCCCTTTTTTTGACTAAAATTCCGCGACTTGGGGTTTTGATCCATTCCCCAGTGAAATCATCATCTCTCTCACCTTCACTGCTTTTTTCTTCTTCTCCACAAACAAAACAAAAAAAAATCACTCCTTTTTTTTTTTTTTTTCTCTCTCTATCTCGTATTCGTCTGGATTTTTTTTAATTTGGGGGAAAAGAAAAGAAAAAACTATGGTGGTGCTGATCAAATAAATCAAAAATCTTTCTGGTGTGTTGTTGTTGGTTTTGCGAGCGAGATGGGTAAAGAGGAAACTGGTGCTGTCAAAGAAGCTAAAGGGAATTCAAAATCGGATAAATCTAAAGAGAGTGAGAATCAAAGGAAGAATAAGAAGAAGAAGCAGAACAATGATGGTGTTGATAACTGTAGATATCATCACGAAGAAGAAGAAGAAGGAGAAGAAGCTAGTGGTTGTTGGGTCAAGTTTAGGTTTATGATTGGTTGTGTTCCTTCTTCAAAATCAGACCTTGATGCTTCTTCTTCCTCTATCTGTGGCACTACCAGCACTGGTAAAATTATAAAAGATCTCTGCTTTTTTTTTTTAAAATCCATTTTTGGTTCGAGAGAGACAAAAAGCTTTATGCTTTGAATGAAGAAATGAATAATCTTGTTGTGAGTTTTGTTTCTATAATTGTCTTCTTTCCATCTAGGGTTTTATATTTGTGTCTTCCATGTGCTTTACCCTTTTTGTAAGCTTACATGTGAGTTTAAGATTAGATGTTTTGAACTGAGCTTAAGCTTGATTGGTTGTATCTCTGCTTTCTCAATGAATCTTTGAGTTTTGTGGCTTTGTCTTTCGTTTTTTAGTTACAACAATTGAAAGCAAGTCGGCAAATGAGAAATCAAATGATCAACCAGTTGCTCCACCACTCTCTTCCACAACAACTAGCAATGCTGAAAGCTCTTCATCAACTCCGGTCATCAGCGAAGAACTTAACATTTCTTCTCACCTCAGGAAATTTACTTTCAATGATCTTAAGCTTTCCACTAGAAACTTCAGACCCGAAAGTCTTCTTGGAGAAGGTGGTTTTGGTTGCGTTTTTAAAGGATGGATTGAAGAAAACGGTACTGCTCCTGTTAAACCTGGTACTGGCCTTACAGTTGCTGTCAAAACCTTAAATCCTGATGGACTTCAAGGTCACAAAGAATGGCTTGTAAGAACCCCCCCTTCCCCCTTTTTTCTTCTGTTTCTTTCTCTTTTTATCACTTTTATCCCTTTTTAATGTATTCCTGCTTTGTTGCAATTCCAGGCTGAGATTAATTTCCTTGGTAACCTTCTCCATCCAAATCTAGTTAAGCTTGTTGGTTATTGCATTGAAGATGATCAAAGGCTGCTTGTGTATGAGTTTATGCCTCGAGGAAGTTTGGAGAATCACCTTTTCAGAAGTATGTATATATATATACCCACAACCTTATAAATCAAACCATTTTTTAGTGTTGTCAGTGTTTAATCTGATACATGTGCTTTTCATGTTTAAAGGGTCTTTGCCTCTTCCTTGGTCTATCCGGATGAAGATTGCATTAGGTGCTGCAAAAGGTCTCAGTTTCCTCCATGAAGAAGCTTTAAAGCCTGTTATATATCGAGATTTCAAAACATCAAACATTTTACTAGATGCAGTATGTATCTTTATCCTCACTATCAACATCTTAAATTTGCTTTGCTTCTAACAATTTTAATCATATGATTTCCCTTTTTCAGGACTACAATGCAAAACTATCAGATTTTGGACTGGCTAAAGATGCTCCTGATGAAGGCAAAACCCATGTTTCTACTCGAGTTATGGGGACATATGGCTACGCTGCTCCTGAGTATGTAATGACCGGTGAGTCCTCTTTGGTTTCATCCATTTTCTTTGGTTTGAAATATTAAATGTTTGCATCTTTGTTGATTTGCTTCCTATTAAACTCCTTAAGGTCACTTGACATCAAAGAGCGATGTTTATAGTTTTGGGGTGGTTCTGCTTGAAATGCTGACTGGACGACGGTCTATGGACAAAAACCGCCCAAACGGAGAGCACAACTTGGTTGAATGGGCAAGACCGCATCTCCTTGACAAAAGAAGGTTTTACCGGTTACTTGATCCGAGGCTTGAGGGCCATTTCTCAATTAAAGGTGCTCAAAAGGTGACTCAGCTTGCTGCACAATGTCTTAGCCGTGATCCCAAGATTAGGCCAAAGATGAGTGATGTTGTCGAAGCACTGAAACCACTTCCGCATCTCAAAGACATGGCAAGCGCTTCGTACTACTTTCAGACAATGCAAGCGGAACGTTTGAAAAATGGGTCAGGTCGATCTCAGGGAGGAAGCGGATTTGGATCAAGAAACGGGCAACAGCAACCCGTGTTTCGAACACTGTCTAGTCCTCATGGTCAACATGGTTCCTCGCCTTTTCGACATCAGATTCCTTCTCCAAAGCCTAAAGGAGCAACTACATAGCTCTTGCGTGGTAGTAGACAACAAACAAAGCTAAAGGGCTCAAGCTTTTATCGTTTTTAAGCGGCAAGGAGATATTTTTAACCGATGTTACGGTAACTCTGTAATCGATTAATGTAAAAAACGACGGAGAACGGTGAATCCAATTGGGTTTTCTATGGAAATCTGATTTTTGTCTTACCGAGCGATTCGACCTTCCATTGCTGAAAGCTTCTTGAATCAGTCTTGACATTACATCTTCTACCTCGTATCATAAAACCACTTTGCGTCTTGCTATGTTTAGCACATGTTAGCTTGGTAATGACAATTACAAACACACTTGCGATGAAATGAAATACCAAGAATATTATTTAATATATCCGAATAATTCAGTTTCACTTGGACCCATAGTGCATAAAACAAAGCATATAAAAGAAAAACAAAGTAATGGACTGAAACAAATCGGACAAAATCAAATCTCCTGCGACCACGAATCAACAACAATCTTATGAAACAATAAAAATCTGACCTACTACCTAGACAACAAAATGCTTAAATAATAAATTAGACCTGTCTAAGAATCTCTCAGAAAAATCCACTAAAGAACTCGGAATTGGAACAGAGTAGTATTTTTTAGCAAGACAGCAAAAAATAAAAAGAGAGGAACCAAGTAAAAAGGATTCTTAATGGTTCTTCATCTTCATGAGAAGATCCTTTCAATAGTATTTTTTTTCTTTTCTTATTTTCTACAAATCCAAAACACCGAAACGAACGAAAAAAAACAAATGAAAGATTGTTTAGCAAACCATAGAGAGATTTGTCCAAAGATTCAAAGACGAAAACGAGATAACTATTCTACCCCTTCAGGGATCATTTTGTTGGTTTCTCTACTCTCAAGGCTTAAGAGCAAGAGCAATCCCAACCTTAGCACTCTTCTCGATCGCCTTCGAGTCAACCTCCCCAGAAACGGTGAAGAACGACTTTGGACGCCACTCGTGTTGAATCAGTGCGTTAGCTATACCAGCATTGTTCACTCGTGCCTTCACAATGGTCAATGGGTCAATTGCGTGTTGACTTCCGACAGTGATGGCATTCTCTTTGGTCGTGAAGTTGTGGCTAACCTCAGCTCCGACCACAGTGTTGGTCAACGGGCTCACAATGTGGTAGTACGATGCGTTCAGTTTCTCACCTTTGTCATTCCTGCAAACAAAAATTTAAGAAAGAACTCTGTTTAAAACCAGCACAGGCATTGAAAGCTAAGAATCAGTGAATCCATCATCATCTCATAAGGTGGAGGCACTTACAGAGTGAGGGAAGCAATCAAATCGTCCTTGGTGAAGCTCAAACCAGCATTGAAATGTTTGAAGTTGCCAGAGTCAGTTTCGAATGAAACATCAGTACCAAGAGCCAAAACGTTGGTTCCAACCACACCAGAGAAATTGACAGTCGGGCTACCAGTCAATCCAATGCTGGTGGCGATACCAGCGTAATCGTGGAAATACTGCAGCTCGAGCTGTTTTAAAGAGAGAGAGAGAACACACACACAATGGTTATAATACATATTCCAACATATCAAAACTGTTAAAAAAAAAAAACAAGACAAACAAGGTAGTTAAGCAATGATATACCTTGCCAGATTTCTGATCAGGTAACTTGGCGCTAAGAATCGCCTTAACTCCAGGGGTAGGCTCATCAACGGTAAAAGTGGTCAGAAGCTGCAAAATATCATACAAATCGTCAAGTAGCAATCAAAAAGCTAATAATAGCAAACAAGTTAATGGGATGGTAATTGTGATTAAGATAATGCTTACAGAAGAATCAGTGGAAACTTTGATGTCAGCAGTGAAGTTCTTGTTCTTCACTTGGGTAGCAACATCACCCAAAAACACGCTTCCCTTGTTTGTTCCAGTCGTAGTGATGGCCTACAACAAATCCACAACAGATAACACAAAAGAGAAAAGAGTCAAGTTAATGATGAAATTAGAAACCACATGAAACCAAATTACACAGAAACTTGTAAAATATCATGAGCTTCAATCACAATTGCTGCTAAAAGAACTAAAATCTGAAGAGACTTAAATCAGAAACTTATTCTGAGCAACACTAAACCCATATAGGGAAACAGAGTACAAAGAAAAATTTTCATGAATCAATAATAAAAGGAAACTTACAACACCGGTAGAAGAGTAAGTGGTGACACTGAATTTCTGGTCTCCTTGGTAGTCCTTGTACAGCAAATCTACACATAAATAATAATCATAACATTCAAACAAAAACTCATTACTCATCTCTACAAACAAACTACTGTACACGTTGATAGACATATTCTTCCAGATCCAAGGTTAAAAAAAAAATTTCAAAATACATTGAAACCCAGAGAACTACTACTCTTAATCATCCACACGAATAAACAAAACAAAACAAAAAAAAAAAAAAAAAAATCACAAAATCTACGGCGGGAACGAACAACACAGAAATCATCAATCAGCTCAAAAACAGGAAGATTAAAGACGGCACCCCCACACACAAAAATTTCAACGACCTAAACACAACCGATAGAAACAGAAATAGAGCCCAAACGATTCACAAAAAAAAAAAAAAAACTCAACCAAAACCTAGATCAGGAAATAGAACCTCAATGTTTTAAGAAATCTCACCAACAACACAGTCACATTCGCGTCAAAAAAAGAGATAACAGATGGATCGAAAGCGAGTAGTACCTCTGGCTTTTTTGCCGATTTCGGTGTAGAGTCCTGGACCTTTAACCATGATTGCTTCTTGGAGAAAACGAAATCAAAGAAGTTCTGAGAAGAGCTGAGAAGAAGAATTAGTGAACAAAAAAAAAAATGGTGATGTGTTGTTGTGATATATAAGGGGGAAGAAGAAGAAGAAGAAAACCCTAATTTATTATTTATTTTTTAATATTTTTTTTGCCCTGCTTATCAAGCAAAAATATCTCAACCGTTAGATCAAATATTACTTGAGTCGGTGTCTCCTCTTTTACAACCGTTGATTTCTTTATTCCCCACTGTCCAAGTCTTTTTATTTTTTACTTTTTATTTTTTCCTTTTAAACAATATTTATTTGGCTTTTTTCCATTTTGCTTTGCGTGGCAAGCAGGCGGAGTGTGCTGGTATATCATTATATATTTATTTTATTATATTCCCTCCTATTTTTTTTTTTTTTTTTTTTAATACTGTAATATTATTTTTGCTTTGAGTATTTTGACTCTATCTATATAATACTAGATTTTTTTTCTTAAGAGTTAGATAATGTGCTATTGAATTTTCTTTAACTGGTGTTCTTTTAGATTTATTTCTATATATTTATTATTTTGCAATTAAAAACCTCTCATATATATTTTTTATTTAATAGACGACAATTTTTGTTTTTAGATTACAATATTCGGAGTGGTTTACAATATTTATGAACAAAGAGAATGGGTTGACATTTATGAAAAAGTTCCTTAACTTATATACCACATAAATCCAATTTATATATATTTCTTTTTTAAAAAAGTTCAATTTTATACATGTCATATTCATATGTCCAATACAAAATAATATGCCAAAATTGTTGGCAAGGCAATTAGCATTCCAAATATCACCCTGAAAAAAATCAAAACCAAAACCAAAAATATATATAAATAAATAGTATTGACAAGAAGAAGAAAAGAAAAAAAAAAAACAAAATTGTATATAGTATTATTAATTTACCCAGTACTAACAATCTCCGGATGAAGATTGTACTCTTTTGCAAAAACAAATAGCACTACTCCTTGAGGCAATGCAGCCTATATATATACGCAACACAAACCATACATTAAGTACACATGATCAATTAATTAACAATGATTCGTTCTAATCAATTCTATTTTTTTTTTGTACCTGTAGTATTGCGATTTTGAAGAGATTATGTCGTAATCTCATGATAAACACAGAAGCAATCATAAGAGCAGGTCCTAATACGAACTTGAGGACCATTGCTATAACCGCCATTTTTGTTCCACATGCTATGATACTCCTTTGTGATGCCATGAACAGACCTGTTTTAATTCACATAGTTAATTTTATAATTTATGAACTTCACATTTTTGTGTGTGTGTAGAGATAATAATTAAGATATATATATATATATATATATAGCGCTTTCTTACCCAAGCTGAACATGGCCATTCCTAAGCCTCCATCAGATATCATGTGTATTGATTTATCGATCATCTCTGGCAGTTCCCATCCCAATCTGTTGGGAAAGATATATATTTGTTTTTTTTAATCATGAGTGACATTTAATGTGATAATAATGAACTTAAAAATAATTATAGCCAATCTTGATGATAGGTACTGGAATATCTACTTGACTATCACATTTCGATTCAATTAGAATTGAATTAATAAAGATGTGAAAAAATGATCAAACATAAAGCTTAGGAGAAGCTCACTACTAATTTATATCACTTTTCTTTTTAAAAATATAAAAAGAAAGAGAAAAAAAGATGTGAGATGAATAAAGATTGAATCTTTAGATGTGTAAGATGATTTATTAAGGATTGAACTAAGATGAATTTTGTTTTCATTCAAAAAGAAAATTTTGTTTTCACACCTGAAATGTAAAGTAGCCCAAATGATTCCGATCAGCGTTGCGTATGTATTAGGATTGATTATTAGCTTTCTGCAAGCTTTCAGTAGAACTTTCATAGTTCCAGTAGATCTTGTTCTCACTATCGCTACTTCATCTTCTCTTGGCTCTTCCTCCTCTCTATTTACTTCTTCATTTTCATTGCCTTGTTTTACAAGAAACCAAGGTTTTCATTAAAGGAATTGTTTCTTCATTTATCCAAAAACGGAAAGAGTTTTTTAGTTATATACCTCCTGTATTATGTTCCGTGGAAGATCCAGAAGATGTTTTCGCCCTTGCAGCATTAATCTCAAACAAGAAGAGCAAGATGGTGTACCAAATCAAGCTCTGCAACACAACAATCTGCCTCAAGATGCTCGAAGCTTCATCTCCATAGATGGCAGCCAAGATTGGGATTCCAAGAATGAGAGTGTTTGGAAACACGGATATAGATAACCCGATTATGACCCAACCTAGTCTTCCTCCTCTTCCTCCTGTTGGATGCCAGAATCTTAAAACCACGGCTAACACAACAAGGGCTAAGAGTTTCTGGAGAATGTCCGAGAGAATGAGTTTAGGGTTCATCTTGAAGGGGTTGTTTTGAGAGATTATCTGAAAAGAAAGCAAAGGGATAGAGAATTTTGCGACGAATTTGTTGATGCCTGCGCATTGCTCGGGTGTGAAGAGCTGTAGATGTTTTGCAGAGAGATAACCTAAGATCATTGAGACATAGAGAGGAACAGTTGCTGAAACAACATGGTAGACATCAAGCCAAGAGATCATTTTTTTGTTTTCCAAGATCAAATTGTACAAATGGTTTTTCTATTGTCT
The DNA here is from genome assembly GCF_030686135.1 of Camelina sativa. Lineage (NCBI taxonomy): Eukaryota > Viridiplantae > Streptophyta > Magnoliopsida > Brassicales > Brassicaceae > Camelina > Camelina sativa. The sequence continues at coordinate 2,480,007 of NC_141887.1, forward strand.
AAAATTGTTTAATTTTCATACAATAGAAAACCAAAACAGACAATGAAAGATCTGAAAGGAAACTCGAAGAGGAACAGTTTCTTCCAAATGAATGGAAAGAAACTGTTTGATCTTATGGCATATATATATGTGTGTAAAGTTGATGGCTTTTTCTCTCTTTTGTTGAAATGTGGAACTCTCTTGAATTTCAAGGTTTTTGATTCCACAATGGAATTTTTGTTTCAAAGGGAAGAAAAATGAAACAAAAACTCTGGATTAAATTTGTTTTCTTATTATTGTTTGAAAGAACAAAATTTTCCCTATTCTCTAGCATTCTTGTTGAATTATTTTTTTAAAACACCGCAATATTCCTTTTTCTTTGAATAAATTGGCATTTTTATTCTTGCCAAATTTATATAAGAAAAGAAAGAAAAAAACTAAAGATATAAAGAGAAGGCTGTTTAATTTGTCTTTTGCATGAACAAAGAAGAGCTAAATATGCTCCAACAGAACTTTAGTTTTATAGCCTTTGATTTTTTCTTACCTTAGATACTTAAACTGATTTAAAAAAAAAATTACAAACCGCTTTACTAATATGCAAATATAATTTATCACCAATGTTATGATGTATAAAAATTTCTAGTCAAATAAGATAGGGATAGTATAAGGTACCATATGTCCTTAAAGTAATGATAGTAATTCCTAAATATGACATACACATATGTACATAATGCGTATACATGATTATTTAATTAATTAGCCGATATTTTCACCAAACATCATTGGCATTTTGTTTTTGTTTTTGAAGAGCAAGATCATAGGCATATATGACATGAGAACAAAAAGAAAACTAAAAGAATAAAGAAGTTAATTGAGAAGGAAGTAATCAGGAAGCATAATATTTGTTTGTTTCTAAAATTGGTTTGAAGATTGAGAACTAAGCTTATTCTTTTGTAAACATATATGGAAATTTTGGTTTTCTCTTTTTTGCTAAATTGAGAATTGTCTCTTTCTTTTGGTTTGCTTCTTACAAGAAGGAAGCAAATGCTTACCATTTTAGATTGAACCTGAGAAACTTTGGAACATTTGAAAGCTAAATTTGTCTGTGGCAACGAATCAAAGCCTCATGAAGTTCTTTTTAAAAATGTTAGCAACATATGTTCTTTTTAAAAAAAATAATATGTTAACAACATTAAGAAGTTCAAATCATTTTTTCTACAAATGTACAATCATAAATAACTTCATATATTGTCTTGGTGAATGCTTAATTATAATAAGATATTCTTACGTTTTTGTACTGAACTAATGGCACTTTTATTGTATTCATATATAAGAACTTACAAATCAATATTCATCCCATTGAAGATATAAATGATTTTTTGCTTGAGTGAACTTTGTAACGAAAATGAATTGTTAGAAACCATCTAAGTTCTTCTTATATAGTAATTTTTCGAAGTAAAGTATTATACAAGTCAGTAAATACAATCAACATCTATGAAGAAAGAAACATAGCATGTCCATCAATCTAGGTGTCTTTCTATTGAAACAACAGATCAAAATGAATGAAAAAAAATTCAAAATAAATATAGATTAAGATATATAATAGATCTTCCTATTGAAAACGCATATTTGTGGCTAACTCTATATGCTTAAGTACGTGAATGATCGACTTTGACTTTGTATGAGCATAAAGTAAATAACGCAAGAGCTTTGTTAACGGGGTTCAGTTTTTCCTACATCCCGGGACCTAGTCCAGAACAAATTCACTAGAACAAGATAGCAATTACAACTGCATATGATACAACACTAATATGCCTATCATTTTTTTCTAGCTGAATAAACCATCAAAAGATCTCTCTATCTTATTGATGGGGCGACACCACACATCTTGTGTGCATCTCTCAAAACTACCTTGAAGCGTGCAAGTCTTCATGAAGGACCTTCTTGGTATTTATATCAATTGCCCAACCGCTAGGGTTGACAACTTTCCTATTATACAACAAATAGGAATTGGGAGATTAACAATTGCACAACCCCTAGGATTGACAAGTTTTCTATTATACAACAAACATGAATTTCCTATTATACAACAAATAGAAAAGTTTCTCTCCATGATTTCATCTTGAATCTTCCATTCAAGATGTTCATCCAGCTCAGCAGCCGCCACTTGGCTTGTCCAAGTCGGCCTTAAGCTTATGTACTCAAACTCTTTAATTGAGCTTCTTGTACTACTTCATGTATTAACGTCGGACTAGTACAAGAACTGGTTCAGACGTTTGATACATCCTCTAATATTTCTAACCGCAGAGTTGTTGATTCAACATCTTATCTTCTTTGCTTTGTATTAATCAATGTGTCAGCACAATTACCAAGTGCTACTTTGCTCTACCAGCATATGTATCAAGTAATACTTCATTCCTTGTGTTAGTTCTGTCAACTCTCTTTGTTTGAACTACTGTTGCACTACCACTGTGACATATGTGATGTATTTTTGTATCCATGTTTCATCCATTACAGCCACTTAGCAGAGATTTCACCACATGTTCTAAACCTTATAAAACTTCATTCAACACAACATCTTCACCTATTTTTATCTCAAATAAACCTAAACAAAGGAAAATTTTGGGTGCTAAAAATGATGAATTTAAAATAAAAATGAAGAAACTATCCACAAATTAAAAATGACGGCTCTCCATCCTTAGCGGTACATTTCTAAAATTGGAGATTACTTCTTAATCAACTTTATTTAAACATCAAAACTTCACATATTTAAAAATTCGTAGTACGATTCATCATCTAGAGGCTTTAGGCTCTCAAAGAAAAAGAAAAAAAATATAGAAAAACGACCTAAAGCCATGTCGAAAGCTTCGTAATTCTCCATTTAAATCTTAACCCCTTAAGAAAATAAGGGAACAAGAAAAGATTGTTTAGATATTAGCAAACTGTTTTCTAAGAAAAAAAAAAAGAAAAAAAAAAAAAAAAAAAGAAGAAAAAAGATGGAGATGGCTAGGTTGTTAAAGTTGATGTTTATGTTTTGTATTGCCGGTCTGATTCCGACCATACGAGGCAACATTTCTGAGTTGGACGAGTATTGGTCGCGACGAGCCGACGAAGCCCGAGAATTCACTCTACAAGCTTATCATTCTGATCCTTACGAAATCGTCGATCACTTTCATGAGCGTCATTACGAGTAAGTCAAGTCAATATCTGAGTTCGAACCCAAAAACATTACTGTGTTTGATTCCTGTGTTTTGGTTTGGTGTATATATATATGTAGCAACTCTACTGATGCTACGGAGACCGAGGAAGATGGCGCTGTGCAGCTTGAAGAGGAACATGGCGGTGCGCAGCCTGAAGAGGAACATAGCGGTGCGCAGCTTGAAGAGGAACATGGCGGTGCGAAGCCTGAAGAGGAGGAAGAAGAGGGTATTAAAATGGTCGGAAACTCGACAAAGAGCACGAGACGAAGCCTAAGAGGTAAAGGCAAAGGAAAATGGAGTAAGCTTAAGGGACCTTGTACCGCAAGTAACCCGATAGATAAATGTTGGCGTTGCCGTACGAATTGGGCCAAGCGTCGTAAGAAGCTTACACGCTGCGTCCGAGGGTTCGGCCACAGGACGACTGGAGGAAAACGCGGACGCATCTATGTGGTCACAAGCAACCTCGACGAGGACATGGTGAACCCGAAACCCGGGACATTGCGTCACGCCGTAATCCAGAAGGAACCTCTCTGGATCATTTTCAAGAACGATATGAGCATTCGTTTAAGCCAAGAGCTTCTGATTAATAGCCACAAGACGATTGATGCACGAGGAGCTAATGTCCATATCGCGCATGGCGCAGGGATCACGATGCAGTTTGTGAAAAACGTCATCATCCATGGATTGCACATTCACCACATTTCCGAGAGTAGCGGTGGTATGATCCGAGACTCGGTAGACCATTTCGGAATGAGGACTAGAGCCGATGGAGACGGTTTATCGATTTACGGTTCGTCTAACATTTGGCTTGACCATATTTCGATGTCAAAATGTCAAGATGGACTCATTGATGCCATCGTTGGATCCACTGGCATTACAATCTCTAACTCTCACTTCACCCACCACAACGATGTGAGCATCCAAATTTATCCGTATTACTTTAAGATTACATTATATATTGATCATTGATATTAACCACTAAATTTGCATTTTTTGGGGATTTGTCTGCGCGCGTGTGTAGGTGATGTTGCTTGGTGCGCAAAACACGAACGAAGCGGACAAGCATATGCAAGTCACAGTGGCCTATAACCATTTTGGTAAAGGACTTGTACAGAGGATGCCTAGGATCCGATGGGGATTTGTTCATGTTGTGAACAACGACTACACTCATTGGGAGCTTTACGCAATTGGAGGTAGTCAAGGTCCAACAATTCTCAGCCATGGAAACCGATTCATAGCTCCTCCACACAAACCTCATTACAGAGAGGTACGTAAAAAAAATACCAAAATGAGAAGTTTGGGGTATATATATTAGATTTTTGTAAAACTTATAAAAAATATGAATGAATGTGTAGGTGACAAAGAGGGACTATGCTCCGGAGGACGAGTGGAAACACTGGATCTGGAGATCCGAGAAAGATGTATTCATGAACGGAGCTTATTTCAGACAATCTGGTAACCCTCATTTCAAATGCGCACACACTAGGAAACAAATGATCAAACCCAAAAATGGAATGGCTGTTTCTAAGCTGACCAAGTACGCTGGAGCACTTGATTGCAGAGTCGGAAAACGCTGTTAGAACGTTTCTTTTTAATGTACTACTGAATGTCTCAAAGACAATTTTTTTCCAACATTTTGATTTTTTTGCTTCTAATCTAGTTCAGGAAATAAAGAATTAAGGGGTAAAAATGATTAAACAACAACAAAAAAAGCTCTAATTTGTAAGGATATTTTTTTGTTTGTTTGTGTAATGATTAACAAGTTATATATATAAAAAAGCAAGCGAATACAGCTGCTTCTTGTACTATAAGTACATAGTCCACTTTCCACATTTGGTCGCTTCAGTTCAGTAATTTTATTGTGTGTTTTGACCAACATGTATATAATATTTTGTGTTATTATACGGATTTAAATCCGCCTAAAACACATTCCTAAAAATAAAAAGTGTGTTAACAACATGTTATTTAAGGGTAGATGACAGTGAATATTAGAGATTTTTTTTATATTAAGAAAAATATCATCAGCAAAGAGAATAGAGTTGGAACCATACAATCAAACATGTTCCGATTTTTGCGAGCAATTCCGATTTGTTATGTGCTTTTTAATTGCTTCATTGTCAAAGATCTCAAATAATTATACGACCTGAAAATAAATAAAATAATCTTGACAAAGAATATCAAAGGATGCCAAAACAAATACTATATATATATTTTTAAAATATGTATAAAAATTAAGATAACAAAAAACAAAGATTCCTAGTACTCATTCCCATACAATCCGGCGAGGAAAAAAAGATTTCAAGGCCAAACTCGGCATTTTCCTTATCTAATCTATACACGAATGCCTTCACTTAAAGCAAACGCATAAACAAACATAGCCACCACCAAAAAAAACACACAAACAAAACCATCCTCTGATTGTAAAGTAGTTCAAAAAACACATCCAAGTTACTTTTTTTCATTCCTATTTGTGGAATGAATCAATATTTCCATATCGATGAATCAACCATTCGTAAGTTAATTTGATTGCATTGTAAGATGATAAAATCCGGTTTAAGCATAACCGAGTAAACCGAGCAAGTGGTAATGTATAAAAAACATTTTAGTGTGTGCGTACAATTCCAAATCTACCCCTTTGCGAAGACCGAAACGGATAAAAAAAAAAAAAAAAAAAGAATTCCGCTGTTTGAGAAAACAAAACAGAGAGCCCATAGGATTTGAAAAGAATGGCCCCTGGTTTTGTATTGGTAATGGTATCTCTCTATCTTCTCTTTTTTCTTATAGTATTATTTTTTTTTCCTTTTCTTTTCTTTTTCCCCTGTTTTATACTTCTCTCTCAATTCATTCTTCTCTTCTTTAAACCATTCCCCAGATTCAGATTTTTTTTTTAATATTTTCAGTGCTATTAGGTTGAGTTTGGTGAGATTTATGGGGTTTGAGATGAAACCAGAGAAAGATGTTTTGGAATTGATTTCTAGTAAGAATCAATGTAAGGCTAATCCCAATTCTGTTAACAAGAAGAAGAAGAAGAAGAACAAGAAGGTGCTGATGACATGGCGACGGAAGAATAAGATTGATTCTCCGGTTGATGATGAGATCACGCCGGTGCGGCGGCTGTTTAATACTTGCAAACAAGTGTTCTCTGATTGTGGTCCTGGTGTTGTTCCTTCTCTAGATAAAATCCAACTCCTACGAGAGATTCTTGGTATTCACATTTTTTTTATCAGATTCTTGTTTTAGGTTTTTTCATAAGTTTTGAGTTTTTCATTTGTTGGTTTTTGATTTATATCAGACAATATGAAACCAGAGGATGTCGGTTTAACTCCGACCATGCCGTATTTCCGACCAAACGTCGGACTAGATAATGGGTCTTCGCCGCCGATAACGTATCTGCATCTACACGAATGTGCTCAATTCTCGGTATAAAAAGAAACACTCTCACTTGTATGTTGTTCTCTTTCTTGTGGTATAAGTAATCATGATGATTAGGGTTTCTTTTTTTTTTTTTTTTTATGGCAGATTGGGATATTCTGTTTGCCGCCTTCTGGCGTCATTCCACTTCATAACCATCCAGGGATGACTGTTTTTAGTAAGATACTCTTTGGTACAATGCACATCAAGTCGTATGATTGGGTGGTTGATGCTCCAAGTAAGTTTACTTTCATCCCAAGAAAACTTTTGTGAGACTGTGAGAGTACTTGTTTGTTATTGTCATCTTGCAGTTACTATATATGGTTGGTTCATTAGATATTAGAATGAGCATTGTGATATAAGGGAAAAAAAAAATAAGTCACTTTTAACTTCTTATGTAGAAGATCCAATATCCCAATTTGGTTCAACGTTATAGGCTATGATTGGTAATACCTAAAGTGGTGGGGAACGTTGATAGTATTATAGGGGATGTGGTGTACCACTTTTTTTCATTTACACTGTTTTGCGAAATTTTGCCATCCCGCAGCGCAGTGTTACCACTTACCAAGCAAATTAAGTTGTAATGTCTCCGTATTAGACTTAATGTTACTGTAAGTAAAGTTAATTCGCTTTGGTCTACTCTAATCACAACTGTAGTGAGAGATCCAAAAACACGGCTAGCGAAATTGAAGGTGGACTCAACATTCACCGCGCCATGTAACGCCTCGATTTTGTATCCGGATGATGGCGGGAACATGCATCGGTTCACAGCTAAAACAGCTTGCGCGGTGCTAGACGTGCTCGGGCCCCCTTACTCCAATCCGGAAGATTGCACTTATTTTCTAGACTTCCCTTTCGACAAACCCTCATCAGGTCAGCTTCTTATATAACATACTAATCATGAATAGTCTTTACATCATAATTAGACATGTCGATTAAAAGTTAACTATCATAAATAGACATGTCGATTAAAAGTTTACTATCATAATTAGACATGTCGATTAAAAGTTTATGTTGTTTTCAGGGGATGATGAGGTGTTTAGATGTGAAGAAGAGGAGAAGGAAGGTTATTATGCATGGTTGCAAGAAAGGGATGATAATCCAGAAGATCATACGAACGTAGTTGGAGCATTATACAGAGGCCCAAAGGTTGATGATTGAGAGCTCTTTTATCCTTTTCACTTTTCAGATTTCGAATCAGCTTTTTTTTTTTTTTTTTTTTTTTTTTCTTTCTTTTCTTTAGTTTAAATTCTTCTTTGTACATAAAAAAGAACAGGAAAGCAACACAGGAAAATAGGAAAGAACTTTACTGGTTTTAGTCTAAATCTTGGTCTCTATGTTCAAGTTCTTTCTTTCCAATAGTAGTAACCAAAATAAAATGGACTTGACTTGATATGTATTCAGAATCAGGGGTTTTAGAATTTGTTTTGATTGTTTTTTTTTTTTGTTGATTAAATCTTGAGTTGATCTCCATTTTCTAATGATATAAACACACACAATAACATTTAACAAAAGGAAAAATCAATTTGTTTGAATGCAAGGTTAGTTCGTTTGAGAAGTTGATCTTTTTGGTTCATTCATAGATTTTGGTCTGACAAAAAATAGAAAAAACCATTGTGTCGTCTGTTGCAAACGTTTTTAGTTTATTATAAAAGTTTTTATGATCTTATTTATTTATGATCAATATGAAAATTATTATACTCCTAAATACAAATTCCTTTGAAGTTGAATAGTTTTACCATTGAAGAGGACTCATACTTCAAATATCTAAGTCTTTGTATACTTGAAAAATGAAGTAGCTCTTGGTGATGCTCTTACTCTTAGCTTGGATGGCTTTGATATAATTATTGCATATGGATTGTAGAAAAAAAATCTTCATTTCGTTATCAATTATTGGAGGAGATCCCATTGTTAGAGAACTAAATTAATTTCTGAACGTTGCGTTGTTTCTTTCTTTTCCTTTTCTGTTGAGGTTGTATGCTGACTTAGGACAAAGTACTTGGATATATTCCAAGCAACGATATAGCAATTGCAACGATATAGCAATTAACCGGATAGTTGGTTTAAGAACTTTGGAATTTAAACCGGCCGATGTGCTCAATTTCCACGGAGAAGAGTACTACAAGATGTACATGGACATGTACTATGATTCCTTCAACTTAAAATCAAGACTATATATCTGCTAATTTAAAATTGATTAGTTTTGAATTCAAATATCTTGGATAATGCATAGAGATGGGAGCCTTAACCCAACAAAAAATAATTAAATAACAATTCATTCAATGACCAATCTTAAACCATTGACCTAAAATTTCAATATAGAGAATCTCCAACTTGTCTTTTAAACTTTATAAATCTTTCTTTCTTTATTTGTTTAATTTCAATGTCTAAATCTAAACCATTGACCTTAGGTCATTATACAATCTGTTCGCAAGTTGATGACACAAAAATAACTTGTAAGTTTAGTATAACTGTATTTCGTATTAATGACCAGCAAATGCGAATTCTTCGTCACAATGTACACAATGTAAATATCAAACATTTTATACTAACAATTTTATTTATCACATCTCTCTAAATATACATAAATATAAAAACGAGATTACAGTAACATTAAATTGAAAATCAACAGATACAGATTATTGGTTATTTTCATGCCAAAAAAACTTCATTAATATCAAATCGAGATTACAGTAACATTAAATTTAAAATCATATAATTAATAATTTCATTCAAATTTTCGTCGGAAGTAATAGAAATTGAGAAGGTCATTTCCAAAAAAAAAATTGTAAGTGTTTTGGATATATTAACCAGATAACCCAATTCTATGAAAGTTCAGGTCAAGATCGCTGATCTGTCTTTGCAATGCAAGTCTTAGAGACATGCTAGTTGACCCTTTCATTCACTCATTGTCTGAAAAATTCAATTTATTTCTTGCAAATTTACTATTAAACAGTGTGACCATATGAACATAACTAATACACTGGAACTGATTAAAGAAAATTATCGCTAATATATAGGAAGAAAAATAATTAATACAGTTGACCAAAGACTTTTTATTGTCTAAATAAGACTAAAAGGTTGATAATCTTCCTTTGTCCTACTATGGATGATTTAAGCATCAATAGTTTTCCACATAAAAATATTAAAATTTCAGCATCACTCTTTAAAATTTAACTGAAGGGTTAGTCATCACAAAAAAAAACAAAAAAAAACAAAAACAAAAACTTTTTCATTAAAAAGATGAAATTTACAGGTAAAGAGAGTAATGGCTTTGCAAAAAAAGAAAAAAAGAGTAATGGCGTACATCAACAAATTAACAAAAGATTATCATTAAACACTTTAAAATTTCCATGTAATTAGTACAAATAGTTTTACTTAGTTAATCGAATTAATCATGTGGGACGTGCTAATGTAATATCTCATTACTAATTTAATAGTTAGCTGTTCTATTTGATGTCAAAAAAAAAAGAAAAAAGAAAAAAAGTAAGCCGTTTTGTTTAATCAATTAAACAAAAGCCACATTGCAACCACGATGTTTACTTAACCTTATAATGAACTGTTCACATTTATAATATTTAACAAGAAAGTCTTTAGTTTATATATTTAACAAATTTGCGCAAAAGGGATGATGTATGTAAGTTGAGTTGATCAAAATGTTTACTAATATTTTTTTTGAGATAAAAAATAGAAAACTTGGATCCCCAAAAGATAAAAAAATGAAAACTTGGATCGAGACCCAATTAAGTATTCAAGATTCAACTTGGCTATATGTAAATTTAATCATATTCACGAAATAAATTTATTAAATGCTGTGCGATCATAATCAAAAATCCGTTTTTATTCCTTTTTCTTCTTATAGTTAGGTACGGCACTACGAACATTTATAAATTATAGTATTGATTTGAAAAAAAACTATAAATTGTTAGGTTTGAAGAATTGGAGACAGGAAAGACGGCACTACGAACTTTATAATTTTTTTTTTTTTTTTTTTTACAATTTGCTAGCTTATATCAATAAGAAATGGTTAGCTACTTAATGTGCTCCCTTCGTAATTTTACTTGTTTACGAATAACGCTCATATGTGTATAATTATAAATAATAAAATATGTATTTCCTTATATCTAAGAGTTGAAACTAAACTATTTCTATATGTTACTTTCTATAATAAGAGCTAGAATAGAACCAACGAATAATGCATGTTTCTTTTTCAACGCCATGCAGATGCAGCGTTACGTCATTGACGAAATTTGACAACTATATATATCAAGTATCAACTATGTGAAGCATTTGACATTCGCAAGTTAATTGGTTATAAAATGATTAAATGAAAATAGATGTAACAAAAATATGATAATAACATTGGAAAAAATGATTAATATTTTTATTAGCAAAGTCAATAGTTGACGAAATCATATAATTACCGTGTGTGACCAGCGTATTGACCGGTATACGCACCCTTTGGCCTACCATATGAACAAGGTTTACATTACATATATAACATTAATCAAATGCCTAATGCTGTTACTTCGAAAGAATTGAACGAGGAGCCGTATGAGGTGAAAATCTCAGATCCTTTTTTGGCTCTCTCTTTAGCTCTATGTCTCTTATCCTTTCTCTTGTTATGTGCATGATTTGACTTTTTATAGATTTGTTACTTAATGACCTATTGTTGAATTATACTCGAATCTAATTCAAATAAAATACTTATTTTCTGGTAAAGATTAATAATACTAAACAAATATCTAAAGTTAAAAAATATACAGAATAAAATGTTAGAAACCCTAAGTAAAGAAGTAACGAATGTACATATAAGAAAATGGCATTTTTTTGTCACTCACATGGTAGAACACAAAATCCGAAGAATTATGTCGTGATTATACAATTTCTGTTACCAAACAGAAATATTATCGTCTATATATGTACACTTGGATAAACTGAATGGTATGTCTCTGTGATTGTGTAAATTGGTACAAATTTGGAAAACATGTGTTTGATGAGGGAGGCCTAATAAATACACTAAATAAAGGAACAATATAGATTTAAAGAGTTGACGAATGCTCATGTGGATGTGAGGCCAAGAAATATAAGTCTTCTCCCATGAAGCTTCAAGGACATATCCTTTCACATTATACAATCTCTATTTGACGCCGTACATTTAGGCTCTTTCTTATAGGAATTAACTAGTTTCATTTATTGCATTTGGACATTTTAATAGTGTACTCTAATTTAATAATCAAGATCCATATAGACTCTACCTACACTTGGTTCAATTAATAAGAAGGAAATTTATACTCCTTATTAAAATTCATCAAAGTTTACATGTAAAAGTTCTTCATTAGGTTTATGTTAAATACCATTAAATTCACTAATATGTATTCAAATTTATTTTTATGCTTTTTAAAAGTCAAAACATACAAAAAGATTCGAAAATTATACTACTAACTATGATTAAAAAGGTATTTTTTTTTATGTACTAGTTGTAATATTTATTTTAATTGACCCTACTAAAACGGAGAAGTGGTAATATTATCAACAAAGTCAGGAAACAATTTATTTATTTTCCCTAGTTAGTTTAGAATATATTACACAGATATGATTGGAGGAAAAAGTACCAAAATTCAATTAAAATAAAATAAAAAATTGAACATGTTGAAGTGTTGACGCTTTGGGTCCCCTCGAAGAAACTACACACAAACACATATGGCTATAAGTAAAGCGTTTGATATTCTGTTTATGGAGAAGAAATAGAGACAACAAAGAGAGAAAGATAATTCAAACAACAAGAAGAAGACAAAGATCTTTTACATTTCTAGCAATGGAGGTTCTCTTGAAGTTACCCGCTTCAGATTCTCCTCTTAAGGATAAGGTTTTTGGATCTGTTAAGGTAAATATACCAACTCTATATGTTAATATACAGAAACTATATATGTCAATGAAAGAACTCCTTGGACAATTTTAGATTTAGTTGAGAAGTTAATCAATTTTTTTATGCAATGATCTTTTTATTAGGATGATGGTGATCATCAAGAACTTGAATCTGCCAAGGCCGAGATGAGCGAGGTGAAGGAAGAGAACGAGAAGCTTAAAGGGATGCTCGAACGAATTGAAAGTGATTACAAAACTCTCAAACTCAGATTCTTCGACATAATTCAACAAGAACCTTCAGACAACCCAACCCAAAACCAAAATCATCCCAAGCCAAATACGACAGATTTGAGTTCTTTTGATCAAGAACGCGAGCTTGTATCACTTTCACTCGGGAGAAGAAGTTCTTCCCCGAGTGATAGCATCCCCAAAAAGGAAGAGAAAGACGCAAAGAGCGCAGAATTCAACGCTGACAAAGAGTTGACCAAGGCCGGCTTGACCTTAGGGATCAATAACGGCGACGGCCGTGAATTAAACGTGAGTTTATCTATGGATAACACGGCCAATTCTAGCCTGGAAAATAGCACAGAAGAAGCTCCTGGAGAAACCTGGCCGCCAAGTAAAGTTACCGGAAAGAGAAGCTCTCCGGCACCAGCCTCCGGTGGCGATGTTGAAGGTGAGGCCGGTCAACAAAACCATGTTAAGAGAGCTAGAGTTTGTGTTAGAGCAAGATGTGACACACCAACGGTACGTCCTTTTGATTTATATACATTCTAAATTGATCTATAACGTAACGTCGGTCATTGTAAAACAATTTGATTATGTATCTATGATCAATATTGATTCGGACATGCTTGTTATATGCTGTATAGATGAATGATGGTTGTCAATGGAGAAAATATGGACAAAAGATTGCAAAAGGAAACCCATGTCCACGAGCATATTATCGCTGCACGGTTGCACCTGGATGTCCAGTCAGAAAACAGGTATATATATCTACCAAATAACCCTGGTTTTTCATTTTTTTTTAAAGAAATTAGTTTGGTAAAGTATGAACTAGTCAAATTTTAATCGAAAAAACACTGTGATTGAATTTCATCTTGGTTTGGTTTGGATCTGATAGAGTTTTTTTTCATTCAGAAAAATATTAGACAATATGAAGGAAAAATTAAAGAATTTGTTGGTCTTTTCGATGAATTGTTTAGTTTAACTTGGTTAGATTAGATAGAGGCATCATGAACCATTTATTATTCAACATCGTTCGCAGACTAGTAGTTTGAATGGTGTCCATAGACATCAAAATTGAACAATCCTTACTATATAGTACTATGACAACGACTGTTTTGTTTTCTTGCGTTTGTGTTTTCCTTATGTTATCGTAGAAATATTTGTAGCGGCCAATGTAACATCCAAACAAAAAAAAGATCTAACAATTTCTCTTAAACAATGATTGGTTTTAGGTCCAAAGATGTGCAGATGACATGTCCATACTAATCACAACCTATGAAGGAACACACAGCCACCCTCTTCCACTCTCAGCCACCACAATGGCCTCCACCACCTCAGCCGCCGCCTCCATGATCCTCTCCGGCTCCTCCTCCTCATCAGCCGCCGAAATAATAGGAAACAACCTATACGATAATTCAAGATTCAACAACAGCAACAAATCCTTCTATTCACCCACTCTTCACTCCCCATTACACCCCACCGTCACTCTAGACCTCACCGCCCCACAACACCCATCTTCTTCTTCATTGCCTTCTTTAAATTTCAACAAGTTCTCAAACTCTTTCCAAAGATTCCCATCCACAAGCCTAAATTTCTCGTCTAATGCATCGTCATCATCAACCTCGTCTAATCTTAACCTACCGGCGATTTGGGGTAATGGGTATTCTTCTTATACTCCATATCCTTACAATAACGTCCAGTTTGGGACGTCCAACCTAGGGAAAACAGTCCAAAATAGCCAGTCCTTAACAGAAACCCTAACAAAAGCGCTTACTTCCGACCCAAGTTTCCACTCGGTGATCGCAGCAGCGATCTCATCTATGGTGGGATCCAACGGGGAACAACAGGTCGCCGGTCCACGAAATTCCATTCAACAAACCACCACGACGAATAATAACAAAGGATGTGGAGGCTATTTTAGCAGCTTATTGATGTCTAACATAATGGCTAGTAATCAAACGGGTGCGTCTTTGGACCAACCATCGTCGCAACTTCCTCCCTTCTCTATGTTCAAGAATTCTTCTTCTTCGTCTTCTACGACTAGTTTCGTTAACAAGGAAGAGAAAAGCTAGAGGTTCTTCCTGTTTTTCTTCATTTTTGGGGTGATTTTTTTATTAGGTGTTTTAGTATATTGTATCAAAAGATGTTGATTCTTGTTCGTCCATCTCTCGAAAGTGTTTATTTTTTTGTTTTCAAGTTAGGAAACTGTGGAACAGAATTCAAATAAACCAAAATTAAATGTACAATTTTAATGTTTTTCTTGTGTATATAGCAAATATTTAATCTAATTGAATTTAGAATGAGATGATACAATTAATAATTCATTTATCTAGTAAAGTAATCAAAAGATAAAGAACAAGAGCAATGAAATTTGTGTTGTAGAACCTTTTCCTCCCCTTGTCCCCGATGTCGGCCTCACGCCGGTGGTCGGAAATTTCTTCTCATGACAAGAAAGAAGCGTAAACCGATTCGAGGAACTGTCCCCGGGTCGTCGAAGTTTGCAGCCGTGTACGCTAGAGCTACCGATTCCCTCGTCCCAAAAAATCGCTCGAGAGATGCCGCGGGTCGAAAGCCATTGGACCCCCCATCCCTGTGACACCCACTCAACCTTCAGACTCATCTTTGTCTACCATTTTGGCTCCAGATCTGCCATTAGTTGCTACCTCGATTTCTGTGTCAACTCCAGATCCAGTTACCACAGTGAAATCCCCTATCTCCATCGTTGAAGGCACAACCTTCGGTGTCGAGATTTCCATTCAAACAGAGTCCTGTGCTCAGGCCTCATCATATGCCCAATCGACTGTTTCACAAACAGACTTGGCCATCCCCTGTAAACCCACAGTGGTGAACCCTCCCCCCTCAACTGAGGAACATACCTCCCCCGAAAAGATGGCGACGAATGGAAGCCCCCGACTTCCTTCTGTAACCCCTACAAATACAAGCGTCACCGGCAAACAACCCTTAATAAAAAGAAACTTGGATCTCCTTTCACTCTCCCTTCCGGTGAACTGTGTGTAAACATTCCCAATGAGGTCATTGAACGCAACAAGAAAGCATGGGACTTCTTCATCATCGGTCAGTTCTATTCCGACCCTCCATCCCAGGGAACAATACACAACATTGTCAATGGTATTTGGAGTAAACAGAATAGAGGCATCACAGTTTCAAAGCTGGAAGGTAATGCGTTCCTCTTTCGAATTCCAAACACACTTACTCGTTGCAGAGTGCTCAATCAGCGGTTGTGTCAAATCGAGGGCAAAACTATGTTCGTGGCAAACTGGGAACCGAGAGTGATCCCCACCAAGCCATAATTATCCTCCTCCCCAATATGGCTTGAATTGCGAAATGTTCCTTTCCAGTTCTTCCATGAAGAAGGCCTCACTCGTATAGCCGGTCTAGTGGGTCATCCAAAGTGCTTACACTCTTCTACTGCTAACAAAACAAACCTGGAAGTTGCGAATGTTTTTACCACCATTGACCCGAGGAAGCCCCTGCCGGAGGCAGTAAACGTTCAGTTTGACTCAGGTGAAATCCGCCGGGTACTGGTATCAAGCCCTTGGATGCCTCCTGTGTGCTCTCACTGCAAGGAAATAGGTCACAGCCTGCGACACTGTCGTGCTGCACCAATTACTTGTAATAATTGTTCCTCCACTACGCACGCTTTGGAAATGTGCCCAAAGCTGCATGTCAGGGATCAAAACAAGCGTCGAAACCACCAAAGACGCAGATCACGAACTCCTGCCGTAACTTCTGGAACCATAATCCGTATTGGGAAAGATACAAGATCAAACTCCCAAGAATGAAAGGTAAAAACTCAATAACCCCACCTGAACTCACGAGTGGAAAACCTCCTGAAAGTTAATAGTTTGAGAGAGGTTTCGTCCCATCATACAGGCTCGGCAATCCTAACCGAGTCCCAAATCCATAGTTCGACTCCAGAATCCACAGAAACCTCAGCGCCGGTGATGTATGAGTTGATCGTGACTCAGTCTGACAAACCTACAAACTTAAATGTATCCTCTCACGTGCTACGTGAGTCCATCAGTGGGACTGACACAAGAGGCTCTAGCAACCCAAACTCAGACATTGCGGAAGACTCATCTGATGTGATGTCTACTGATTCTGAAGAGGAGCGTTTCATAAGAGTGTTGTCCAAACGGCAGCGGAAAGTTCAACAAGGCAAGGGCCTCAAACTCTCTCACTAGTTTTATGTATACAAAACTTTTTTGTTGGAATGTCAGGGGATTAAATATAGCGAGTCACCGACGCGGATTTAAAAAATGGTTTAGGGCAAATAAGCCTATTTTTGGCGGCATTATTGAGACGCATGTCAAACAACCGAAGGAGCTAAAGTTTATAAACAACCTTCTTCATGGTTGTCTTTTTGAGGAAAACTATATTTTCTCCGACTTAGGGAAAATTTGGGATATATGGGATCCAAGTGTGCAAGTGATCACGGTGGCAAAGTCTCTTCAAATGATTACGTGTGAAGTTCTTCTACCTAGAGAGCAAGAATGGATTGTGATATCTATTGTATACGCTGCAAATGAGGAGGATAAAAGACAAGAGCTTTGGGACGAGATTGTTGCGATGGACTCAACTCAACGAGTTTTGGAGAAACCATGGGTTATGTTGGGAGATTTTAACCAAATTCTCCACCCGCATGAGCATTCTCAATATCGAGCAGCAAATGTTGACTAGAGAATCAGAGATTTCAGAAGCTGTCTCCTAAATGCAGAGCTCACAGACCTAGTTTTCAAAGGTAACTCGTTTACCTGGTGGAACAAGAGAAAAGAAAGACCTATTGCAAAAAAACTTGATCGTATCTTGGTAAATGAGAACTGGAATTACAAATTCCCTTCATCGTTAGACGTCTTTGGAGAACCGGACTTTTCTGATCATGCGGTTTGTGGTGTAACCCTCGATGCAACTCAAATCGCTGCACAGAGGCCATTTAAATTCTATAACTTCCTCTTCCATAATGCAGAGTTCTTTGATCTGATCAGAGAGATTTGGTATTCCACAAATGTAACTGGCTCAGCAATGTACCGGATGTCCAAGAAGCTGAAGGCTCTTAAGAAGCCAATTAAGGATTTCAGCAAACAGAACTATTCAAATTTGGAAAAGCGCACAAAGGAGGCTCATGATCTCCTAATCCGCTGCCAGAAGCACACTTTAGCAGATCCCTCGTTTCTCAACGCTGGTTTAGAGCTTGAAGCACAGACTAAATGGGCTACTCTGGCTGCGGCTGAAGAGTCCTATTTTCTCCAAAAATTCAGAGTAACCTGGTTTGCAGAAGGGGACAGTAACACTAAATATTTTCATCGAATGGCAGACTCGAGGAAAGCAATCAATACCATTCATGTACTCTCGGATGAACATGGCAACTTATATCGGACTCAGGACGAGATTAGTGCTCACTGCGCAGATTATTTTGAAAGGCTCCTAAATTATACGGAGGATCCTTATAATATGGAGCAAGAGGATATGAACCTGCTTCTCACCTTCAGATGCTCTCAACACCAGGCTGCTGATCTAGAGAAGGAATTCTCGGATGAAGATATCAAAACAGCTTTCCTCTCCCTCCCCAGAAATAAAGCATGTGGTCTGGATGGCTTTCCAACTGAGTTCTTCAAAGAGTCTTGGAGTGTGATCGGAGCAGAGGTTGTTGCTGCAGTGAGAGAATTCTTTATTTCAGGTTCTATGCTAAAGCAATGGAACGCTACTACGCTAGTTCTCATGCCAAAGACACCGAATGCTTCGAGTGCTGTTGATTTCTGCCCAATATCATGTCTAAACACTCTCTACAAGGTCATTACCAAACTACTGACCAATAGACTCCAGAGTCTCTTGGCACATGTGATATCTCCTTCACAATCAGCTTTCCTTCCGGGAAGATCTTTAGCAGAGAATGTTCTGTTAGCCACATAATTGGTCCATGGTTACAACTGGAGGAATATCTCCCCTAGAGGCATGCTGAAAGTTGACCTGAGGAAAGCTTTCGATACAGTGAAATGGGATTTCATCATTGCCGCCCTTCGTGCTCTTCGTGTCCCCGAGAAGTTCATTAATTGGATACACCAATGCATCTCCACACCTACTTTCACTATCTCTGTAAATGGATGCAATGGGGGTTTCTTTAAAAGTGCAAAAGGGCTCAGACAGGGAGATCCCTTGTCCCCTTATCTCTTCGTACTAGCGATGGAAGTCTTCTCCAAGCTCCTTCACTCAAGGTTTGCAGCAGGATACATCCACTCCCACCCCAAGACAACCAATTTGGACATCTCGCACCTCATGTTTGCGGATGATGTCATGATTTTCTTTGATGGAGGTCACTCATCCCTTCATGGAATCTGCGAAGCCCTTGATGACTTTGCATTCTGGTCCGGCTTGACAGTCAACAAGAATAAGAGTCAGCTCTTCCACGCGGGTCTCTCGGGAAAATTACGCTCATGGGTGACCAAGTCCTTGTCTTTTGCCGGTCGAGTGCAATTAATCGCCTCGGTCATTTTTGGAACTATAAACTTCTGGATGTCCACTTTTGTTCTACCGAAAGGATGTATAAAGAGAATTGAAAGCCTATGTTCCAGGTTCCTTTGGTCTAGAAATATTGAGGAGAATAAGGCTAGAATCTCATGGGATGTGGTTTGTCTTCCAAAGAATGAAGGGGGTCTTGGTTTGAGAAGACTTTTGGAATGGAACAAAACCTTGAACCTTCGAATAATCTGGTTATTATTCGATCAAAAGGATTCTCTATGGGCAGCTTGGTATCGTCACTATCACCTAAGAAACATGTCATTTTGGCAAGTAACAAACCATTCGACCGACTCATGGACATGGAAATCACTCCTCCAGTTAAGACCTCTCGCGGAACATTTATTGAAGTGTAGGATGCGTAATGGGCTATCAGCATCCTATTGGTACGACAACTGGACCTCACTTGGCTCTCTCATAAAGAGCATTGGAGACATTGGATCAAGAATCCTGAGAATCTCTCTATCTGCATCAGTCGCTGATGCAATTGATGAAGCAGGGTGGAAGTTGCCCCTGACTCGATCGGATCATGCACTGACTATCTACGAGCACCTCTGCACCTTACCATTGCCATCACCTGACTCGGAACCCGATGATTATGTTTGGCGTGTAAACAATGTTACTTGCCAAGGTTTTTCAACTACTGCGACTTGGGATGCTCTACGGCCTCGTGACTCAAAAAAAGATTGGGCTCCCCTGGTTTGGTTTAAAGGAGTTGTGCCAAAGTATGCTTTCAACATGTGGGTAAGTAATCTCAACCGCCTTCCAACAAAGCACAGACTGAGCGCTTGGGGATTGGTTCAATCGGATGTTTGCTGCCTCTGTTCTTTCGCCTCTGAAACCAGGGACCACCTTTTGCTAGTATGTGATTTCTCTGCACAGGTATGGAAACTGATCTTTAATAAGATCCACCCGCGTCAGAGGCTCTTCTCTTCCTGGCCGGAACTCCTTTCATGGATGCGTCGTTCTTCTACATCTGCCTCACTACTGCTAAGGAAAATAACCGCCCATGTGGTGGTATACAATCTCTTGCGTCAAAGGAACAACATCTTGCACAACTCCAATAGCCTTCCTCCTCAGGTTATCTTTAATTTTGCCGACCATGAGATCACCAACATCATCAAGTCTAGGGACAAAAAAAAACGCTGACAAAGCCTCTTGTCCCTTTGGATCCGTTAATTCACCCGGTTTTTCCCATATAATTTCTAATCTTACTGTAACCTTGTTTTATTTTTTTGTCATGGTTGCTTTAATTGTAGGTGCTACGTATTTGTAAACCCTATATTTTCATATTAATGATATTTAGCAAAAAAAATAAATAAATAAATAAATAAAGAAAATAAAAAATGAGTGTGAAAAAGAAAATTAACATAAAAACAGTGAATAATGTAACCACACGCGAGTAAATTAAGACCACGCGAAGAAGGCTTGTCGTCCAACAAGTGTGACATTTCTGATAGGGCTGACTCAGCCTTAGTGGGCCTAATAAAATGGGCTATAGCGAGAAATCTTTGACATTTAACGTAAAAGCCCAAGTGATTTATGTGATAAACACCAACACACCATTTTAATGATACATCTGTGAGAGAGTTCGGTGATCCATGCATGCAGCTTTAGTTGTAAAGCATTTTAATTTGTGATAAGGAAAAAATTTACATATAATTGGAAACACAATCCGGTTTTATCTCCTGACTTTTCTGTGAATCACAAATTCGTCACAGTTTCCTATTTTTGTCTTATTTTATCTAAATAACATTCAACCTATAAATACTTACCAAGAAATTCATCTGACTCATATTACTTTCTAACTCTTTTTTTTTTGTTCTTTCTTCTTCAATATGGCGAGAGTTTCTATATTGTTATGTTTGGTTCTATTGGTTACATTAGGAGTTGTGATAAGTGTCTCGTTTGCCGACAACATTGAAGTGAAATCCAAAGATCTGGAGAGCAGTAAGAAAGAGAAGAATGTTGATCATCATAATAGTAAAGACAAAGAGAAAGGAGGTGAAAAGGT
Organism: Camelina sativa; assembly: GCF_030686135.1. Classification (NCBI taxonomy): domain Eukaryota; kingdom Viridiplantae; phylum Streptophyta; class Magnoliopsida; order Brassicales; family Brassicaceae; genus Camelina; species Camelina sativa. Next base: position 2,501,241 of record NC_141887.1, read on the forward strand.
AGATGACGGCGTTCACCAGGTTGGTTCTAATGATGATGAAAACGATAAGAAGGAAAAAAAGAAAGGGCATGATGATGATGTGAGTAAAAAAGGTGATCAACATGAAAAGAAAGACAATGTTGATGAGAAGAAGAGTGCTGGTCATGATAAAGATGAAAAGAAGCATAAGGATACAAAGAAGGATGGACACGGTGAAGAGGATGATGATGATGATGATGATGATGACACCGATGATGATACTGATGATGACGACGATGATGAAGATGAAACGGATGGAGATGATAATGAAAAGGCGAATATCGGATTATACGAACTCAAGAAAGGAAATCTAACAGTCAAATTCACAAATTGGGGTGCTTCAATCATGTCTCTACACTTCCCTGATAAAAATGGTTAGTGAATCAAATCACGATTAATCATTAGCCAAAATACTACTCATAAAGATTTATTATAATTAATGTTCAATACGAATTTTCAGGGAAAATTGACGATATTGTTCTTGGCTATGATAGCGTCAAAAGCTACAAGGTATGTCGAAATTTGTTTTTACCTTTTTTATTTTTATTTTTTTTTATTTGTTTAAACAATCATTATTTTCTTACACTAAACTAATAAAGTAATTTGTAATCACTAATTAGACCGATAAAGTCTATTTTGGAGCAACCGTGGGACGAGTAGCAAATAGAATAGGAAAGGCCCAATTCAAATTGAACGGTAAAGAGTACAAGACAAGTGCCAACGATGGCAAAAACACACTTCATGGTAAATTAATTATGAGTGCTAAAACATAATTAGATCAATCAGTTATGATTTATATTTGATAGGTGACACTTTTGTTGATTTAGGTGGGAAGAAAGGGTTTGGGGATGTTGTGTGGGCAGTAGCAAAACACAAGTATGATGGCAAGAGTCCTCACATTGTCTTCACTTACACAAGTCCAGATGGTGATCAAGGTCCAAAACTTTTGATTTACAAACCTCATATTATTTTTCAATTCTTTTATTTCACCCCAACGTTTGAAATGTACTATTTTAAGGAAGAATTAAATTAACGGTTGCTAGGTTTTTTTTTGCTTATATAACAATAGGGTTTCCCGGAGAACTCAACGCCACGGTGACATATAAACTTGTTAAAGACAATGAACTGAGTGTGGTGATGGAGGCAAAGCCTAATGATAAAGCAACTCCGGTGAACTTAGCTCATCATACTTATTGGAATCTTGGTGGTCATAACGCTGGAGATATTTTGTCTGAAGAAATCCAAATCCTTGGTTCAAGTTATACTCCGGTCGACGGTGAGCTCATTCCCACCGGACAAATCTCTCCGGTAAAAGGAACACCGTATGATTTTCTCCAACTCCGTCCTATAAAAGATAATATGAAGGATCTTAAAACAGGGTGAGTGTGGGTAGCATATATATATATATACTTTGCTAAAATATAATTTTGGTATGATTATTTTACCTATATGATTCTTTTTAAAACCTTGCAGATACGATATAAACTATTGCTTAGATGGCCAGGCGAATCAGATGAGGAAAATAGTGGAACTTGTAGATAAGAAATCAGGGAGGAAAATGGAGTTATCCGGGAACCAACCGGGTTTGCAATTCTATACCGGAGGAATGTTAAAGGATATCAAAGGGAAGAATGGGGCCGTTAACCAAGCTTACGGAGGATTATGTTTGGAAACACAAAGTTATCCAGATGCATTAAATTATCCGAAATTTCCTTCACAGATTGTCGAGCCAGGGAAAAATTACAAACACACAATGCTCTTCAAGTTTTCGATTGTTTCATAGATTGTTTTAGATTTTGGTACATGCATTATTACCTATGGAACCATGTTCCATGTTTAATGTTCATGAAGAAGAAACTATAATTATATTGTAAGTTTGTAACAATTGTTACTCTATCAAATTTCATGATGAACCTAACGTGTTTATTTCATCTCTACGTACGTATTTTATGTATAACTCATAAGCACTAGCTAGTTTATTTTGATACATAGTTTTGGTTCTGAGAATAATTTCATAAGTAAATTGATGACCAAATTTTCGTAGTTCATTTTTGATATTTTTTCTGATTCTGTATATAACCATATATATATGAGTAGTCAAGGACGTACCAATCTCAATAAGATGCTCACACCAAGTGCTTTTAAGAATCTCGACGTCCTCTTTCAAAGCATCTACGTCATTCTTTTTTTTTGGGGTATAATACAAAGCATCTTTTCGAAGACTTTTACTCATTGGTTCATCAAACAAATACCCTTGGGGCATATGTTGAGATGTCGCTCGTGGTCGTGAGCATAGACTTTCTCGTCTCCGCTTTTGTTATTTCAGTACATCCACTTTCATTAAAATAAAATAATAAAAATCATTAGAATGCTGAGGTTTTTTTTTGAGATTAGAATATCGAACGAACTGAAAGTTAAAACTAAATATAAAGAATGAGTTTGTGATGCACCAACTTTAACGAGATACGACTTTGTGTGTAATCGCTTAAGAATAGTTCAGCGACCCCAATATGTACATTTTTTAAAAAGAAATGTTATATATCAGTATTGCACATTATAATCGGGCACAAGCAAAGGTATAAAATGAGTGTCCTCTGCAACAGCTTAAGAAATAAAATCCACAAATCCTCTCTCGGTTACTGTTAACATCAAATTAAAATACATTTAATGCGATTATGGCGGGTCAATCTATTCGTTAGACGGTGTTTGTTAAATCAAATGTAGAAAAGTTGAAAACAGACATTTAATAGGAGTTGACCTATCCATTATCCATCAACATAAACATGTGCACTTCACCAAAATTCTTATACAACCTTATAAATTATATGAGAAAAAACCCAAAATCTCACATGCCATTATCTAGCTATGTATATATTCCATAAACTACGTATGTAAGTACGTACACGTATATATGTGATGTCCGAATATAATAGTTTTGTGAGCTGACCATAATTTTTTTTTACTTTTGTTATAACTTTCTTTCTACATGATCAAATTCATGTGAAATAATTTTGTGCACAAGAATGAGAACAAAAACTAAATATGCAATTCGTATTTCAAAAATTTAGAGTCGTAAGGGTTTCTGTCGAATATTCAAAACGATTTGTCGAAATTTTGTGCAAAAGAAATTCTTGGTGAAACTGAAACGATTAAGTTTAGTAATGTATCATAACAGAATTAAGAGAAACCATTACCTAACAACTTTACCTCATAATTAACTGGATACTACTAATACAGATTTATTTTGAACATACATATCGTTTTTGGCCAAACTTTCACAATCGCAAGTTTGAGTTTTTGTAGGAAGTGAAGTGGTGGCAGTGAGGTCACATGGAGAGCCCACAAAAGGAGAAAAATATTTGGTACTCTATTTGTTTTCTTGTATGATAATAATAAAAAATAAATAAATGTATATATATATATATATAAAGAGTTTCTAATTAAAAATTAAACTCTTGAATTCAAAAGCATCCAAAGATCCGAAAAAAAAATAAGATAGATGAGTGAACTATTTCTCCGAAACACTGTTTCACTTCTGTTCTCTTTTTGGACTTTTCTCTTTCGTCTTTGGAATGTGTGCTTCCAATAATCTTCCTCAGTTACCTGTGTTACCACTATCGTTATTATCTAAAATTGTTAGTAAAAACTTCCATATTAGTATTTTGCACACACAAAAAAGCTTCCATATTAGTTGGTTACTGTAAATATCTTAAATAAATTAAATAAAACGTTTACTGACTTATATCAGTTCGAGTTTCAGTTCAATTTTTTTTATATACTATAGAAAGAAGTTAAATCAGTTTTTGAAAAGGACAACAGTACTCAACATCGTGACTGAATAAAACGTTGTACTTAGATCTATATGCGACTGACTACGTGACACACATTAAATAGAGTTTTAAACTCTGGTTTAATTAGTTCATTAAAATTTAATGATATATTATAATTTTGTATGAGTTCGTTCTTGTCGATTTTGCAATTTACAAGTACTATAAGAAAGAAAAACATACTTTGCACAAAAAAGGGAAAAAAAAAAAGAACATACTATACTAGCAAAGAAAAATTATTCTAACTATATAACGATAGTGGTTAATTAATAGAAATTTCTAACTAAATTTCTATCGTTTAAGCAGAATTTATTAGATGATAGAAATTTACTATTGTTCAAACTAATGGGGGTTAATTGACATTTCAAGTATAATAAATGAACGAAAATTTAGAATATATAAAATATATATAATTTTGCAGATTTGACGGATGATGATGATTTACGAAAATCAGGGTAACTACTTTTTACTAAAAACATTATCGTATATATCTGATAGTAAGAAAAAATCACACACGAGCACACGATTTTATAAAATAAATTAAAAGGTAGATGGAAAAATGTCAGGTGTAAGATATATTTCATGGCTCATGTTGTGTCAATGGCAGAGCTGGAATCCCACTCGAAGGCACATGCATCTGCAACTTCTCATATGTTTTTGTTATTTTCTTTTTAGCTTTGTGTTCCAACCTAGCAAAATATTTAAAATCAAAATTTATCATATACTATATGTTATACTTTACAAGACGATGTCATTTTGACACGTTCACTTCAGAAGTATATAAAGCTGGAGTTTTGGAAAAAGAAAAAAATAATATTTGCAAAATTAGTGAATAAAACTGATGATTTTGTTTTGGGAATAAACATGATGTTATGCGTAATGCGACTAGCTAAATGAGCGATAAAAATGAAAAATCTTCATTTCTGACGAATATAACATGTTTTAATGCGCTGGTTTGTTATATACGGATATATATTTGCATATGAAAGAAAAAAAAATATTCATTCAATTGAAGTGACGAGAAAAATCATACTACAAATTTGTTGAGTATCCCCCTATACACCAATTTTCTCTACAAACCCAAATGAATTAAAAAAAAAAAAACATAATAACCCAATTCAATTTAATTAAAACAGTGCCAAATAATTTCAAAATAACTCAATTAAAAAAAAATCTATGAAATTTTTCTTTTGATGATAATAGTAATGATATCAAGATGAGTATGATGTTGAAGATTATGAAGTTGTTCTTGAACAGTATACTCAATTGAACTGATGATGATTGTGATGTTGTTGCTGCTGGTCAGGCCATGCCCAATAACTAGCCGACGTGGTTTCATCAATACCATTGAATATATTGCAAAATCCTTGATCTTGTTCTTGAACCATCTGATGATGATCGATATGGGTTGAGGTCGTGGTTGCGGCCGCGGTCGCAGATCGGATTGAAGAAGGGAAAAGATCTTTGATCATGCTCACATGGTTTATGTCTGAAGTATTATTATTATGATTATTTTCTGTGCTCCCATTGTTGCTCCATGAAGCTTCTGCCAATTCTCTCTTGATCTTTGCTGATTCTTTACGGTCGTGTTTCTTCAATGCCACTAACTGTTTTATGTTGCCAATATCATCACACGTAAACCAAAGTCAGTGGAGAGATTTATCACATATAAATTTATTCAATTGTTAAATAAAATAAATTATCGTAATGTCAACTCCACAAGCACATGGGAAGTTTACTAATTTAAAATGTATGTACACAAGAATCTTTATTTAATATTACAAAAAGAGTTTATAATTACTGTCTTTTGACAAACATCTTTGCGTTGGATCAAGAGCCTATCAATAATCTAATTGCAAATGATATCATACTATATATATACATATTAAAGCCATTCTAAGATCTCCAACTACGTGTTAATCCATGAAGTTTTTATATGCTTGATTATTATTGATAATAAGTCATCAACTAAAATTTACGAACTATCAAATATTTATTATTTCTTTCATCGTATAGACCACGAAGAACATATAATATTCAAACATTCATATCAGTTTGATCGGAGTAACGTGATGATGTTGAAATAGAAATACTAGTCGAATTTGTGTGTATATTACATACCTCAGCATGTAGTTTCTTGTTGTGGGCAAGAAGAGAATCGTTGTCCGATTTCAAAACATCAAACTGTTTCTTGAGCGAATCATAGTCTCTCTCGAGCTGCTTTGTCTTCCACCTAGCTCTCCTGTTCTGAAACCATATCGCAATCTGCCTAGGCTGCAATCCCAAAGCCTTGGCAAGCTGCATCTTCCTCTCCGGCTCCAGCTTGTTCCCAAGCTCGAAGCTCTTCTCTAATGCTCTAACTTGCTCTAAATTCAGCCTCTTCTTCTTCTCTCCTAACATCATATGTGACCCATCATCCGATAGATTGTCTTCCTCGCCTACCTGGTCTTGATCATTCATGTTGTTGGTCGTGGTCGGGCTTTTTTGAGTTAGATTATGATGATGATCTGGTACTCCCGTAAACGACATTGATCTGTTCATCATGTAGTTTCCTCCTCCTCCTCCTCCTACACCAAAACAAATACAACAAAGTTAATTACCCACGTTTCTTTTTTGGTAACTTAGGATTCCAAGGCCGAAGTCCAGAATGATCTCGAAGTCGCTATGTGAATTCCGAAGTGAACAAACATTCAATGGAACATAGATAAATTTTGGTAAATTAACATTCAAAGATCTTGAACTCTTTTTTTTGTCGTATATGTGTGTGTGCGTGTATTTGAGAGAGAGAGAGAGAGAGAGAGAGAGAGAGAGAGGTACTTACCATAGAAGAGGTGGGGAGGGCAAGAAGGGAGAGAGGTAGGGGAAGGTAAGTGATGAGTATTGTCTTCATGGAGTTGCTGAAACATGAATCCATGTTGTGGAAAGGCCATCTCCAATCTCAATCCTTCTTGATTATTACTAATATTGTTCCTTCCCTCCTCATACATATACATATATATGATATATAAAATATAAATATATGATATATATACAAACTCTCAAAGCCCAGCAGCGATCAACTCTTCTTATGAATTGTGAGCTGATCAATTTTCCTAGATTAGATAACTTGTTGGAGAACAATATTACACAAGAGCTTTGACAGTTTTCTTGTGAGGAAGAATTAGTGAGAAGAAGAAGAAGAAGAAGAAAGAGATCAGTTCATAGGAGGTTTGTATAGGACCCACCCTTTATACCATCTAAAGCTTTTAGGGCATATGCTGATTTTTCTTTTGATACAATTTGTATAGGACACTTGGGAAATTAAAATTGAAATTTAATGGCACATGGATATGTACATACATTTTCCACTTCATTTATGTATACTGTTTAATCTTATGCTACTAATATACAGCTTAGCTTGTACATATATACAACTATAAACCAACTAATACAATTGATTTAAACATTTTTTTGATCAAAGTAATCCTTTTGTCACACAATTATTATCCTAATATTCACAATTAGATCTCAAGATTCACCAATAAATTATCTTTGAGGGATATGATATAAAGATTAGCTTAAAAAAATCGAGATCAAGGAGATATATATTCAGTGTAAAATGTTGGAAACTTTTAGATCTACTCATGTACAATGTAATTAATATGTACAAACATGTAATCATTTTAAGAAGATAAGCAAACAATTAAAAGAAATGATGACACCCATTACTCTCAATCCTCGAATATAGGCGTAGCATTAGGGAAATTGTAATCAATGCTAATAGTGTCTTGGAGCGGTACGCTTGAATACATTAATTTATCATGCATGAATTTTAATTTTTCAGGTGTAATCAATAATTAATTATATATCCTCCACATATCTAACTGTAGTTTGTACGTATAAGGTTTGCTAGTGCGTATAGATCACCGATTTTATATTAGTGCATTTTTCAAACTTTATTATTAGCATTTTACGTACTGTCGCGTACATATATATATTACTTTTCTTAGAAGGATTTAAAAAAAAAAAAAAAAATCTTATAAGAAAAATCACACTCATTGGTTTTTTGAAGAACATTCCACAGTACAACTTAAACGCATGTGTGTTCTTCTCGCCAGGTAATCGCGTTCACACCATGCACCGACCTAAGTTTTTTCTTACATAACCGAACTTAGTCTTTATTATTTAGAATCTTAGATTCAAAGTATTAAGTGATAACTATTAACTGCGTCAAAAAGAAAAAACATTATATATATATATATAGGTAGATAAAGTCTTTTTTTTTTTTCTTATAAGTTAGAATAAAAACATTCGACTAAATTTTGAAAGTTCGGGGTCCAAATGTGAAGGGTTATCTCTCTCTCTCTTTCTAGACGTGTGACCTAAATATTTTTGAAGAAAGCTCTTTCAATAACGTAACACCTATATATATATATATATATATGCTGATTCCAAACCATTCACCTTATATGTAAATCGTGAAGAAGAAAACAAAATCTATGATATAAATTCATTGTATAGTGTGATAAATAGATATAGTTTGGCAACATGATGATTGAGATGCTCTTTCTTTCACTCTACTGAATTTTGTTGGAAAGAGTTTTTTATGAGAATCCAAGGTAGATGTGAAAGATAAAGAGACCCACCACTAGTGTTTCCCAATTGTCATATCTATGTGGTGGCTTTCGCAGTATCAAACATATATACACAATATGTTTACATTTGTTAATATATGGGGGTATAATGTAATATAGTATTTGAATACAAATAAAAGAATTGGGTCCTACAATATAGTGCCACAGACCTGTCCTACAACAAGGTCTTTCACATGCTTGTATTGGGAAAATTTGAAAGAGTATTAACACCTATCTATCTATCCCCTTTGGCAATATGCTTTTGTTGCAGAAAAATTATTGAAATGTCTTTTTAATTTATAAAAACACTACATTATAATAATAATATTAATAATAATAAAGAAAATATAAATATATGATCTGAAGCTTCTCCAACTAGCTCCACTGCTCCCATGTGCTCTGCTTCCTCTACTTCTCTTCTCTCTGCCTCTTTCTTGGGATACTTCAATTCTCCAATCTTTACTATTATTTTAAACAATTAATATTTATCATTTAACGGGTCCTTTTCTTGTTTCGTTATATTTGTAAACGGGTTCGTTTGATCGTTTCTTTTATGTTAGTTATTGACCCAGTCATGTTTTAAATGTAAATTAACCGTAGTGTTGTTCATATCTTATATTAACCGAAGCTAAAGCGATTGTTCGTTTCTTCACAATTATTATCATGCGACAAGCAAAGTATCTAGAACTAGATTATGTCACGTTCGAATGACTATCTTCATGTTTGAATGACATTATGTCAATATTTTTATTAAGATATATATGAATAATCACGTAAAAATGAATATCTTAATATATATATATATAGCATCAATATCATAAGTTAGACATTAATTTGCATCCGTAAAATTTAGTAGAATTTGATACCGACTATCACTTAGATTCTATTAGTAATGGACCTAACTAACTCCCAAAAGCTAGCTTAAGAGAGGACGATTGCCTCATACTATATATATTGTCCAAGAAATTACGTTTTTTCCAATGTGGGATATATTCTAACACACCCCCCTCACGCTCAGAATTGGACATCTATAGTGTGAAGTTTGTGGAATTGAACATCCACAGGTGGTAGTCCACACAATCGAGAAGAATAGGTCTTGACTCTGATACCATATTAGTAATGGGTCTAATTTATTCCCAAAAGCTAGCTAAGAAAATGAAGATTACCTCATACTATATATATTGCCCAAAAAATTATATTTGTTTCGATGTGGGATATATTCTAACATATTCAAATTCATATGCTTTATGGACAAAAATACAAATATAAGTAGACACTCAAACATTGCCAGTTTCAGGTTTTTAAGAGTATATATATGTGGTAAGATTCGAAGAAAATATTTTAACGTATACGTTTTTCTAGAAAGACGATTTCAAACATTTTTTTAGTGTGAAAATGGATTTCATCCTCTCTTTTTTCACATGATGGATTTTATTCTAAAACCAAATGTTTTTTTTATGTAATAACTACTTTATATAAATAAAATTAAAATATATTTGTTTTCTTTCTTTCTTTTATATTTGTGAGAATAGTAAAATACATGTTTACGATGTATTACTATAATAAATGTTTAGGCGCGAAATGTTGGGTCACCAACCGCTTCTGTCTAGTGAACACTGGTAGTAACTTAGTAGACGAAGAAAGGAAAAAAAAACTAATTTATCTATTTGTTGATTGATTGGATCGCAAAGCTCAAAACAATTTTACTAATGGGCTAACTAACTCGGCCGTGCAAATGGGCCGCTACTTTCCGACACTTCGCCACAGTGATGACGCGCACGTCTTTTTTTTAAGAGTAGAGATGGGCGCGTTATTTATTGCCTTAATTAGTTATGAATTTATGATTATGAAACTCACGCGTGTTGAGCTTACGGGCCTAAATATTTGGGCCTTTAAGAGACCCTATAAATATTACGGCCTCGGTTTGTAGCCAGCCCCTCAGAACATAATAAAAGCCAACAATTTATGTGTTTTTTTTCCTCCTCTAGTCTAGAAATCATAAGATACATAAACTATTATATGTTTTCTTAAATCGATTCTATATACATATGATACATAAATCAAATCCATATCGTTTTTTACCGGCTTTTTCTTTTTTCTTTTTGATACGGCGAAACATAAGCCTTTCCGGTTGTATTATTAGCTAAATCAGTGTAAGTGAGGTAGTAATTTGATTAATGTTGGGGGTTTGAAAAGTCAAAAAACGCGGAAAATGTGGGAAAAGGACAAAAGAGGTACTTACTAGTAGTAAGTAGTAACATTGACCGGTCCTTTTTGGACAATACCGTTAAACAGTGATAACGACCTTAACCGTGAATGTAATTCTTCTCTCTCTCTCTTTATTTTTTCAATTTATATATGCTTTTTACTTTTCATTATTTATGTTTTCTTAGATCGAAGTAGAACACACATAAAAAGGAAAACAATGAAAAAAAAAATTTGTTTAACGGTGTGAACAATTATGTCGGTAGTTATAATAAAAATTAGTAGGGTATAGCAACATTCACTATTTTATGTCCCATCAATTGCATTTGTTTGGAATTTTATAGCCGGTATTGATTTTTTTTTTCTTTTGAATTTCTTCTATTTTTAAATAAGTTATAGAGGTTTTTTTTTCAAAATTAAGCAATGTCCTTATCTTTGCTGTGTGCACAATTTTTTTCGTTAAGGCTTGTTTTGAAATCTTTCTATAACGTCCCATTCTAGCATTCAGATTTCGTACTTGCTATTATAAATTAATTATGATCACTTTTCAACAATTTTATCAGATATTATAAATCGAAATTCAGGCATTCTACTAATATGTGTTTAGCCAACCACATTAAATGACTGTCTGACTAAATTGATTTAAAATACATAAGCATACCACTAAAAATGTATTTGCATAAAAACTAACACAGCTTCAAATTTCTATACAATATATTATTTTTGATGAAAAATAATTTAATAATATATAGTAGAAATCACAACTATTACTATATATATATATATATATATACCCAAAATAATATGGGTATCTTATTTAATGTAAGGTTTCAGTTGAAAGGGACCATATAGAGAGATCCCTACTTACCACCAACTCTACTGTGGAAATTTATAATATGATTCGAATATCAGTACGTAACTATATAAAACAATAATTACAGATACAATATATTCACAGCCTTTGACATGGATATTTAAAAATATAGATAGCAAAATAAAGCTAGCTAGTAATACATCAAAAATGAAGAGTTAAAAACAAAATAGACGTAACAAATTAAGTTCCCTTGCATATCGAAGTATATATTTGAAGTACCCTCACTTTGTCTACGTACTTAATTAAAATAGTATCACGTTTTAGAAGTCTATTGAAAAATCTGGTAACTGGATTACTCGACATGTATATCCTAAAAGATTAGTTAGACATTTTATGTTTGGGTTATTTATTACTTGAAAAACAAGTTTATAAAATAATAAAATAGACAATCGCTATTGGTCGTTGTGAATAGTAGAAAACTCATTCCCAGGTTTAGTTCAGTTATCTTTGTGGGGGAATACTGTTCAGAAAAGAAAAAAACTATGCCATAATAGTGCTCTGAACTTTAGGTCAAATATTCGAAATCGTTTTAGATAATGGAAACTGAAATTCATGTCTTCAAAATAAAACTACATTATAATAGAATAGCTAATTTTTTTTTTTTTGGTCAATCTGATTTCATTGATCTACAACAAGAAGGATTACAATAGCTGGCAAGGATATCAATTCATCCAGAGAACTAAGTCTGCGAGTACAAACCCACTCCTCCAGACTAAGACTAAAAGAGGTGAAACAAAAGGGAAAAAACCCAAACATGCAAAATACACTACATCTAGTCTATTACTTTCCGGATCGAGATCTAGAACTTCAAAAACAGACAAATAAAACCTAAACCTTTGATAATTTAAAACAGATCTGAGACAAAAAAATCACATAAACGGATAAGAATACAAGATTTTCCTTTACCACAAATTAAAACCGAATGGAGATGTCGTGCGAGCCTCTTTATGATGCTCCGATGAGAAGCCTCATAGGCGGTGAGACAGATCCAGAACCTAGAGAAATAGAAAAAAGGAGATCTAGATCTACAAAGTGAGATTCTTTATCTGAGGCAGAATAGATCCGGTTGACGGCTGCCTCTGCCGTGAAAAGGGACGGCCAAATCCGAGGCTGAGCTTGACGGAGTTTTATAGATAAGCACCAGAAACCCAGAAAACGAAAAGGTTTAAGATTCATAATCTAGATCTGAAAAAACCAGATCTATGCCGTTGGAAGAAAACAAAAACATAAATGAGCCGAAAATTAAGAAATAACGAGACTAAAGAAAGAAAACCCCAGCTCCGAAAACCCCAGCTAAATTACTTTTACCTAACCTAGAAAAGTCAAAAAAGTTTTTTTTTTCTTTTGACGAAAGAGTCAAAGGCTTATTTTATGTTAAAAGGTAAAAGTTTTCGTAGTCAAAAGTTTCTCGTTAGTTGTTTCATAAGCTACCATTTTCAACCGATTTAACTACTTTACCGTTGCATCATGTAGAATTATTTTTGGTGAATTTTTTATAGACAAATTGCATAGTGTATATATTATGGAAAGAGAGAACTCCACAAGTTCTTGAAACATCCAGTGAGTAACAAATCATGAAAAATCTCCATACTAATGAATTATATACATATTTGAAAGACGATTGTGTTACAGTCACATCATGTCTTATATTTTTATGTATGTGCAGATAGTTATGTATATATATGTGACCGTGTGAGTAATTTACTTAATTACTACGCTAATTTATGCAAAATTTGTGGCTTATGATCCCAATTCTCCGACAAATCTAAGTATTAACGTCATTTATGTTTCACATCTGCTCACAAAAGACGACAAACTCCTTTTAAGAATCTGATTTAGTGTATGTTGAACTCTGTACTAATTTTCTAAAAAGACTCTGTACTAATTTTTTTGTTGCCAAAAATCGCGTTACTTTATGGTGTCCTTATTGCCACATTAATAAGCAAGATTCGTGTGATCCTGCCACTTGATATTTCAACCAAAGACTTTCATATGTTTCATAATATAAAGATATATGAATAATTAAATTACAAAATAAAATATAAAGAAAAAGAAAACATAATACCAAAAAAAGTACGCTTTAAAATGACAATATATATATTAATCAACTTTTTTTATAAATCTTGAAGATTAGTCTAAAATTCGGTTGAAAATTATAATTAAAGCTTAATGGTTGCATGCATGACGTTAAACCAAAAGAGGGTCAATTTGTGAACCCTAGCTAGCTATGATTGTAAATAATATATAAGAAACATATAATAGATAATTAAGCGCACCCTGATGGATCAACCTCTCAATGAGACACACACAAATATATAAAGCACAACTACTCAATAATTATCCATTAATCAAGCTCCTAATAACGGCTGCTTGTGGGCTATTAGGATCAATGGTGTCCAAAAGCTGCGTCAATCGATCACTGAGGTCATCGGCTTCCTTGTTCAAGTTTCTTATGTAGTTGCAAGTCTCTTGTAACACTTTCGACGCTGATACCTACATACATTTTTCAAATTGTACATTCTATAGTAAGAATTTAATATAATAATATTCTATTCATTAATACAAATACTCAAACGAGTCTTAGCTTTAAGTTATGATGCTAATGGCTTATTATAAAGCTTAAGATAAATTATGCTCATAACTTGCCAAAAGTTAACACATTGGTTTTGAAATTGAAAACAAATCTGAATGGTTGTGTGTACTATAAGAAAACGATGCTTCCATATATAGAAACCGGCTTTTTCTTAATTATCTAGTGTTCGTCCTTTTCGTGTTGTATATAAATTAGAAACTAAGAAAACTAAATAAAAAAATAAGTCGGTGCTGTACATATATATAAATGTATTGAATTGATAGTCCGTGAAGCAATATAGTCGTCTCACATTCAATGTAATTAATCAATGATAAAAGCAAAATTAGTTAGAGAAGCTTAATGCTGAAGTTAGGGAAAATAATCAAATATGTTCCCCTTCTCCTCAAAGTCCGGTTAATAGTCAAAAGTCTTTTTAGACACTTCAGAATGCAATCTCCCACACGTAATTCGATATATATGAGTATAATGCACTATTCCAACATGTTGTATATGTGTGTTTCTCTATTGAACAGAATGACTAACCCTAGATATATATCATAAAATTCAAACTTATATGACTATATATGCCGAACAGCCCAAATTAATCCTTCCTAGTACATAGAATTACTGTAACTTTGTAGAAATTTTTACCGTGCTAGAGCGTCGGTTCTGGCGAATCTCCGGAATGGACTGTCCGAGCTTTGAGATGAGATCAGCGATCTGATCATCGCTAATTCTTGATGATGAGCTTGCTTGTCTCGACCTTCTGCTTGACGACATTTTGATTTACAAGATATATTAAAAATATATTCTTATAAATATAAATCCAAGAATAGACCACTTCTATTGATGGCTTGTGGGTTACAGAAGAAGTATAATTGTTTGTGCTTGTCGAAAGAAAGGGAGAAGGAAGAAGGAGAAGAAATGGTGTTATATAGAGAGAACTAGGACCACTTTTAGAGAGAAAGAGAGTAATAATACAAATAAACTTAAATATGGAGTTTATGACGAAGACAAATAAACTCGATATTATGTACAAGACACGTGAATTTACGATTGATCAGATTGCAATGTCTAATATTATATACTTCTTGCGCTTTCACCAAAAATAGTGTTATACAACTTTATTTTTATTTTTATAGTTTCATATACAACTTTAAATATATTTTTTAACTCTACTATTTCAGCTTATAAATTAAAAGATCTTTTTTACAGAAATTATTTAAAATGATACTTTTTTTGTCTAAAATTATCTAATACTATAAATTGGTTATCTAATACGTATTGACGATTACTTTTAGTAAATGACTCTAAATTTGACTAATATAAATACCTATTTATATTAGTCACCATTGCACCATTGCAAAAATAAATTTAGAGTGAAACTCAACCCAATTTGTACCTATTTGCTTAAAACAAAAAGACACCATATCAAAAAATGATAAACATATTGAAGATATTTATAAATTTGATATTTTCTTATATTTACAAAATCCTTTTATTATTGACAATAACATTAATCCTAGATCTCCAAAAAACCTTGTTTTTTCTTAAAAAATTTCAAAATTGATACTAAAATTTTGGGTTGCTTAATTATTGACAAATTCTTTCATGGGATAGAACATAGTATCTATTATTTCTTATTTAAGTTTTTATATAAATAAGTAATAAATATAGACTGTAAGCCTATATATTTTATTATTGTAGTATTTCATTTATTGAAATTTATTTGATTATTATAGTATTATAATCTTATATATATTTTTGAAATCTTTTCAAAACAGTAAATTAGTTATATTGTTAATACCTCTTATTTTGTATCATTCAATAATTCACAAGTGAAAATTTAGAGTGACATAAAGCATCAAGACAATGTTTTCACTCTGCCAAAAGAAAAACAATGTTTTCACTTGGATTGATAAGTAAATATTAGATAACTAAACCAAAATATAAACTTAGTTGATCATAAATTCTGCCTCATAATAGATATATAATTTTTACAACCATTTATTTTATTAATTTGAAATAGTAAAAAATATCTCAGAAAGCATGATTTTTATGTAGTCCATACGGATACAAAACTAGTATTACATTAATTGTATAGTAAAAATTATTAAAATTAAAAGAATGATTAGGCATAGTAATCAGAACCTTAATTAATTGCTCACTAGTTTTGCTTGAGGTGAGAGTTTTTGAGAATGCATCATTAATTTTTAAAGACCAAACGACCACCATTCAAAAATATAACTAATCTTCATAATTTTTAATTGTCATGTGAAATCTGATATAATCATAGAGAAACTAATTTTAATATTTACAGAGGGAAGCGATTTCTGAATTCTACCAATAAAACAATGAACATTAAAATATCATCACGTGATTTTATCTTATTATACTAGCTAGTGTAACGCTTGTCTCTATATACTTATCATATATATATGATATCATTATTTTATGATCGATGATACGTTAAACTAAGAAGATTTTGTGTATCAGTTATAGATACGGGTAAATAAAAACAATGGACTTAGGTCAATTTGAGAGGAACGTACGGTATCTATCCTAACCAATAGGGAGGGGCTAGTCTCCAAGCTCTTGATCACGTGTACCTCAATACATAGTGTATGCTTATTTATGTAATGTTTAAGTGGCATTTCATCATATCACCGAACCCAATATTTCACGAGCTTGTTCTAAGACTTAGACAGGTGATTTCCAAACTAACATTCGTATACTTCAGTGCGTAATTTCCAAATTTCAATTTTTTTATGATTTATATAAAGACATGGTAATGTTATTTTGGTGTCATACCAACAAAACATTTACATGATGGTAAAGATGATCATATGCAAAAAATATGAATGAATGATGATAAGTAGATGCATGATATATATTAGAAAACAAGGAGATGGTGTGATAAATTGGACATTTAAGAAAAATGTTTGCTGATGAGCACACAAAGGTGGGACTATTAATGTTTTAATACTTTTGTAAGTTAAATTGTTATAAATAAAAACCAGTTTTAACCTCCCATGTGATGATAGGACACTCTTTCTCCCCTCTAATCAGGGAGCATGAGCATCCCCATCCTTCACGCCCCCTCCCACATGACCTCCTCTTTTCTCTGTTTTTTTTTTCCTCTCGTTCTTATCTTTTTTTTTTTTACGGTAGCGGTGAGATTACTATATCCAAAAATTTATGCTTTTAGTTACAACGTTTGCAAAGCTTGTATTTATAGCATTAGTGTTCGTACTAATATCCTCGATGTACCATGCACAAGTCAAATTTAATACGCTTGAATACATGTTATTACAAAAAGGGAACATGCAAGTTTAACTTTTTTAATTTACGAAGTTCTAGTACTCTAAACTCTTGCATATATAGAATAAGTAACAAAGAACTTGAGCCAATACATTCATTGTCAAATGTTTTCAAATCAAAACCTCGTAAAACTTAAGAATATTAAAAAAAAAATGCTTTTAATTCTTGGCATGTATTGATCTTTAATCACAACTAATCAGACACTTGTTGTCTGTAAGAGTTTTAATCATTCGGAACCTTCCCTTCTTCCATAATAGAAAATATATAAACGAGCATGTTGGATACCATAAATCAATTCTCTAGACACAACTACTGCGTGCTACCTTAAGTCTCAAAGCATATCCAAAGTTCTGGTTACTACGTGGCAACTTGTGAATAGTCAGAACATAGAAGAGGGATCGTTCTTACTCAATATATATATATATATATATATATATATATATATATATATCCAAATCTTGATTAGCTAATTGTCAAGATTCGAGGACTAAAGTAACATGTCAAATACTATAGAAATTAACTTATGAATCTTACTATCTTCAAAATTTTCCATAGATATGATAAAAGGCAATATCATCAAAGAGAGGCACATGTGTTCTTGGAAATGTAGACATTGACTGTGAATGCTTGTCTGCGTCTGTTTGTATTCTAAATGTCTATCGAATATGTACCACCAAAAATTCTTTCATTTTTATTTTTATATTTTTTTCATTCTCTTGATTTTTCTGTCTCGAATTTAAATCGTAGGTTTCTTGTAACCAACGACACGCTTCTGTCATAATAATATGATATATACTTATGTCTCCAATCTCTGCATCTATATTTTGTGTTTGTAGTTCGTCGTACTTATCACTTATGCTAATTATATTTGAACTCTACAAATATAGATGTAAGAGCGTCGATCTGAAGGTTTTATTAGTGAGCTGGTGGAAAACACTATATGCCTTGCTCATTAACACATGTGAAGGGGTTAATCAATTTCAATCTCCTCAAACTATAGTAAAGTGTCAACAAAAAAGTAAGTAGAGATTAAGAGATAACAAAACGAATTACAAAACTTTAACAAGACTCTGAATTGCCTAATTAAACCACTAAACTAATAAAAAGCTTCAAACTAAACAAATAAATAAGAATTATACCGTTTATGCAAACAAAATGCTAACATTATAAACTACATAAACCTATACGCAAGCATATAGAATAATAATAAGTCACAAGAAAAAAAAAATTATCCAATTAGTACAAATGTAAACAGTTAAATTTAGCCAACTCGTAAACTACTCTTTTGGCCCACGAGATTTTTAACCTTTCAACCTCGTTCGTACGGCAGAGTGATGCCGACAGGCCACTTTTCCTTTTACAGTCTAGAAAACTTTATCAACCCTAGTCCTATCCTATCCATTGGTGGACTAATCCGGATTAATCCACAAGTTTCAATCTAGTTTCACACTGAATTTTTTGTTTCCATCTATTTGATGAGATCGCTTAGCATTACTGAGTGAGTAGAATCCATAAAGACAATCATTAATTGAGTTAGTAAAATCCATAAAGCCAATCTTTCAAGTCTCAAGTCATAGCTACTAATGCTTTTAACTAACTATCTTGGCCAGACTTGCCCATACACATCCTTCTTCGAGTAGCCTCGGTCCCATGACCATGGAACATCTGAAATATCACCACACCCATAAAATGCGTTAAGAACACCGCAAAAGAAAGAAGAGATATTTGTTGGAAAATGACTGGGAAAAAAACCTTCGGGTGAGTATGGCTTAGGAGGTAGTTGATAAGGAATTGGTAATGAGATTATCTCAGGCGAATCTTTATCTCCTTGCCAGGTCATTGTCACTAGCTTACTCCTCTCCTTTACCACCTCGTCTTTCGTCTCTTGTTTTGCCTGCCAACATAACACAATTTAGAGGGGAAAGATCAAAGTTTGAGTCCGGGATTACGAGCTTAGGAATAGAGCACTCTACCTTCATTGTACTTGTATTGTCCTCTGTGCACGAAAAGTCACAAACTTGTGTTTTTATTGGAGATGATAGAAACAAGACGCCCAACTAACAATATTATAGTCAATGGAATTTGTTCAGTACTCAGTAGTTATATAAGACATCCAAGACTTCGGGTGAAACACGAGATTTTACCTCGTAGGAACGTATCATCAACTGGGAATTGTTTTTCTGAAGTGCTCCCCAGGCCGCTTTGCTAAGATTAGATGAGGTTAGCAAGAACCATCTATGGAAGCGAAACAAAAACTGATCACTAAAGATAACACTTTTTATTAACTGAGTAACTAAAAGATTGAGACTTAATGAACTTTTACGCAAGCTTCTGGTCGCTGTAACGTGTGAACGTCTTTATATGTGGCATTGCACGACTGTAACATTAAAAAGGATCAGAATTGAGTAGCAAAACATAACTTGGTTTTGCAAAAATGTTTGGTTTTTTTAAAAGTTACCTGCGAGCACTATGATCCGCTTTCCATTTAGCCCAATATTTTCTTAAGAATGGTTTCTCCACGTTCTTCAATGGGCTCGGAATTGCATTGCCAGCAGCATAACCCTTTGTTTGAAGATATTTCACGTTTTTAAAGAAAAATCCGTAAGACATACTAAGAAATATGAAATCTTTTATTCGGATTACCTCTAAAGAACACCTGACGTCTTCTACTGTAGGCCATATTATCAACGGATCCCCGGGACCAAGAGGAGTTTTGTCCTCTGTTATACCACAAGACAAAGAATCTCTAAATTCAGCCAACCACTTCTCGTCTAA
Organism: Camelina sativa; assembly: GCF_030686135.1. Taxonomy (NCBI): domain Eukaryota; kingdom Viridiplantae; phylum Streptophyta; class Magnoliopsida; order Brassicales; family Brassicaceae; genus Camelina; species Camelina sativa. The sequence goes on from NC_141887.1 coordinate 2,521,446, forward strand.
AGAACCAAGTGAAGAAAACTGCAATACAAAAAGATTGTAAAAGGAGACTTTTTGGCAAGCAATATACAATTGCAAAAACGAACTTGGAATGGAACACTACCTGATAAACTAAAGGGGATCTGCGGAACTCTCTATCGAAAATGCATTCTTGAAGGATACTCCGTAGCTTCATGTGTCCCCATTTTTTCAAGTTTAAACCAGTGTGGTATCCAGGGACTGATGCAATTAGTCGAACCTGGAAATTTTTTCTCGGATATCTTAGTTAACAATAAGTACATAAATCAGCCAAAAGGTTTTAGAGAAACAGAAAGGTACCGTAGCATTGGAATAATCAAACTTTTTGAAGAAGGCTGCATTGATCTTCACATTACCACGACCAGGTAAGCTTGCAGTAAACTCAGGCCACTTAAGCACATTGAGGTAATCGATAAGATCACCTTCGAATCCACAACATTTAGGTGGATCTTTATTATCATCATCTTTCCAAGGGAAATCTTGCATCCACAAACCTTGGCTCTTGTTGTTCCAATCAACATGGATCAGATTTGCTGTGTGTACAACAACTCTCACACCTCGAGGATAGACAAGAAATATAGCCTTGGAATGGTGTGTTCCAAATGAAATAGGTAACCGGGGCTTATGAAGACTCCAATTAGCTGGCTTCTTCCTCTGATACACAAAACAGAGAGTGGAGTTTTCAGTCTACCATTGACATCAATCAAAAGTAATCAGCAAACCGTCATAACAAACCTGTATATACTCTTGCCTACCATCACCTTCTCCATGGATGACCATAACCTGAGAAATGTTGGCCAGTTTGGGGCAAGCTAAAAAAGGATATATGCAGTAAACCGAGTTAAGTCAACAGACTTGAGACAACAGAAAATAGAACAACACCAACTTAGTACTCCCACGAATGTACAATAAAAGAACTCATCGTTTCGATAAACTCAACAAACAAAAAATATGAGAAAAGTCACCTGACATCAACCAGTCTACATCGACCATATAATTCGATAGGATTGCAGCAACAACGTCTCCCTGTCATTTTACAAACATATCTTTAGTCAAAGATGTCTGAACAGAAAATAATAACAAATCTGTTTTGCATAAGACTAACCTCAATGACATCATTAATGGAAACACAAGAGGTATTAGCCCAATCAGGCAATCCATTAACACTCAAAAGCCTAAACGTTGAAGGTAGTTTCTCATTAGGTGGAACAAATCGACGAATCGCCTCTACATCATCATCATGTGCATCATCCTAAAACAGTTTCATTACATCAAACAAAGCCTCAAAGAAACCCCCCAAAAAAAAAAAAAGATGCATTCTTTAGTTAAGCCAAGTAACCTTTCGAGCTTTCTTAGCAGCTCTTTCATGGCTTCCTCTGTTTTCAGTGGGTAGCAAAACTAGCTTAAAGAAATGATGACCAGGGATCAACTCAATAAGATCATCATTACTTACTAAAACCTCTTCACGGGGTTTTACTTTCTTCCTCTCGCCGTCGCCGGAACACCTAATAACCACCGGATTCGTTCCTTCCTACACAAAAGAGACAAACTTTACAATGATCAGTGTGAATTGGATGAAAAGTTAGGTTCTTTTATTTTGGGGTTTGTTTGTTAATAGATTTTACCACAGACAAGGACACTGAGCCAGACGATGAAACGGTGATGGAGATGTGTTTACGGCTGAGACGTTTATCAGCGATTGAAACGTTGCCACGGCCAATGATGTTTGGACCTTCTGATAAAGTTATCCTTGGAGATGAATCTTCTTCCTTTAAATCTGCTTTCAATGGAATCAAATACGCAACCTATTTTTAACATATACACACGAATAAATCAGAGAAAGACCAAAATTTTCAGTAACTGGATGACAAGAAAATTAGGGTTTTGTACTGAGTTACCTGAGAGTGAGCCATTGAAGAAGAAGACAACTGCCTGAGGTTGGAGTGAACTGAACTGAGGAAGAAGAAGCAAAACGCAGCGTTTTTAGTGAACCTAGCTAATACGCTCAATGGGGTCAAATAAGAAATCACGAAAATTTTGGGATGTACCAATGGAGAACGGGAGAAGTAAGTAAGATGTATCAACAAACTCATAGTAACGGTAGCGATTCTCCACGCCGGCGGCGAGAATCATGCACCACCGCATCATAATCATTCGATGGCTCTTTGTTTTGTGATTTACTTATAATTCGAGAATCATTACCAACAAGGTCTGGGTGGTGTAGTCGGTTATCACGCTAGTCTCACACACTAGAGGTCCCCGGTTCGAACCCGGGCTCAGACATTTATTCTTATTTTTTCACTTTTTCTTGCATTGACATGTGCCCGTACTGAATTTTAAATTCAAATGTTGCTATCCGAACTACCATAACATATAGTTTAGCATTTATTTTTGTTATTGATAGTTGTTGTGTGAGTGTCTCATGAATCGAACTAACATAATGCATGTCGCTAACAAGCTAAAAAAAAAAAAAAAAAGAAGTATATATGAAACACCTTTGTTACCGGTGATTAATAAACATTTTTGTAAATATTGTTACTTTAATAGAGTTACTTAAGAGCCATTACTCAATTGATAACTAGACCTTCTATCTAAACATTTAGGGTTTTTATTTTTATATATGCATACGTTCTACTACTTTCTTAAAAAAAAAAAAACTGGAATTGAATCTGCGTTAACACCGTTAACAAAAACATTTCCTCCTTAATATTCTATATAATATAATGTCGTAAGCGAGTTCTTCTTGTTTGATTGAGTGAAGCAGTAGAGCACGGTCCTGAGTCCACCTCCCCCCAACGCACACCATGCACTACGTATACGTTGAAATGTTACAATCACATGAATGTGACTGGAACTGGATGAACATGCACATTGTTACGGCCTTACGGCGACAAAATGATTGATGTGATCAAGTCCAAATATAAAACGACAAGAGAATAATTTATGTGATCAAGTGCAAATATGAAACTGTTTGTAGTTTCAGTCCAGCGCTTGTACGATACAGTCGAAGGATAATATATATGATAAACAAATGTTAACATGTATTATTTTCTCCTCCTACAATATCATTGTCTCTTTGTCAGTTTAGAAGTCCCAATATCACAAGCAGTATTGTGTTAATTGTTAATTCTCCTACCTACCACCCATTTGTCTACGTGTTAAATAGACTAAATATGGACGGCTTGCGTTAACATTTTAAATGTTATAAAACTTACAATATTGTAGTTTTTGGTTTACATGTCAGTTTCAAGTTAGTAGTTATCGACAAATTACCATTACTTCGTTATTTTTTTTTATACATTTAAATACCTAATTGACGAAGATATCTGAACATTACCTAGTTCAAAAAACTTTAAGTTTCTGCATGATTATTATTTTTCCTTGTTTAAAATGATTTGGCAGCCTTTTTCTGGTGGAAATAGTAATTATATACAGCAAGCAAGCCGATAAGAGCCATAAAGAAATTATAATTATTCTCCACAAACAATTATATATAATTCAACAAAATTACAAAACATTCCACATCTTGCTCTTTAAAAGTCAATGTTGTAACCACGAACACTTTTATTTTATACTAACTATAGTACTTATAACTTCCGTGACATTAATTATTACAGTACTTAAGTATAAATAACAACACCAATCTTTATGTCAATTAGTTAGCATCAAGCATCGATCAAAAGAGAAGCTCATAACAATATGGCTGCTTTGAAGATGACTATCTCTTGTTTCGTCTTCCTTCAAGTACTATCGTGCTTGCTCTCTTCATTTGCTCTAAGCAAAGCTCTAGGATTGAAAGTTGGGTTCTACGACATGTCATGCCCAAAAGCCGAGCTTATTGTCAAGAAGTCTGTCTTCGAGGCAATGAAGAAGGATCTAACACTTGGAGCTCCTTTGCTAAGAATGTTCTTCCACGATTGCTTCGTTCGGGTAATATAATGTTCTATCTTGATGATCTAACACTTGGAGCTCACTTTCGTCTTTTTGGGCACTTTATCCATCTAGTTAAGATTGAATCATGTTTTTTTAGGGGTGCGAAGGGTCGGTCTTGCTAGATCTAAAGAACAAAAAAGATGAGAAAAACGCAATTCCTAACCTCTTCCTTCGAGGGTTTGAGATCATAGACAATGCCAAGGCAGCTCTAGAAAAGGAGTGTCCGGGCATTGTTTCCTGCTCTGATGTATTGGCTCTTGTCGCTAGGGATGCGATGGTTGTGGTAAGTATAAACTTTTAGTATCAAGTGGTAGTTATTATTTCGTCAAGCTCACTGCATCTTTATTACTCGCTCCTTATTTGCTTATCAAAAATTGTACATGGCGATTGTAGACTATAGACATCAGGCCTGATAGACTCCATAAATAAATTAAGTTGGACGTACGCACTCTTCTTTAAAAAAAAAAACAAATGCTACAAAATGCACTTGACTTAAAATCTCAAGAGACTAGTAGTTCAGGTTTAGGTTTGAGCTTTTCTGACTGATCGTAACGAAAATATAATCCATACAATCTAATTATATGTGATATGTTGGATTTTTAACATTTTTTTTTTTTTTGGTAAATGGTGAAGTTAGATTGTTAACATTATATATTTTATGGTACACAAACCAATATATATTCAGCTCAATGGACCGTCGTGGGAGGTTGAAACAGGAAGAAGAGACGGTCTGGTTTCAAACATCAGTGAGGCCCTATCAAACCTACCATCACCATTTAATAATATCAGTAGCCTCATCACCCAATTCCATTCCAAAGGCCTCAACAAAAAAGACCTCGTTGTGCTTTCAGGTATATATATATGTTATAAGACCAGAAAAATCATATAATATACTTGAATGATGCGCATCAAAATAATTAAAGTGCAGTGTTCTTTGAACAAACAAGAATATCATATTAAAACTCATTAACAAAGAACAATACATCTTGCTCTTAGATATTGGTTTTGTCTGACATCTGATAGGATTGACCTGAAAATTAGAAAAGCAGTCTCCAGGAAAAAAAAAATTGACATTGAAAACGATCATACTTGCTTGAAATATCAGATTTTGAAATACTCTGTTCTTCTACATATTAATTTCGTAGATTAGTCTTAGTATTATTGGCTTAGGATAATAACATAATAAAAATAAAGATCATTCTCAACTTATTTGTATATATTTACATTTTGATAGGTGGGCATACAATTGGGAACGGACACTGTCCTCAAATCACAAACCGGCTCTACAATTTCACAGGAAAAGGAGATAGTGATCCAAACTTAGACACGGGATACGCGACCAGCCTCAGAAAAATATGCAAGCCGACCGATACGACAACGGCTTTAGAAATGGATCCAGGAAGCTTTAAAACGTTCGATGAAAGCTACTTCAAGCTTGTGTCTAAAAGGAGAGGGCTGTTTCAATCAGATGCAGCTCTTTTAGACAATCAAGAAACAAAGTCTTATCTTCTCAACCAAATGAAAAGTGATAGGTCTACATTCTTTAAAGACTTTGGTGTCTCTATGGTAAAGATGGGTCGGATTGGGGTTTTAACAGGTAAGGCTGGCCAAATTCGCAAGAATTGCAGAATGGTTAACAAATAAGTCATAGATGTGTTCTGTGAGATTGTGTTATTATTACTGGTGTTTTTTTTCCTAAAGAAATAATACGTGAATTAAACATATTATTGAAAAGTCTGCCATTATTTATGGAGCAATACTAAGAGCATGATTATCGGTTATATAGTCACTTGCGTGTCAACAAAATTAATTAATAATATTTTAATTGAATTTGTTTATTTAATTATTTTTTAATTTATATAACCAATAAAATGAAAATAAATGTAGATTCAGTGTCTTAATAGTTCTGGTCAGAAACATTATTTTTCATCTCTTTATTTTGTTTTCATTTTTAATTTTTATTATTGTTCAGAGCCTCTATTGAATATGTCCGATAATCATGCTCTAAGAGTCTCGAACTCTTTTAATTTGTCGAGTTTTGTTTTTGCCATCTTTGGAGTTTATTTTTCTTTGTAGTTAGACATTATTTTACATTGATATATAGCTAGTGACAAAATCCAAAAAAATATTATTAGATCATAAATAAATAGTTTGCTTTAATCTCATATATAAGATTTGTAATTCTTTTTTGTTGGCTTACCTTATTTAAACTCTGTATATAGATATGTGTGGTTTTGTAATGAACGTGTAGTGGCAAACAATGAGTTAAAAAAGTTTCAACATTTATTAGGATTATGAATATTTTTTACCAGTGAAATAGCTTTCAAAATTAGTCGAACTTATCTTCAATGTCTACATATTAAATAGTATTTTATGTTTGAATATTAAAACATCTACATATTCGGACGTGGCATTTATTTTGGATTTGTTTAGTACTTAACCTGATAACCTCTATACTCTAGTAGTCGAGTCACATAGTCTATGTATGTATTATATAGTTTGATAAAGGGATTCATATGTTATAACAAAAGTGATCAGAGCATAAAGTTTCATGGAGATGGAGCTCATTCATATATACATTCACGGTTTTATATACACATGACACTTGACCAGATTAAAAAGAAAAACAGAAAAAGACACTCTCTTAAAGGATCTACCAGAAAACAAAACAAAACAGAGAAAGTAAAAAAGTAAACGCAGAGGATATAGTATCGCCTGCACAACACAAAAAAAAAAAAAAGAAAAAGATCAAAACCAAAAAAAAAAAAAAAAAAACTAAGCTCAATACATAAAAAAGATACACATACGTACCTTTGATATATAGGAACCAATCACTGAACAGCGTTAACTGAAGATCTCACTTTACCACTAAGAGGAGAACAAGGCAGGTTCTGCCGCGTGATCAGTAACAGATTAAAACGACGTGGACGTATATATCGTCGATGATCCTCCTCTGGATTCGTCATCATCACTTTGTCTTCGACGAGAACGCAGAGATCCTCTTCCCTGATCTTCAAAACCTGGCTATGAATAACTCTCTCCTTAGCCGTGATCCAACGTCCCACGGATCTAGGAGACTCAGTCTCAGTTTCCGACGAACCACTGCTCTCTGTTTCAACCTCCTCCTCAACCATCTTCCTAGCTATCATCGCCTCCATCTCAGACCACGATTCACCTTCTCCTCCTCCTCTCGTCATCATCATCGTCTATATAAAGAGAGAGATTTGTGAATTCGAATTTCGAAATTTTGAAATTTTTTTTAATGTGAAGTGTGAGAGACATGTGAAACGGAGCTCTTTATATTTATATATACAGTAGTGGCACAGACAGACACAGAGAGATCATCTTTTTAAGTTAAACTAAAACGGTTACTGTTTGACGTGTCGGTGTTGATGACGTCACTATAAGAGATTAACAACCATGGATATTTTGCCACGTGGAACGGTTCTATCTCTCTCTCTGTGTTTGTTGTTGTTTGACCGGTGTGATGAGACGTGTGGAAGAAGAGGATATCGGATCTGGAAAACGTCCAAATCCGGCGCCGTTTTGTTCGGCATCTTCTTTCAGTAAAACTTCCAAAGGATTATTGCCACGTCATCCCCACCAAAAATAAAAATCTGAATTTAGATTTTGTTTTTTGTTTTTTTATAATACAACAATAATCAAAGATCCATGTTATGTTTTTTTTTTTGTACAGATATAAAGGTTATAATTATTTCTTATGTTTTTTGGATATTTTATTTATTCATATCAGATATTTTCTTGTAGTGTATTATATTATTTCATTGATTTAGTTATGTTTTCTAGATTTTTTTCTGACAACAAGTGTGTTACATAAACTTTTATTAATTGTAGCCAAATCTGAACAATTTTGTTCTTTGCGTAGATGGAGAGTCAAAAACAGAGAAAATTTTGAAATCCACTTTAAGCATTTGAAAAGGTTTTATACCGGCCAAACGTCTACTCAAACATAATTTGTACTATAACCTTTCAATCTTTTTTCGTGGAGATGTAACTAATATAAAACTATAGTTTTCTTATTTAAACAATAATGGAATTATGATGGTCGAATGATTTGGTGATATAAAATGTACAAAAATTACAAGATTCACATCTCCATCGGGCAGATTTTCCAAATCAAGCATAGTAATGTAGAACCAGGAGAAGAAAAAAAAATCATGGGAAATTTGATTTAAAAAGACGTTTTTTTCTTGAATTTGTCCCATTATATTCTTTTTTTTATGTTTGGTATAGTAGGTTTTACTATACAGCAAAAACTCAATTATATCCTTAATTGCAGAAAAAAAATCAAAATTGCCTTTTTCTTAATTTTTATTTTGTATATTTCCTAAATTTAATCAAAAAATACTTCATTTTTAATAAAATTTCTCATTTTTTACTCTTTCGACATAACTCTCTCTCGATATCGACATAACTCTCTCTCCAGTAGCTTCTCCCACCGGCAAAAATCGAAGTCTCCCACGTTTTTCTTCATCAACTATAATTTTCCATTCATTTTGGCCGATTCATCTCCATATACCACATGTTACATATATTTACAACATACTGCAAAATGAACTTTTGAATGAAAGAACATAAAATTTAGGTTGACAAGCGTAGGAAAATGATGAAAAACCTTTAACCAAATCGATTAATAATGTTTTCAGAACACGTTTTCTAAACATGTTAGAACGTAATCTTAAGAATATATATGATTTGCATAATTTCGGGATTACGTAAATATTTTGTTTCCTTTAATTTAGGATACAGTTTCCTTATTAACATAATTGTAGAATATACTTTCTAAATTATGAAGAACATAGATTAAAGTGTAAAATTAGTGTTCTAATTTTCGTAGAACACATGATAAAATGTAGATTTCATATTCTGACTTCGGTAGAATATGTATAAAGTGATGAAAACAAATTCTAAAATTTGTAGAATATAGAGTTATGTGTAGAATATATATTCTAGTTTCTATAGAACACATACAAAATCCAACTTCTAAAACTTTTAGAAGATATATTTATTCTAAAGTTTTCAGAACAAGTAGAGTGCGTAGAATTTTTAATCTACATTATTTAGAACATGTATAGTTTGTAGAATTTATAATCTAATATCTTCAGAATATATACAATTAGTAGAAAATATATTCTAAATGTTGCAGAATAATTTTTTTTGAATGTTAAAACACCATATTTTCATCAAAAACACTTTATGGTAATCTCTTTCTTATTTCTAGAATTTATTTTTAGAGAATTGAAATTTTAAAATTGTTTAAAAATTAGTTTCATTTTTTTAAAAGATAATTTAGACATAATAGCAAATTAAACGTTAAAAAGCATAATAGAACAAATTCAAAAAAAAATGTCTTTTTAAATTAAATTTCCCAAAAATCATTGTAAAAGTCGATTTCAAAGTCTACGTGTGAAAATGGGATTGATTTGGTTGTCTTATGTCTCGCATCGAGGGATTAATGAAATATTAATACTCATACTACTATTTTTCTTCATTAACGTGTCGGAACAGCCGACCGTTGCTTGAATCTTTTCTGTATAAACAAAATAGTTTTACTATGGCAAGATGGTTTCCACGTGGCTCGCATAACACGTGTGTTACTATGATACCGAGTGTCGGGAAACAAATGGTAGTGTGATATCTCACTAAAATTGTATAATCACTGACGGTGAAATCACTAAACTTTCAAGAGAATAAATTAAAAATCGACTTAAAAAATTAGAGTCAGTTAAAAAAGGCTAAAGGAAATACTAATAATGCAAAGCAAATGGGCCGAAATTATAAACTTGGGCTTAAGTAAATGGATCACTATTCATTTGCAAATCTTTGATAAAGATGACCAAATTTTTTTTGCACAACCAAAGAGACGGCTTTTCAAAGCTTTTGGCGTCTATGTAAGTATAGGTTAAGCAAGAAGTAGACAAAACTTTTAAAGATAAATTGTGAGAAATAGATAACCCAAAAGGTTCAGCAATCTCCGCGAGTAAAAATAAAACGAAACCATAAAACAATCCTCTGAAAAACGAACAACAAAGTTTTGCATACTACAGAACATCAAAAAGCAGATTGCTTCATAGCTAAAACGGCGCGACTTTTAGATTTACTCTTCATCATCACCGTCAGCGTCACCACCACCTGAGGCTTTCTTGGATGCAGACTTCTCGTTCCTTCTCTTCACTCTTCCTGGACGACCACCACCGAAGGGACTGGTCAGAGCAAAGTCGATGTGCTTCTGTGAATCAAGTCTCACCATGAATGATGGAATGTTCACCAATTGCTTTCCAACCCTAGATCAAAAGCAAAGAAACAAAACCAGGATGAGTAATCACAATCAAACCAAGACATTATAACACAAGGCATGGTTTAACCAGTCAAACAAGAGCAAATTGTGAGAAGATCAAAATTTATAAACCAATCAAGACTATTATAAGTCAGAACAGGCTTGGAAGTGTGAACAAAAATGGTTGTCAGATCATTTCACAAAACAACTCATCAGTCACAATTCAGATCCATTTGACAAGACAAATAACATCAGAGAAACAAATGAAATGAATAGAAGAAGCCAAATACCTGATATGCCTCTGCCTGATCAGGACACGAGAGTGATGGATAGACTTAGCCATACCAGACTTGAACACAATAGTCTGAAGACGACGTTCAAGAAAGTTCTCAACAGTCAAGGCCAAGACGTAATCGAGCTTGTTCTGGCTCTCATCAAGAAGACCATAACGGTTCATCCTACGTAGTAGAGCCTCACCTTCGAAGATCCTCTTTGGATTCTTCTCATCAAGGGTAAGAAGATCCCTAGCAGCATTACGGATACGGCTAAGAGCGTACTGCACTCTCCAGAGCTCACGCTTGTTACGGAGACCATACTCACCAACGAGCTTCAATTCAGAGTCAAGACGCTCCTTCTCGTAAGGACGACGAGGTCCCTTGAAGGTCTTTCCATCTATTCAACCAAAAACAACAAACAATCAAACCAAAATTTATCAGCAACAAGGTTAAGATCTCCAAAGCTTTTAAATCTGAGACTGGTTCATAACACAAAATGAATAATACAGAATCAACAGCTCAGATTCACATATCTATATAACAACACTACACAGGGCGTGTGATCAAAAACCTCAGATAATCCCTAATCTAACAGTTAAGTTTGATGACTGCGGAGATCGAAACGGAAATGAGAAGTAATCTAGACGAGAAAGGAACGAAGAAGAAAGCTTACAGTTGCGGTAGTAGCAAACGTGCACCATATCTTCGTCTCCTTACTGCAAAATCGGCGATCTGAATAACTAGGGCACGCAGAGAGCAATGAAGGAGACGAATGAGGCGTTTTATAGGATTTTCTTAAAACCCTAACGCTACACTCTCACTTTCTTTGTTGGGCCTTTATAACTTAAGGCTTTATTTGTTGGCCCGTTTTAATTAGTTTATAATATTTTGGGCTTGGGCTCCGATTTTTATTCTTTTTTTTCTGTCACCAAATTTACGATTTTTCTTTCTTTCTCTTGGTGGTACCTAAGAAGAATGTATAGTTTTACTTATCTTTTTGACATTTTAGAGGATCTGTATCATAAAAACTAATAATTGCAAGGATTTTGAGATGTTTTACCAGTCTTGCCATAATAGAACAGCAAGAATATTTTAAAGTGAGTGGTCTCTCTAATCATATTAACCTAACGTAGTGCCTACCTAATCTTACCCAGTCTCCTAATCATCATATTGGACAAGATGTATTTTATTAGTATCTAATCTAACACACAGTAGATGACTATTAGCATGGAGAATACAATTTAGTTTTTGAGTACTCGTGTCACAAAAATTTCAACAATTTCTTCACATTTCTTTTGCACTTTGTATAGAATAAACCCGAAATAACCATATAAAATATTAAATTTGGTAGAGGAATTCAGAAAACAATTGGATTAGTTCACTATGTTATTAAATTTTAGGAGGTTACTCTTTTTATCTCTCTTCTTGCATTTGGTCTGAAGCTACTCAAATCACCTCCCTTTAAAGTTTAAACTACCAACAACAGTTACAAAACATAACAAAAAAACAAAAGAAGGAATATAAAATAGATTTGACCCGTTGACTAATATTATTATAAAAAAATTCATAAAACCAAAAAAAAAAAAGAATTAGCCGCTAAAACGACGACGCTTTTCCCAACGTTTTGTATTATTCTCTTCCTCACGTCGAAGAAAACGACCCATTCGTCGGAACAACACTCTCACGACTATCTCCTCCGCCGTTAGCTCTTTTTGCCCCGCCGCGTCCTGAAATCTTGTTGTTATGCATCCACACTTTGAAAACGCTTTTATCAACTCCAATCTCCCGACAAAACTCCTTAACCGCCACGTCATCAGCTCTCGGCATCCTCCACCCAACTCTCTCAGCGAACTCCAACATCTTCTCCTTCTGATACTGACTAAACTTCGTCCTAAAACGTTTCCTAGACATTGGACCCGCCGTTTTAGCTCCTCCGGAGAGTGCAAGGAGCATGTAAGAGGACGAGATCGGCGGCGGAGAAGCTGAATCATCGTCGTCAGGACTACGAATCCCCACCGGATGAGGAGGAGGCGGAGGAGGTAGCTGGTGACGGTTGTGAGGACGAAACTCTATCGCCGGAACGACGGCAGAAGCGGATAACGGATCGTCTTCTCGGCGGTGGAAGTTACGGTGGCAACCACAAGCGGCGCACGTTAGTGTAGTCGGGTCGTTGGAGTTATAAGCCGGAGACGGCATAAACTCGCCGCATCCGTCTAAAGCGTGACCTCCGATTCTTGCGGCGTGGTTCTTTAGGCATTCTTTGTAAGTTGTCGCAACCGCAGCCGCTTCGGACGCAAGATGATTGTGGTGGCAGCGTTTGCCGTTGGAGAAAGAAATAGGCTTCGCGGGCTGGATCCGGATCGGAGCTTCGATTTCGGGTTGCCGTGAATCCAAGTCGGATACAATAGTTGTTGTAGTTGCTATTACATCCATGACTGACAACTCAAAACATTTAGGGTTATCCAAAAAAAAAAAACAAGAATTGAGAATTTGAGATGGGTTTTGGTTATATTGGATACAAATAAAGGTATAAGAGAAAGTATTAGTATGAGTTTGTATAGAGATGGGAGAAGATAAGAAAAAAGATTGCACTAAACAAAATTGTTATTTAATTGTAAAGATGAAAAATCTTTGGGAAATTTGGGACATGGGTTTATGTATTTGGAAAGATATAAGATTAGAAAATGAGGGGTTTAAAAATATGTATTCCTAACTACTACTTCAACACTCATGGAAGAAGAAAGAGATGAGAAGTTCAAGCCTGTTGACAATGAGAAAAGAGATGAGAAGTTCAAGCCTGTTGATAATGAGAAATCCAAGTTGTGTGGTTGAGACTTGAGATTCATAATCATTATGGGGTTTTTTTTTTTTGCTTGGGAGATTTTTTTTGGTTTTTAACCATGGTTTGTTGACCCCACCCTGGGGTTAATAAAAAAGGAGATAAGTGTAATAAATATAGGCTAATAAATAGAGTTCATAGAACAGCATCTAATGTGAGTCATGTCTTTTTCTTTTTGCTAAATTTGTATCTCCATGACGTTGACAACTAATTAATTATTTACTCAAATTTATATCAATATATTAATCTTTTCTTGCAATTTCCAATTATCATCATTGGTCATTATTTAAGCAAAACTCGTATTTTTATAATATTGGTGGTGTGATAATTAAGCATAAAATTGAGAGGTTGATTTTGTGTTGTTGATTCAATGCTGCCAAACAAAATGTTAGTGTTGTTTATCCAAAATGTTTAAATCTTAACCTTCCCTTATAAGGTACACCAATTCATTTCAATCTTTTGTAGAAAAAAACTATCCAAAAAGCGAATTAAAATCTTAAAGGTTACCCTAATGGCGAATGTTTACCAAAAAAAAAAAACTTGTTTGCCTAATTCATGTACTTAACTACTTATCAAGTATAATCCATTCCATTTAACTAAAAATATCAAATTGACTCATTCATGTTGACGGACGGTTAAAGTGGCCTTAATAAAAGGAGCTAGCACAACCAAAAAAAGAAAGCTGACACGAACAGTAGTAAAGAAATGATGCCGTTTACCCTAAACGTCTTAACTCATACTACTATTGAAAAGTCTTTCATCTAAGAGAAACCTACAAGCCTAGAACCACCATATCAACGTTTCAAGCATTTGGATATAATTTGATTATATTGGTCTTTCTTATTTCATCAACACGGAATCTATAGATTTTCATAGACAACGAAATAATATACACCCATTTATTATTATTTTTTTAAGTTATAAGGAAGAACAAGGCAAACCAACATTAAATAAGCTTTATGCCCATAACACGGATAATGTTTAGTTTTTGTTTTCATGATATATTTTCTGACGTTATTATTGATCTATCTGTAAATCTTTTTACTATATAATCTATATATATGTTACTATGTTAGTGCGTGTAGTTTGATATACCACACATATATCTCACTATGTATTAATGTATGTGCGCTAATGCAATTGGAAGAACCATGTATCATATACGATGAACGTATGGGTATTTAGTAGGCATTAATTTGGACTGTTCTCAAGATTTGTGAAAAGAAGAAACCAATGATCTTCTTGGTGGCAAACGAATGAAGTTTTAGTTTAATTGTTTTGTTTCGGGAAAATTGGATGTGTAAAAAAAAATTGAGAAATAATTCAAACAAAAAAATTATTAATGTGCACTGCACGACAGCTTGAGAAGAATTTGAGGAAACTGTTTTAATGACTAATACAAGTTGGCTCCACATTATGCCAAAAAAAGAAAGCTGGTTTTACTGAAAATTTTCAACACGATCAAATATACATACTGATTCAAATTTCAAGTTTTCTTTTTGGTTTTTTATCAACTTGAAGATTAAGATAAACAAAGATCTTATCGAAAGAAATGTTTACAACAACCAAGGAAAGACCACATCACCTAATGACCTAAACCAAACTTAAGACAACATTTAGAGAAAGGCCACCAAGTGATCCAATCTATTAAGACTTGAACCGAGGAAAGCCATAGCCAAAACAAGAAACTAAGTCTTTGAACTATCCTAACAGGCTTGAAAGAACGGGATCAAACTATCAAAGAACTAGTAATAGAAAGAGGAAACCTAGCAGAAATTCCAACACAAAAAAAGATACTAAAACCATCTCCATTGGTTATTTTGTTGTGAGTGTCTAATTACTTTTCTATAATTGATTTTAATATTATTTAATTAAAAGTGTGTTTAGATGGTTCAAGAGTGTCCAAAAATAAATAAAAATGTCTTCAAATATACATTTAAGACATATTTTTGATACTTTTATGACACTTACAATTGAATAATATAAGAATTAATTATAGAAAATTCTGTAGACAACTCATCAAATGTAACGGATGGAGGTGCGAGGATAAAAAAGCTGAATATCTTACTTAACCCTCTTCTTACAAATTTTTACATCTAACGCGCGATCTGACAAAACCATGAGGTCAGTCAACGGAAAAACGAGCTATTTCTTTCCGGGAACTATCGTATTTTGCCAGATAGAGCCCAAACTTTGACCTCGGTCTATATATCCACCAAAGAAACGTTCTACACATATTTCTTCCCGAAACAAAAGTTTTATATTTAAATCTCTCCAAATTAATAATTTGAGTTCTATTATCCCATAAATCTAGGTTTCGTCGGTTTGTTGTTTATTTAACCAATTACTAGACAAACAAAACCATTAAAAACCAAAGAAAACCAGATTTATATTAGATTAGAATCCGATTGGCACATAAAACCAAAACACTTGATCGATGAACAGTGAGCAAAGCCATAATCGATGTTACTCTGTAACCTCACATAATAATTTGACCATATCTATTAAACCTAGAGCAAAGAATTTGCTCTTACAATAAAAACAAATTCTTTTAAATGTAAAAAATGAAGGAGAGCATATTCCATGACAACGACACTAGTAATCGAATTTGAATTTGAAGTCTTCTTAATTTTGTTGACACCACCGTCGTTGGTGTGGGATGAAGATGTTGTCGGGGATCCATAGGTTGTTGAAGAAGAAGACGAGTGAAGAGGAGGAGGAGGGAAGAGAGATGGACACAGCTTCATCGTCGTCGCTCCATGGATTTGAGATCTGGTAATTGAAGAGCTGTTCCAAACAAGTGGACTCAGCGAGGTGGAGAGTGGAGACGGTTGAGGAGAGAATGAGGAGTCGAGGAAAAGCGAGTCTTCACGGGAGAGAGGCATGTCGAGATGGTGGTGTGGTTGAAAACGTAAGCGCTAAACGGTTTGGATCTTTAACACTGAATATCGAACAGAAATTCAAATAACTCTCTTTTATTAGAAAATAAGTTCTTACAAGATTTCTCCTTAACTCTATTTTCTAATCCTATTAAGCAGCCTTCTTTGAATCTTCAAGCTATTCTTTCTCTAAGCTTAAGATTCAATGCTAGGATCTCTCAATCTATGAAGTGCTGATCTTTCTCAAGACCCAGCCTCCCCTATTTATACTAATTGGACTTAGCCACACAATAGGCTAATTCCCAATTCTAATCAGAATTGTTAATTTCCTTTTTTTTTATAGTTTAGGAAATTAACAATCTTTCTTTGTAAAACTTCCTTTTATCCTTATAACAAGAAAGTCTTTACTTTTCCAGAAACCTCTTCTTGCTTCATGTGATTTCTCTTAACCGCTTTAATAGATTTCCTCTTTGGTTTAATCCTGCTGATCCACATCTTGTACTACTTTTGTTTTAGTACAACACTTATGTCAATAGATGCATCTTCAATCTTCCCCTTTTTAACCTTATGCTTCTTCAAGCAACCAAGTTCAATAATTCTAGCAATTTAAACTTATCAAATAATCTTTTTCAAGAGTCTGAAAACTTAACAAACGCAAGAACATCCGAAAAGACAATCAAACCAAACTGCAAAATGTTTTAGAATTGAAACATCCAAAAAGAACTAAAACCAGAGAACATTCTGACTTGATGCTAAAACCGGAAAACATTCTAACTTGATGCTCCCCCGCAAACGTGACACTCCCCCATAAACTGATCCTTCTCCCCCTGCTTGAAGAGTATACAGGTTAAAAACCAATCAAATCATCTTTGACATGGGATGATTCTGAGTCAAACGATACACAACTCCAAAAAGATTTTGTAGTACTCGAGCTGTATCAGTCAGTGCTCCATAGACCAACTCCGGATCATTCCGTCCTACTACTGGCATACGAATGCTCCCAAGCTCAACATCAATATAATTCTGACCAGGAGCCGCAATAGGAGGTGATTCAGATGACACCGGTGGAACATAATAATTAGGACACTCAGGAAACTTAGCAGCATATGCCCTTCCAGTGCGAGCATTTTTCCGATATGCTACAGGTTTGTCAAAAACTTCTGAATCGGTTCTGTCAAGCTTCTTCTGATGCATCCTGTTTCTTAATTTTAGCCAACTCAACCACCTGATCATATAGCATTTTCCCAAAATCAAAACGAATTCCTTTGAAGATTTTGTAAACAAGCCTAGCCCGCTGCTCCGACACATGATTCCTATGAGACGATGGTATCCAATTATAACATGAAATGTTGAACAAAGCCCCAAATGCAGCTGGTAGATCCCTTGGATTCATCTCATCCCACGAAATATTATCTTCCCCACTCAAAGTTTCAGCAATCTTTTCAAGACTAAGTAATTCAACAGCTGTAGCAGCTTGTGTCTCTGCTTCAGACAAAGGTAGCTGATCAAAAACCCGGTTAATGACAGCTGGAGAAAAATAATAAGTGTGACCACAAACCAATACTTCTATACCATCAGCTGAAGCTTTTTCAGGTAAATTAGCATAAAACTCAGCAATAACCTCCTTCACATAAGAAGCCAAACCTTCAACACTAGCAGGAAATCCCATTTTCTTAATCAAATCAAGATATCCCCATTCATCTTTCGCATCAAGATCTACAAGACATTCCTTGGTAAACTTCCAAGAACTAAAAGATTTATACCTTGTCTGAGCCGAACCCGAAGTGAAAATCTTTGGATCAAACTTTGATGTCGACTTCATGCGAGTTGAACTCGATTCCCCTGTTTTCCTTGTTTTCTTCGGTGGCGTAAGACCAAGCTTTTTGTGCACTCGCTTCTTCCTAGCCATTCGCTCCACCTGTTCTTGAATAGATACTTCAATAGTATCAATTTCATCACCCAAAAGTTCTGGTTCTTTCCCCTTTTTAGATTTGTGAACTTGATCAATCGAACCCTCAACCGCCGGTTCATCTGACTCCATTTCTTCGGATTCACCCAGATCATCACATGCAGTTCCAAACGATTCGTCATTTTGACCTTGGGTCTTCTCCGCTGAAGACGAGTCCTCCGAATACGGAACCAGAACCGGTGCATGCTCATATTCCTTGATTTCTTCATCAATCAAATGTGGTCTATTTTTGTCACCATCCGTTCGCTTTTCAGATCCACCTCTCCTGTTAATCTTCCCTTTGCGAGTTGCAGTCACCATTGTTGTGATTTGAAGCTTCAAAATCTTCGTTGTTCTCCCTTTGCTCCTTAGGTTTTTTTTTTTTCGAGACTCTTCTTCTTCTAACCGCGAATCCTTCTTCTCCTTTTTTATAAAAACAAAAACCCTTCTTTTATTCAGCCCAAGCCCATAACCTTTTAAACCATAAACACACAACTGATCCATTTTCTCAAAATAACTTTCAACAACTCCTGAACCAGTTCTTGTACCACGAGTATACACTCATATTGTACAAACACCAATTAGATTCCTCAACATCACAAATATCTGAAAATCTAAAGCTTTAGTGAACAGATCAGCCAACTGCATCTCAGTGGATAAATGATCATTCTGGACTTGCTTGTTTTCCACAAGCTCTCTAATAAAATGATGCCTTACATCAATATGCTTTGTTCTTGAATGCTGCACAGTATTTTTTGAGAGATCAATTGCACTTTTGTTGTCACACAAAACTTGAAGAATTCCTGAGTCCATACCATAATCTGCAGACATTTGCTTCATCCAAAGCAATTGAGTACAGAAACTTCCCATAGCAATATATTCTGACTCAGCTGTTGATAATGATGCAGAATTTTGTTTCTTACTTAGCCCAAAGATTAAGTTATTTCCCAAAAAGAAACAGTCTCTACTTGTACTCTTTCGATCATCCAGACTTCCAACATAGTCTGCATCACAATGTCCCACTAAACTTGAATTCGACCCTTTTGACATCCAAAGACCGAGATCAAGTGTTCCCTTGACATACATAATAATCCTTTTCACAGTTTCTAAATGAGATTGCTTAGGTTTTGCTTGATATCTGGCACAAACTCCTACACTGTAACATAAATCAGGTCTGCTAGCTGTCAAGTATAACAAACTTCCGATCATTCCTCTATACAAAGTCACATCAAAATTTTGCCCTTTCTCATCCCTTGTTAACTTCTTTGACGTACTCATTGGAATGGCTGCTTCTTTGCACATTTCCAGCTTAAACTTTGTCAGTAACTTCCTTGCATAGGTACTTTGTGACACAAATATCCCTTCATCTGTTTGAGTGATCTGCAATCCCAGAAAATACTTCAATTCTCCAACAAGACTCATTTCAAACTCTTGAGACATATTCTCCACAAACTTATTCACCAAATCTTGTGATGTGCTTCCAAAAATGATATCATCCACATAGATTTGTACCACCATGATGTTTTGGTCTAGGGTTATTATAAACAAGGTCTTGTCTACATTCCCTCGTTCATAACCTTGCTGCAACAGAAAGTTTGTCAGTCTTTCATACCATGCCCTTGGAGCTTGTTTCAAACCATACAAAGCTTTCTTTAGACTATACACATAATCTGGATTTCTTGAATCTTCAAAACCTTTAGGCTGTTCCACATATACTTCCTTTTGTAAAATCCCATTTAAGAAGGCACTCTTTACATCCATTTGAAACACTTTGAAGTTCATGATACATGCCATTCCTAAGAAGAACCTTATTAATTCAAGTCTTGCTACTGGAGCAAATGTTTCCTCAAAATCAATTCCTTTAATCTGTGTATATCCTTGAGCCACCAATCTAGCCTTGTTTCGAACCATTGTCCCATTCTCATCAGTTTTATTCTTGAAAATCTATTTTGTTCCTATCACATTTACATTGTTAGGTCGAGGAACTAACTCCCATACCTCATTTCGTTCAAACTGCTCTAACTCCTCTTCCATTGCTATAATCCATGAGTTATCATCTAGAGCCTCATTATGATTCTTAGGTTCAAAGAATGAGACGAAACACTCAAAATGGACTTTTTCCCAGCTAGCAAAATTCCTCTCCATTTTCATGAAATCAATCTTAATTCCTCTGGTTTTCATACCTTCTTTGAGATCTCCTATAACATATGATGCTGAGTGATTTTTATGAATTTGCAACAATGGTTTTTGACTGTTTATCACCTTTTCTTCAGTTTTGATAGCTTCCACTTCTTTTGGTTCATTTATAGTCAACTCCTCTAATTCACTGTCAGGCTCACATCCTGTCCATTGGTTAAATGAGTAATCATCAAAGACCACATTGACTGATTCGATTATGGTCCCCAACCTCTTGTTGTAGATTCTGAAAGTTCTACTACTCTCTGAGTAACCCAGATAAATTCCTTCATCACTTTTGGAATCAAATTTTCCAAGATAATCTTTATCATTCAAGATGTAACATTTGCACCCAAACACATGGAAATAACTCAGATTCGGAATTTTTCCTTTCCAAATCTCATAAGGTGTCTTGGTCGAGTTCTTCCTCACATCTACTCGATTTATGATGTAACAAGCTGTGTTTAATGCTTCTGCCCAGAATCTTTGCGACACATGATTTCCATGGATCATTGCTCGAGCCATTTCTTGCAATGTTCTATTCTTTCTCTCAACTACTCCATTTTGTTGAGGTGTCCTGGGAGCAGAAAACTGATGTGAGATACCATGATTCTCGCAAAACACCTTCATTACTTCATTTTGGAACTCCCCACCATGATCACTTCATATCCTTTTGATACATCCCTTTTCGTTTATGAGTTGCAAAGCCCAAATCCTGAAGCTCTCCATGGTATCTGACTTCTCACGAATAAACCGAACCCATGTGTATCTTGAATAATCATCTACTAATACAAAAGCATATTTTTTTCCTGCCAAACTCTCTGTTTGCATAGGCCCCATTAAATCCATGTGAACTAAATCCAGAACATCCTTGGATTGTATATCAGGAACTTTCTTGTGCTGAATCATTACTTGCTTTCCTTGATTACACGGTCCACATACCATTCCATCAACTCCTTTGATACGAGGAACTCCTCGTACTATCTCATTATTGACCAGCGTAGATAAGTTTCTGACATTCATATGCCCAAGCCTTTGATGCCACAAATTAAGATCATCTTTTGCTGAATAACAAACATCTGATTTGCCATTCCACATATAACAATTGTTTCCAGATCGAGTCCCTCTTAGAACTACCTTCTTCTCCTCATCAGTAGCTTTGCAGTCAACTTTGGTGAATGATACTGTTAACCCCTCGTCACATAGTTGGCTCACACTTATTAAATTTGCTTTTAATCCCTGAACTAAGTATACATTCATTAGCTTAGGTAGAGTGGTGTCATCCGTTCTCCATTTTCCTTGAATATCTCCATGACCTCCATCTCCAAAAGTAACTTTACCACCTCTGATTCTTCGAAAATCTTTTGTAAGTAATTTTGTGTGTCTGTCATATGACGAGAACACCCACTATCAAAGTACCAAGGACTATCGTTATCTGGTTCTTCTGTAATCAATGCCATATTGCATCTAAAATTTCCACCTAAGGTGAACTTCGTAACTTCCTTTGATACTGTTTGATATAGGTCAGACTTCTTTATCCAAATCTGTTTATGAAATCCATTCCAGAAAAATCTGCCTTGATGCTTGAGTCTTTGAACCTTTTCCCAATACTTAAAGCAGAAAAATTTTATGTGCCCATACTTTCCACAGTAATAACATCCACTAGTCCTATCTTGTTGACCTTTTCCTGCATCTGCTGGTGAAGTACTCAGTCCTCCTGACACAAATTTGGTTTCACTTGTATTAACAGATGTTCGACCATCAAATCCTAAGCCTCTATTAGTCTTCTCTGTCCTTCCATAGCTTAGAATTTCATCTAATCGCTTCGTCCTAGCAAACATGTGAATCTTCTTATGTTGAATCTCAAGCTCAGTTTGCAATTTTGCAGATATTTCTTTTTCTGTATCTAAGTTGCTCTTTAGTTCTTCACATCTGTTAGCAAGATCAAGTTTTTCTTTGATCAATAACACACTTTCTTGACTACGCTTCTTCTCATAATCTAACTCATCTTGGAGTGTTTTAACAAGATTAGTAAGACGTTCCTTCTCCTTTACTAATTCTTGATTCTCCTTTCCAAGGTTAATGAGAGTACTTCGAACCTCATTGTAACTATCTATCAATTCTTCTTCGTTTTCTCCTTCATAGTCTGAAATTTCTTCCCCATCTACAAACTCTGTAATGCCCAGAGAAGCCACAAAATTCAGAATTTCTTCTTCATTGTCTTCCTCAATGTCTTCATCCATGCTTATCAAAGACTTCTCCTTACGACTTACACATTCTTCCTGAGTGTGTCCTAAACCTTTGCATACAGAACATTTGTTTTCTCTTCTTTTGACTGTAGGACATTCCCGAATAAAGTGTCCATAACCCTTGCATTCATGACACTGCATCTCTGCTTTTCTTGTGAATTTGCTCTCTTCCCCAGTCTTTTTATATGGTGTGAGCTTTTTCTGTCCTTGACCTTGTTCTACTCTCTTGAGTACACGATCAAATCTGCGAACCAACAAGCTAACTGGGTCATCATCTTCTATATTGTCTTTGGTCTCACAGACTGCTAAAGCAACATCTTTAGTACTTTTGACTCCTCCTAACTATATCTCATGAGCTTGTAGCATTCCTACTAATTCTGCAAAACTTAAATCTTCAACGTTGTTTGACACACATAAAGCAGTCTTGTAGGCCATGAACTTTGTAGGTAGGCATCGAAGAAACTTTTTAACCAATTTCTGATCTTTATATTTCTTTCCCAAGGTTACCGCTTCCTGAGCCAAAGTGCTGATTTTAGAACTAAAGTCAGAAATTGATTCATGCTCTTCCATTCTTAAGTTCTCAAATCGAGATGCCAACATGTCTTTTCTGGAATTCTGAACCTTTGTCGTGCCCTCATATTGAACTTGAAGAATGTCCCATGCTTCTTTCGCTGTCTCACATCCTTGAATCAATTCAAATTGTTTTCTTCCTACACTGCAGTGAATAGCTGTGAGAGCCTGAGAGTTGTATTTCGACTTTTTCATCTCATCTTCAGTCCAATCCTCCTCCGGCTTAGCTATCCCTGAACCCTTTTCATCCTTGATTGTTGGTTCTTCCCACTTCTCAAGAACAGCCTTCCAGGCAAGTCGATCTATCCCACCAATTATGGACTTCATCCTTGATTTCCAAAAACCATAGTTTTGATCGTCCAGAATGATCTTGTTGGTGTTGAGAAGATCACCGTAGCTCTCCATCCTTTCCACATGATCTCACCCTTACTAAATCCTTACAAGTGTAAGCTCTGATACCAATTGAAAACGTAAGAGTTTAACGGTTTGGATTTTTAACACTGAATATCGAACAGAAATTCAAATAACTCCTTTTTATTAGAAAATAAGTTCTTACAAGGTTTCTCCTTAACTCTATTTTCTAATTCTATTAAGCTCTTAGCCTTCTTTGAATCTTCAAGCTATTCTTTCTCTAAGCTTAAGATTCAATGCTAGGATCTCTCAATCTATGAAGTGCTGATCTTTCTCAAGACCCAGCCTCCCCTATTTATACTAATTGGACTTAGCCACACAATAGGCTAATTCCCAATTCTAATCAGAATTGTTAATTTCCTTTTTCTTTATAGTTTAGGAAATTAACAGTCTTTCTTTGTAAAACTTCCTTTTATCCTTATAACAAGAAAGTCTTTACTCTTTTAGAAACTTCTTCTTGCTTCATGTGACTTCTCTTAACCGTTTTAATAGATTTCCTCTTTGGTTTAATCCTGCTGATCCACATCTTGTACTACTTTTGTTTTAGTACAACACTTATGTCAATAGATGCATCTTCAGTGGTCGGAGAAGGTGAAGGCGGTGGTGGTCGGAGAAGGTGAAGACGATCTGGGTAGTCCGCCAAACAGCACCGTCGCAATAATCCATGGCTCTGTTCCTTCCTCCACCATCTCCGTCAGCTCTTGCGATGCGACTCTCGGCCATCACTTCCGCTCATCTATCATCAATCTTTCTACTCTAACGATTATGGTTAATTACAATAGAATTTAATTACAATGAATTTATCCAATCAGTTTTTGTAATTGAAAATCAAATTATCAATATCATTTGTTGCTGGAAGAATCGGCCAAGAAGAGATACCAGATCAATTAATGGTTGGTCGGATTTTAATTCAGTTTACAATCAACTTTTAGTGGTTTAATATTTGGTTTAATTCGGGTTTTGAAATGTAAACCGATGTAACCAAAATTCGGAAAGATTTAAATATAAAACTTTTGTTTCAAAGAGAAATATGTATAGAACGTTTCTTTGATGAATATATAGATCGAGGTCAAAGTTCAGGCTCTATTTGGTTAGATACGATAGTTCCGGGGAGAAATAGCTCGTTTTCCCATCAGTCAACCCAAAACTTCTGCAAAAGCCTTAATCTCTTAAATTCAAGATTAACGTATCTAATAGCATTTAATTTGTTTTGTATTTGTTAGACAATAATAATATACAATAATTTAACTATTCAAAATGTATATTGTAAATTAACTTTCAATATTGGTGACATAATTTATACTTTTGTTTTTGGGATTGACCGAAAGTCTGAAACTGAAGGTATAAATAAAGTCTGAACTCTGAAAACGACATAGAGCAAAAGCCTGAGGCTTAATAATATGTTGGCCAGTTACCTTATGGGTTTATAATGGGCCGAAAAATTATTTACACATACAATCAGTTGGCGAGGAGGATTCAGCAACAAACAACAAAGAAAAATAAACATTGAGTGAAGAAGATTGTAATTTGTCTTGTCATCAAGTTTGAAAAAAACTACACTAGTTGACGATAACTAATTTATCAACGATAAGTTTGTCTGTTTTGTAAACACATGAAAAATATTCAGGGTTGATTAACAAACATTTGGGGGAATAGAATGAATTGTAATTTTATGAACTTATGCATGGCTTAAAACAGGCACATCATCAATATCCAGACAAGACTGAAATGCAAAAACAAAAACAGCAGATTGTTATTAAACTTGAGTGTTGCTGTTCTGATATACTAATCATCTTTTTTTCAAGAGATCATATGAAGACACCTTTGGTTTTAAATCGATGAGTTTTCACGACGATGAAGCTGTCTCCAACTTAGTCGTTTTTGCAGCTGCAGTGTTTCTGTAGATAGGGTGAAGAACATGACCATCTTTTGGATCAACATGAATCCATTTGCGTCCAGTTATCTTGTTTTTCTCAAACCTGACTCGGCCTTCTTTCAATGCAAACAGAGTATGATCCCTACCGATCCCGACATAGTCTCCAGGATGGAACCGAGTTCCTCGTTGACGAACTATGATGTTTCCCGGTATCACACTCTGCAAAGTCGCACACATACAAGCATAAGTTTCTACCATCATATACTTGAATCGAAAAAGTATTCACCTGATTGTTCTTACCTCTCCTCCGAATTTCTTAACACCAAGAAACTTGGGATTAGAGTCACGACCGTTCTTTGTAGAACCAGCGGTTTTCTTTGTAGCCCAACGCTTCAAGACCAAACTCAACCCACTTGAAGAACCATCTTTTAACATCCCAACACAAGAACAACAACACAAATGAATTAACATGCAAAAATTGATCAAAATACAGAATAGACTGATAGGTAATAAATATACCTGAAATGCTACTGCCAGTATAAGCAGGAACCTCAGTGATCAGTTCCCTCAGACTAACTCTTCTGCATAATGATGCTGCTGAGTTAAAAAAATTCATTTTTCAAGAAACCTGCAATCAACAAATAGCAACTCAAACACAAAAGCAAAGCAATACAAACCACTTCATCAAATCTTGTGTTCTTTCAAATTTAATCACTATTTACAAACAAATCAATCATCAACCTCAAAAGCTATTACATTTCAGATTCGAATTCTCTAAATTTCTTCAACGTCCGTAAATCTGAATCAAAAGCTCGATCAAAAACACTAATTTTTCCCCAAATGCGCGATCAAATCCGAGATGTTTCACTATTTCTAATCAAAACCTAAAATGAGTCTGATCAGCCGATCTCTCCGACCCAGGACGAAATTGAAAGGTCTCGAAGAATGTGGTAAGAAGAAAGGAAGATACTTACCGGAAAATTTCGATTCAAATTGGAATGGAAACGATGACAAGCGTGACCGGAGATGACGACGGCGACGGAAGCGCGATTAGGATAAACGACGCAGCAGGGGAAAGGGGTTACACCAAAACCCTATTTGTCAAGTGTTTCAAATATATATCAGATGGGTCTTCATGTTTCAGTTTCTTTTCATTATGACCCCTACACTTTAATTTCAATCAAATTTGTAACTAATTTACAAATTGAGGTACTCATTTGTATTATTTAGTGTCTCGATTTATTTGGTTTTCTTTGAATATTGTAAACACAACAAAAGAAATGATTCCGTTCAAATTGCGATTTTGGAAAAGAAACCAATCTAGCCAAAAATAAATATGAAAACATGAAAAATCTCAAATATACACTTAGGCTAGTAGTGTATGCATGTGTGAACAAGTAAAAGTTTATATCATGAATGATGATGATCACTCACTATGTTTTATTTCTTGTAACATTAATAAAAAAAAATGTTATATTTTCTTTCAAGGATCTATATCCCATATCTATATGCATGTGTTTGAACAACTTGACATGATCTAATATACTTTTTTTTTTGGACAGTAACTAATCAATATCCATGTGATCCCTCACATGCTTTCAAATCTTCTTATGAACAAAACTTTTGATTTTATTTTTCAATGTTTCCTCTTAAAATGGTCCTACGGTCCGTGCTTTGCCGTGCCGTACTCCGACCCTACAAGTTTCTTATATTAACCCTTGTAATCAATTTTGTGTCACACCAATTATTTAACAACTCTTTAAGCTTAAAAACAAAGTATTACTTCAAATAGATAAGGGGTCACTATTTCTAATCAAAACCTAAACTGACCCCTTGTGTCTCACCAATCGATAAGGCGAAATAATTTTTCAGATTCACTTCTTTTTCATCAAATATACTTATTAGGATTATCTTGGGTAAAAATGACTTTATGAAGATAACATTTTCTATCAAAACCAAAAAAATATCCCAATGTTCCCTCCCTCCTTTTCTCCGAGTAGATCGACTCAGAAACAATAATTGGGTGAGAGCATGTGGAACTGGCTAGCTGCACATGCCCTTCTCTTTTTTCCTTTTCAAACTTTTTAGTTTTTTTTTTTTGGTTTTCGTTTACTCAAAAAAACTTTATTAGTTTTTGATATTTAAACAGTAGATAATTATACAAGTTGGGATGTGTATGCGCATTAATGTATGTGTGCACGCGTATATACGTTTCTAGTTTGTTGCATATGTGTTTTCAAGTTGCTTATCGTTTCATTAATCGTGATTTTTTCTTTCATTTACCAACTTGATTTGCCTAGTGGTGGTCTGGTGGAGTACTTACCTGTCTTTTTAAGGTTCCCTCCCTGCACTTTTTTTTTTCATATACACTCTACCACGAGTTTTTTTTTGTTCATCTATAGATTGGATGCTTGATTGACGCATAAAAAACAAAGAAGATTGATGATAAAAATCAATCAATCTGATAGATCCTGATTATAAAAGCGGATCTAGATCTGGTTTCTTCTTCTTCTCTGAAAAAAAAAAAAAAAAAAGATATAGAAGGATTAGAGTAATGCATTTATCTTGACTATATTCTGTAACTTTGTCTAAGCTAATCATGATCCGTCAACCAAGCAATGGTATAAATAATTAATAGTAATAGTATAGTAAGATTGTGATTATAATTTACAGTTGGGACCGTTGGTCAGATCTAACTCCCATCTCCTTCTTCAATGCACCGTCCTTATTTTTTTTTGTTGAATTATACAACGTCAATTATATCATTTATAACTCTGATAATATATCTGTGGTTTAAAAACGTATCGTCTTTTAAAATCCCACCAAGCAAGCACCCAATTCGAAGCCACGAATTAAGTTTTTAGTTTCGTTTTCATTGATAAAATGAAATGTAAAACTATATCTAAAAGTTCGTAAATTCTCATAAAAGTCTTTTTTTTTTTTAAAGATAAAACTTATCAAAATATTTCGTAATATATTATAATATTTAGAGTACTAGTATAAGCTTTGTTTAAACCATGTGCAAACCATCCAATGACCACAGTTTACCAATATAGCAAGTAATAAAATAGAGGACTAAAATTGGATTTGGAGTCATACGTGGCGCAATGTAACTAGAGGAATACGGTAATAACAATATGTCTTGCCACAGGGAATAACTGATACGAGCAACTGTGTGTATATATAGCTTATATGCAACATCATAGGGTCCTCAACCAAAACTGCTCCTCTTCAGTACACTTATTTTGTAAACCTCAAACAAAAAAGAGACCAAAACTAGTTTGAGCGATCTAGAGGAGTGTTTGGTTCTTTTGGATTAACTAAGAAAATGGCAAAGTCATGCGGAGCTATCTTCCTCTTGGCCCTCATTGTTCTCTCCTTGCTTCAAACCATGGTAACATCTCGATTTTTTCTTCTTCTTTTTAATGCTTGAAAATATTGGAGATAAATATATATGATTTCTCTCCTTATTAACAAGATTTGAGATAATGTGGGTTCGATTATTCTACTTTTGGTTGTAATTGATCTTGTTTACCGTTTCATGAAATTAATTATTATTGTCTCTTTTTTGTTGGTTTTTTTAGGTGATGGCCAATGGATATAATTATCCAATAAAGTTTGATCCGGTAAGTTTTAATGTTGAAACCGACCAATAAAAATACCTTTTAAACTATATATTTTATAACCTAATGTTATCTCTTAACTAAACGAAAAAGTGTTTAATTAATATACATTTTTTGGTTAATTTTTCAGAAACGTTACAGACAAGGAAGCCTGAAAATTACCCGTAAGTGTTTTTCTTCACAGCTTATTATTCTCAAAACAAAGAATTAAAATCTAAACACGTAACTTCTGAAAACAGATATTAGGTATTTTGTTCTGTATTAAAAAAATAGGAAAGTAAGTACAAATTTCAGGGTGTAGATGTTTTTGTAAAAAAAGGGAAGTTATAACCTATATTATCAATATAAAACCAGTTGACAAAAAAAAAAAGTACAAATTTCAGTTCTATATTATTGTCGAACTCGAACTAGTTGAAAGTGGAGTGACTGGTGTTTGGTCTCTCAGATCCATTATGGATATTGACCAAATTACCCCTGAATGATGGTTATAGAGTCAAAGCAAATCCACTGTGTCCTTCTTGAGACCCACAAAACAGTAGAAAAAGTCGTAAACATGTCCCCAGCTTTTGGCATCATTTTTTACGTTTCTTTCACTAGATTCTCTTGTTTTATTATTATTGAGTGGTGAAAAAAATATTGACTGGTTATTGAAAACTGATTGTGATGCAATGACCAGAGTGCCCATCGGAATGCGATAGGAGGTGTAAGCAGACACAGTACCACAAAGCCTGCATTACGTTCTGCAACAAGTGCTGCAGGAAGTGTCTCTGTGTGCCTCCGGGTTATTATGGGAACAAACAAGTTTGCGGTTGCTACAACAACTGGAAAACTCAAGAGGGTGGACCTAAATGCCCTTGAAAATATCTCCCCTTACTTCACTTTCCACTATCGTATCGGTTCCTTTTTATAATAATTATTGGGACGATAACTAAAATTTCACTTTCATCTGTTTTATTTTTCTTTCTAAAAAGTATTTTGTGTTTCAATCTTATTATATTTCTGATGTTGTAATATTATGTCACTCCTTTTGGGATTTTGTTCTAAATCCTTGAAAAAAATGAGAGTGGCCTATCAATGATATTTTATTGAATATTTTGATGTTCCTAGTTTTTTTTTGTTTTTTTTCCCGAGTCGAATGCATAAAAATCGAAAATACTGGCAAAACCAAAAACACAATCTTTTCAGAAAAAATAACGCAAATAGAAAGTAAGACGTTTGGGTCTCTCGGCCCAGTCTTAAAAAGCCCATTAATGATACTTGAACGCTTATTACGAAACCACGTGTTCTACTTCTACGCGATGGCGTTTTGCCACAATCTTCTTTTTTTTTGTTTGTTTTTTTTCTTTTCTAAAAAAGATTTATGGTTTTAAAATTTTGCCACAATCTTGAATCTTCTCTGCGACAAGGGCGTGGGCACGACAATGATATATTACAATCGGTGCACTGATATGAACCACAAATAACCACAAACTTAAAGAAATATGTTACCAGTTCATTACCGTAAATTTAATAAATACTCTTAACATATGACGTTTTGGAGTACAACGTATTGTTATTAGTTAATTAGGCTTGACAACAAAGCTCAATTTGGCTCTCTTTAGGTTAGACACCTTTACATTCATTTTGAGCGGTGATCTTGAAGAAGATATGTACCTGCACAACATGGGGAATTGACAGGCAACGAGTAATCTTCTTTTCTAAAGAAAGTGTTCTGTAAGCTGTACAACTTTTTGGTTTCGAATGGAAACGTGCAAGACAACTGTGAAAACATTCGAAATATATAAATATTGAACGTACATTTCTACATATATATATATATATATAGTCATTATTGTTTAAAAATGTACGTTCTCAGAGTGTGGAACATCTCCACTCGAAACTTATATATGACTTAAAACTAACATATGATAGTGATTTACACCAAATCGAGACCATTCATACTTACTTCTAACTTCTAAGACTTGGGGTTCACTTGTCAGATGTTTTTTTCACAAAACAACGACAAAAAAACATGTGGCAATTCATGTGCTCCAGAGTCCAGACTCGTCCAACAGATTATTGACATGATATGCACTACTTTTTAGACCATGTATTTTTATTAAATTCAATCATTTTTTACTAAAAAAAGGATTTGATACTTGCATTCTCTCTTATATTAACTATGCATGGAAATTTTTGTTGAATTTTCTCAATTATATTCCAACCAAATATTTTTTATGACAACTCTAATGGTAGATTTCGTATAAATGGTTATAAAAAAATTGCACTTAATATTTCAATTTGTTTCTGAAAATCCACTTTACAAATATTTAATTGGTCAATAAACATTTAATAGAATATTGCCAAACTGTCTCGCTAATCTCGTGCATATCATGGTGCATACTGCACAAACTTCGACTCTAATCATTGATGTAATCGCATATTTCGGCTCTAGTAAATTATTAATACTGTCACCATATAAATATATTGCCTATCGAGTCTTTCTTTATTTTTTGACTTAACTTCTCTCTATCTATCTCCTTGGGCGCCTCTCGATCTCTCCGTCTCTCCCTATCTCGTTGTCTCTTCGACATCGAAAGAGCAGCAGAGTCAAAGACTAAAACAATTATGAGCGAAGAGAAAGATATCATGTCGGAGCCATTCATCGTTAAGAATATTGATGATGATGAAGAAGCAACGCTTAATGATTATAATTCACAGGGCAACACTTCGTTCTCCAAGACTTGTTTCCATGGCATTAACGCTTTATCAGGTTTCATTTCCTTTTCCTAATTGATTTTATCTCTTTTTTTCTTTTTCTTTTTGAGTTATTCAGCACTTCCTTCTTCTTATCCCCAAGCTCCATAACTCACGGACAAAGATCCAACTCTTAGCTTATCCACACATATATACACATAGAAACAATCTAGAGAAACCTAAATTTAGCTATATTCTATTTAATTTCTAGATGTTTTTAACACAAGATTTTGACTTTATCTTGTATCTAGATTGGTGTGGATTTCATTCCTATCTTTTTATATTGTTTATAGTTTTCTCCAGTTTTTTTTTTGTTATTGATGTTTTTTGCGTTAGACAAACCGTTAAATTCCAATTGTTTTTTTTTTTCTCTTAATCTAGCAAATGTTACAGTTTTTGATGGTGTAGGAAAGGTAAAGCTAAACAACCAAATAAATGTTCCTTTGTTGTCTTTTAAGGTTAGGAACTTAGGATGGTACCGTTTACCTGAAATTAATACACACAAATAATTTGGCAAAGTTCCTTTTGTTTTCTTTGATATAGGCATTCATCGATCACCCCCACTGGAGTATTGCTTTTAATTATGAATGGGTCTATTAAAGAGAGGCCACTATCGTTGTGTGTTTAAATGATTCTATTTCTATACCAAACTAGATACTTTTAGTTTATACTAATAACGTAAAAGCTAAACTAGTTATTTTAGTTTTACACACGTCTAGCCAACACATGATTAAGCCATTTTTATTATATTATGTACGGACAAAAGAAGTCCGTCTGATTAATAAAATAAAAACAAACCAAAATTCACTATCTAGATACAACGTGTCTCCTAACCATCCTAGCACATCAACAACACGTCTTCCCCTTTTCAAGTTGTATTCTTCTTCTACAAATCGCACTTTAAATCAAATATCTTATCTTGATAACGATGTAGACCACAATTCTCTTCTTTGCGTAAAACGTGTGCATTAGCGTTTTAAACAAATATTAGTTCTTGTAATCAACTTTAACTTTTTTCTTTAGGTGTGGGTATATTATCGGTCCCTTATGCTTTAGCATCGGGAGGATGGCTAAGTTTGATCATACTCTTCACCGTAGCAATCACAACTTTCTATAGTGCCATTCTCATTAAAAGATGTATGGACATGGATCCACTGCTTCGATCATACCCGGACATTGGCTACAAAGCCTTTGGAAACACAGGACGTGTTGTCGTCTCCATCTTCATGAACCTCGAGCTTTACCTAGTGGCGACTAGTTTCTTGATCCTAGAAGGTGACAACCTTAACAAGCTCTTCTCAAATGTTGGATTCAACTTCATGGGTTTTGAATTCCATGGCAAGCAAATGTTCATCGTCCTTGTAGCTCTCATTATTCTTCCCTCGGTTTGGTTAGACAATATGAGGATTCTTTCTTATATTTCCGCTAGTGGCGTCTTCGCGTCCGGGTTGATTCTTGCTTCTATCTTTTGGGTTGGAGCTTTTGAAGGAGTAGGGTTCAAGAACAAGAACTCAGAGGTCTTTCGTCCTAATGGAGTCGCTACTTCCGTGAGCTTATACGCATTTTGTTACTGTGCTCACCCGGTGTTCCCAACGCTATACACTTCCATGAAGAACAAACGCCAATTCTCAAACGTAAGGTTTATTTAAAAGCACTCTCAAAACTTTTTACACTAAAAGCTCAGACTAATGATTTTGCCCTTTTTTTTTTTATATATATGTAGGTTATGATTATATGTTTCACAATATGCACATTCATATATGCATCAGTGGCGGTATTGGGATACCTAATGTATGGAACAAATGTTGACTCACAGATAACATTGAATCTTCCTACGGATCAGCTTAGTTCAAAAGTGGCGATATGGACTACATTGGTGAACCCAATAGCTAAGTTTGCTCTAATGGTTACGCCTATTATCGACGCAATGAGAAGCCGGTTTTCTCGGTTTTTGCCTAACAAAAGAGCGTCCCGTTTTTTGCTGAGTACGATGCTGGTTGCTAGCAATGTGATTGTGGCATTGCTTCTTCCCTTCTTCGGTGATCTTATGAGTCTTGTTGGTGCATTCTTGAGCGCATCCGCATCGGTGATATTGCCATGTTTGTGTTACTTAAAGATCTCTGGGAAGTACCGAAGACTCGGTTTCGAAACACTGGTTCTCATCGGTATTACACTAACCGGTGTCTTGGTTGTGATAACCGGAACTTACAAAGCGGTTAAGGACATTTTTGGCCGATTTTGAAAATCCGAATAGGTTATAGAAAAATTTGTAATACTTAAACGATATTATTATTTTATTTACTTCGACCATTTATATTTTTACACACTAACCAAGTCTCTGATTCGAACTCTATCATCGGTATTTAACGGTTGATCAGTATACTCAGACAAAATTGCTCGGAACTCGTCTCCCGTTAAGGTCTCCTTCTCCAACAAACATCGACAATTTTGTCTATGGCTTCTCTGTGATTCCTCACATGATTCTTCGCGATCTCGTAAGCGTCACCGATTATTTTCTCCACGGACGAATCAATTTCCTCCGCGAGTTTCTCGGACATTGAGTTCCTAGCGAGCATGCGTAAAACTACGTCGTTTTGCTTAACCGCTGTGTCGGTTAGTGTCCATGGACCAATCTCCGACATACCAAACATCGTCACCATCTGAACCCAAATAGAAAATCCCACCGGTTATTTTTGGTTTAGAATATTTGTGTTTTTAATTACTATACCTGTCTTGCGATCTGAGTGACTTGCTGAAGATCGCCGGCGGCTCCGGTGGTTATCTCCGGTTCCCCGAAGATGACATCCTCCGCGGCTCTCCCTCCTAGTCCTCCGACGATTCTAGCGAACAACTGCTTTCTAGACACCAATGTAGGATCTTCTCCCGGTAAGAACCAAGTAAGACCACGTGCTTGACCTCTAGCAACCAAAGTAACTTTCTGAACCGGATCGTGACCCTCCGTCAAAGTCCTAATCGGCATCAAAACCGGTTAATCTCTGACTAAACCGGAGAAATGAAAATTAAAAACATGAAATTGAACCGGAACTTACGCACAAATAGCGTGTCCTATTTCATGGTACGCTACAATCGCTTTGCTTTTACCGTCGATCATCTTCGCCCCTTCCATTCCGGCCACAATCCGATCGATCGAGTCGTCAATCTCTTTAAGGGTAATCTTGTTTTGTCCTCTTCTTCCAGCGAGAATCGCGGCTTCGTTCATAAGATTCGCCAGGTCAGCTCCACTGAAGCCTGGAGTTCTTAGGGCAATTACGCTCAAAGACACTTCCTTGTCAAGTTTCTTGCTTTTACTGTGAACTTTTAAAATCTCCTCTCTTCCTCTTAGATCCGGTAAACCAACGGAAACCTGTTTGCATTATACCAAACCGGTCCAGGTTAACCATTAATTAATTGGTCGATCTATTCGGTTTATGGATAAACGAACATACCTGTCTATCGAATCTTCCTGGTCGGAGCAAAGCAGAGTCTAGAATCTCCGGCCGGTTCGTTGCACCGATCACAATCACTCCGGTATTCCCCGTAAACCCATCCATTTCGGTTAAAATCTGGTTTAACGTCTGTTCACGTTCGTCGTTTCCTCCTCCTATACCGGTTCCTCTCATTCTCCCGACAGCATCAATCTCATCAATGAACACTAGACAAGGTGAATTAGCCTTTGCCTTGTTAAACAAGTCTCTAACCCTAGAAGCTCCTACACCAACAAACATCTCTATGAACTCCGAGCCGGACAGTGAGAAAAACGGAACACCGGCTTCTCCGGCTATAGCCTTGGCCAACAGAGTCTTTCCGGTTCCCGGTGGTCCGGTCAACAGGACGCCTTTAGGGATTTTAGCCCCCAAACCTGAGAATTTCTCTGGGGTTCTTAAGAATTCAACGATCTCTTCAAAGTCTTGCTTGGCTTCGTCTACTCCTGCTACATCCTCGAACGTTATCCCTGTGTTTGGTTCCATCTCAAGCTTAGCTTTGCTTCTGTTACAAGAAAACATACATTAGGATCTCAATCTTAGGTTTACTATATTCAAAATTGATTATGAATGTTTTTTTTTTTACCTTCCAAGACCAAAAGGCAAATTAGGTCCACCAGGGTTTTTTCTTAAAGAAGATGTTAAAAGGAGAGAGCCAAGTAAGATAAAAGGAAACCCATAATTCACCAAGAAATTGAGCAAGAAGGCTCCCCAGTTCACATCCATGGGATGAACAGCGAAATCGACGTTCTTCTCCTTCATCTCCCTCACCAGATCGACTGGTAAACCGGGAAGGTTAACCCTAACCCTCTGGGTCTTTAATGCTGGACTGGAGATCTCCGCGATGGCAACGGTCCCGTTCTCGAACAAGTCAACTTTCTTCACTTCATTCTCTTTCAGATGCTGCAGGAATCTCGAGTACGACATTCTATTGGAATTGGCTTCGATGGGAGCTTCTGGTTCAGCTTTTGCCGGCTGAGCAAGAAAAGTTCCTTGAGAAGACGTAAATCCCAAGGCAGTCAAACTCAGTAGAGCTCTTTTGGTGAGTTTATGGTCTAAAGTTTGGGGTTTGAGACTAGGGTTGTGACTGTATTTGGATAATTGAGTCGGTTTTTTCTTGGGACTTCTTATAACAAGTTGGGATGTTAGAAAGAGGGAGAGACAAAGCTGATGATGATGATGCCATTTTCATCGAGCTTAATCGCCAAAGACTACTAATTTCTGAGAATAAAATTTGGTCTTTTGATATCTTTATTTGATAGGTTTCTTCGAGATTGTTATATAACCAAAAAAGGTGATGATGAGTCATGATAAAACGAAGAGGATATGATGTTTCTAGTTTCTTTTGTCTTCTCTAGAACATATAAATGTTTCTTGAATGATTCAGAGATTGTCTACTATGAAACCAAAAAAAAAAATCTATATATCACAATCCACACAGAAGTATATGTAGCTTGGATGTGAGATTTGATGTAATCGTTGTCCAACCTTTGATCTTTTCCAATCTCCATTTTTTTAAAACTGAAATTTACATAACCATACACTTGGAGGGGGAAAAGGCAAATAGAGTTTCATAATAAATCTCTCTGTGGCCCCATTGTGCCTTAGACCCAAGCCTAGTCCTTGGAAAAAGTCCCTAAATTACTAAAGGATCGGTAATCACTTTCAAACATTTAAGACCATGATTTAGTTATTAGTTTTAGACCATTCCACTAGAACTAGTGTCCTAGATATCACATACCCCTGAGTTGGGTAACCAACCATGGAGTCATTATTAATTTAATGTATGGTTGGAAAAAAAAAAAAAAAAAATTCCCAACCAGATCATAGATCATATACTATACCATAAGCACACAGAAATGCCAGAATCCAGAGCATACACAAGGATTTGAAACCACTACCATGAAAGCCAAAAAAACAGAATCAAGAGACCAAAGTAATCATTATTCTTTACTAGTAAGTATAAACTATTTTTCTCTGCAATATCCTCTCAATGTAAAGCTTTTATTTAAACACATGGAGATTTAAACATATATTAGTTTGTGTAAGAAGTTGTTGTGAAAGCAAAAAAAAACACTAAACCCAAAAGAGCAAAAGTTGTTTATAAGCTAATCATCATCGTCATCATCATCATCATCATACCCCTGTAATGATCTTTATCTTTACCTCAAAAAGATTGAACCTTTTTGGCTTCATTTCTTGACCTTCCTTTGCTGAAGTTGCTGCTTCTTAGGTCCAGGAACCTCTAATCTCCCAACCGAACACCCGCATTTCGCCCGAAAAACAAGCACGGCTCTTCCATTAGGTGGAGCCATCTTCTTCAGCTCTGCCTCTAACTCACGGTGGTGATCACGAGGCAACTCAAACAAACCCTTCTTGCTAACACTCATCCCACTGTTGCTGCTCTTAACACAATCCTCAGTCTCTAACTGAATGTCAAACTCAGCATTCGCTTTCCTAAGCCCTTTACAATTGGGTTTCCCACATCTATGACGACTACACAAGAGTATAACAATCATCCAAGCAGATAAAGCAGTGCATGAGATGCTCAAAGCTATCAAACCATAGACAATAGGATCAGGGTTACGCAAGATCTCTTCTTTGACTAAACAAGAAAGCTCTGAGAAGATCTCGAGAGATTTGACAGTGATGAATTTGATGTAAGGGAAGATCAAGAACCCGGAAGATGTGATCACAGCGATCAAGATCAAAACATCGATCGCAGCTGATCTAGATCCGTCACAGCAGACTGAGAAATTCGAAGAACAGCTTGATGATGATGATGACGATGATGGTCTCTTGTTGATGCTTCTTGAGTGTTTTGAATGATGATGATTGAAATCTGCAGAGTGAGCCATGTTTGGAGATTGGTCTATGAGTGAGATTGAGTTCTGGAAATATACCATCTCAGAGAAAGCTGAATCCTTTTTTTTTTTTTGAGAGAGAGAGAGAGAGGAAACAGATCAAATCTAATTCGATCTCTCTTAATCAAGAAGAACAATTCCAGACTCTGATTCCTAGAATCACACCAAATCGATCAAACACAATAAAAATCAAAACTTTAATAAACAGATCGAGTTTTAAAAGTGATATCTGGAACGAACCTGATTGGATTGGACTGGAACTGGGTTCAATCTGATCGAAATCAATTGAACCCTTAAAACAGAAATGAAAATTTCGAAATCAGATCAATCCATCATCAAATCTTTCAAAAACTTCAACTTCACAATTCAAAATAGGAGGAAGAAGCTGAAACGTGATAAGGAGAGAAGTAGGAGACAACGTTATAGAGGGTTTGGAAACTACAACATCACCGTCGAATAAAAAAACAAAAGGAAAAAAATAATCTGGAGTTTTGGGAATTCTATATGTAAAAGGAAAAATTAGATCGTGTTCGTCAACATGATGATGATGATTTTGAAGTGTGTTTTTTTTTTTTGTTTCTTTCTCTCTTTATGGTCCAAATTGGGTGTGATCGTGTTGTGTAAGAAGAGAAGAGAGGAGGTCACACACACACACGCGCGTTAAGCTTATGTTATGTGTGCGGAGTTAAACAAAAACTCTATGGTTCGTGCATAGGTGTATGTGTCTCCATGACTCCAAAGTGCATTAAAACAAAAATCAAAGTGTTATTAATTTTTTTAACTTTAATATTTTAGATACTTTGTTGATTTCGTGGGTCACTACTGCACACTAGACATCTCTTTCTCTAGGCTTCATTAGAATTTTTTTATTTTATTTTTGTTTTGGCTCTTTTTCTGACCATCTCTACATTATATTTTATGATTTTACCCCTTTCAATATTGTTTTTTCTTTTTGCATCGAAATATATAAAATAATATATCA
The DNA here is from genome assembly GCF_030686135.1 of Camelina sativa. NCBI lineage: Eukaryota > Viridiplantae > Streptophyta > Magnoliopsida > Brassicales > Brassicaceae > Camelina > Camelina sativa. The sequence continues at coordinate 2,560,601 of NC_141887.1, forward strand.
TAGTAATTACAAGCAAGTCACAAGAAACAAGCCCAAAGTCATGAATGAAGCCCAAGCCCTTTTTGCATATAGTAGTAGCCTTTTCTTTTTTTTTCTCGGCCATTAACACCTATTAGAGAGTTTCGATTTTGGAGTGGGTAAACTAGTTCTGTAATAAGGAGCGGACCAAACAAAACACACCGACCGAAGTAGTTGGAGGAAAAAACACGTTTTTGGTTTGTTCTCACTGATTGGTCCTTTCAGAGGCCAGAGCTACATTTTTGGCAGCTCACCTAAAAAAAGTAGAAAATGAGGTTCAGTCGGAGACCATTTAGTCCACAAAGTACATAGGTTAACCAATAATATTGCTGCCGTAATTGAGACCCTAAAGCTTGATAGATTCGTAAAAGACTTCTAAATCTTAAGTTAAGTTTCTTTTTTGTTTGGACTTAAAGTTGACTTATTCATCCGTTTCATTTATAGTGAACAGTGGAAAAGCAGACACAACCAATGTTAATCTTTTTGCTTATCTCATAAAATTTGGTAACGCACGGATTTTTAATACAATACTCGAATAATCACATGCGCGGACGTTATTTTTGGCTTAACATTTTTTTAAATAACACAAATTATTGATTCATTTTGTTTATCTTGTTATGTGTTAAAATGTTAATGGACGGCTATACTAGTAGAATGACAGCATGATATTCAATTAAAACTAAGTCAAACCTTGTCTCTAATTTTAAAAAACACGGTAATCGATATTTTCTCTGGATCAGAATAGAAGATTTCACTAAAATGGGTAAACCTTTTATTTTTTATTATCAACACTTGGTGTTTTCCATTACGATATTGATTTTCATAGTCCAAAGTGGCAAAACCCCTTATTCGCCAACCTTCTGGTTTGTGGATAAAAGCCTAACTAATAATTTATAATTAAAAGTAAATTATAACTGGAGAAAGTCTTACTTTTTAAGAAGTTTGGTAGATTCATAAATAATATTTGACTATTATTATTTATATACACGAGAAATACAGCTTTTAAAGTTTTTACCAATAATACTGATACTCTTTGCCTCTTTGGTAGTGGCAGACATGAGGAGCTCGACTCCAGTTCACATCATTAGGGTTACACGTGCGAGTTTGCTTCCTAATAATCAACTTGGCAATTTAGGCCTTAAGTTTGATTATCTCTTAATTATAATAATTCAGTTATATAGAATAAAAATATATAGAGTAAATTTAATATGTTAATTACCATATTTCTTCATTGGATCTGAAGCTGGAGCAGTTTCCAGGAAAAGTGGAAAACCTTGAAGCTAAAGGTTCTCTTTTCTCTTTATTAAAGTTTTACTATTATAGTAATAGGACTGGTTTGATAACTACCAAAACTTATTAGTACTAAAATAATCATATAAAGTTTTTAATATAAATGAAATCTTAATTCAGAACTTCAAAGAGACAACAATGGGTCAATCTTGTTTCTTCAAAGTTCTTCTTGTTTCCTCTCTTTTACTACTAATCTTCTTCTCCACTGGTAATAGCTAATTGAAATCTTCTTCTTCTTTTTAATCACACTGTTGAAAATATTAGTAGGAGTTTATGTTTTAGCCTTTAGTGTGATTTAGAATTCATGCCTGATGATTTTTGTTTGTGAATTTATAAGCCATGGGGAGAAACTTGCGAACTGCAAAGTTGTCAGGAGTTCACAGTACTGCTGAGCATTTTTCTTCCAGGGTACTTTCTCTGATCTCTACTTCTCTTTAATCAGTTTCTTCAACTTTTAGAACTTATACTGTTTTTTTTGTTGCATTATGATATATATTCAGAACTCTTTCCTGGATAATACTACCTATGAATATGATAATTACTTAATTAGTTTATGGGTGTTTTTTTTTCTTCCATTTATAATGTAAACAAGATGTGCAAAAATCTTTTTTATTTCTTCGAACAATACCAAAAATGTTTGGAAATGGTATTAGAAAAACAAGATTCTAGATTTTTGTTTAAGGTACTGAACTACGTTTTTGTAACTGGTTACTTTTTTTTTTTGTATTTATGGAATGGAGAATTATAACAATTCATCATCTCATTTTAAGTTTCAAGTTTTCGCTTAGTTTTCTTTGCATCTATTATACATTTTATTTTTTGTGTATATTGCTATTTTTTTTCTTCTTTGACTAATCATATAGTACTTAAACTTAACTTTTTTAAAGGATTAAATTATATCATCTGATTTTTTTTGTATATAGTTAATTGTATTTGTATTGAGAAAGAAGTACATTTTTTCCTTCTCTTTATGGATGAATTTTAATTAATTATATTACAATAAAAAATGGTGAATACAGGAAGGCAATGTGAGAAAGACGATGGAGCTGATGGATTATGACCCGCCGGGGTCCAACACCAATTGGAATGGTTTCGTGGCCTCTCCTCCTCCCCAATCTCCCCCGCTTACATAATTTCCAAAAAAACAACAAGCTCGTCTTAAAGTGTCTTTTTTTGTTCGTAAACAAAATAAATACCAATATGTAATTTGAAAATTTGATAAGCTAAGAAGAAGCTCTACTCTCTTAATTGTGGAAAATATGACTTCAAATTGTAAGAATACTTGTTTGATATAATTGGTGAACACAAAGGAAACGTCATTATTAATTGAAAATTTTCGAGACACATCAATTTTTTTATATGTTGTTTTTATTACGTTTTCTCTTTTCTTTTTGTATTAATGTATTGCAATTAAAAGATGGTCTAAAAAAATTAACATCTGAAAAAACAAAACCGAAGTAAGTTTAATATTTCTCTAAATCCAAACTGAACAGAAAAAAACACCAAAATGAAATATAAAGAAATGGAGAAAACAAAGATTAAACTTGGAGGGTCTTCTTGGCTTCATGATCAAGTGGAGTAGTGTAGTTGTCTCTCTTGTTTTGTTTTCTCTTTTTTTTTTTTTTTGCTTGTTGGTACTTTCAATTGATTTTGTTTAGTAAATTCTTTTATTGGTTATATCAGCCGACAAAAAAAAAAAAAATACTGAAACTTAATTTTTATTAGATTTTTTTGATAAAAAAAATAAACTACTAGAAATAATGAATTTTGGACCGAAAAATATACCACCTAGATAATAATCCAACCGTTTTATTTTGGATATCGAATGTGTTTAAATGTATTCATCATTTGCATATCTTGTTTTTTTTTTTAATTTTTTTGTCAACCATTCGATCACAACTGGCCGGTCCATCAGCCAAATCCCTACATTTGATAAAGAGCAAGACTCGATCACGGGTATGATGGTATCTTGTACATTAAGAACTTATCATTTGCCACTGCACTAATATCACTTCACATCATTTCCATATCTATAAACTTGTTTTTTTTTTTTTTTTGTCAAAATCTATAAACCAAATTCGAATTCAAGCCTAATTTGTAATTGTATTATCAGAAACCAAAATTTTAAAAAGGGAAAAAACCCTAAATTAGTATCTTAAATAAATAAATTCACAAACAATATCTTAAATAAATAATATAAGCAATCTTCAACATAAAATACGAATATTAATTTCTAACTTATGAAACACTTGAAAGTATAAATTAAATTTCATGCTTAAGGAGGTCTAATTACCTCATAGGTTAAACTTAGAACAAATAATTAATTAATGTTTTCTCTTTTTTTTTAATCCGAAAGAAAGAAAAAGAAAAAAAAAAAAAAGGAAAAAGATGGCTAGCTACTTGAACTATAGGTGGATACATGATCACACATACCAACTATATTATTGTATACTCAACTACACGTAGTATATGTATTACATGGTCACATGCATGAAGTATATGATGTCATGTGTTCAACACCATAGACATACAATCTGGTACACTGATTGTTTAATTTCGGTGAAGACCGTTGTTGACCAAAAAAAATTTCTAAAATAAAAAATAAAAAAGAAAAAATTATTATATTAAATCATTTATGGTTTTTATTAATTAAAAAATGTTCTATTCAATATCTAAATATTTTTTATATATTTCCTAAATATATCTTAAATGTAAAATAGAGAACCCAAACCTTCAAAAAAATTTCTAAAAATTAATTTAACATATTGTAATTGTGTAAAAAGGGTAAAAATGAAAATGCTCATATGTTAAAAGTAAATATTGTGAATTTTTTTTGTTGTTGTTTATATGTTAATTCAATATCTAAAGATATTTTGAATCTATTTCCTAAATATATCCTAAATGTAATATAGAGAACCCAAACCTTAAAAAAAATTTCTAAAAATTAATTTAACATATTGTAATTATGTAAAAGAGGGTAAAAATGAAAATGTTCATATTTTAAAAGTAAATATTGTTAATTTTTTGTTATTTATATGTTATTTATATGTTATTTTGTGTATGTAAATTTTAAAGTAAAGAGTGTATAAATTTTTTTATAACATTTACCATGCAAAATTTAGAGTAAAGAGTCATATACTCAATATTTTGCATATTATTTTCTAATGAAAGTAGTTGAATTTGATTTTCTTGATTTTGTAGTAATTGAATAATCTGATTATGAGATATATATATATATATATATACATATCTTGAAAATAATTATAAAGTGTTGGGCATAATTTTAATCATAAAAATTATAATAGATAAATTCTATTATAATTGTGATATATTCTATAAATAATAGAGAATTATGTATTCTCTAGAAGACTATATTGATATGGGCCGTAACGGCAAGCATTGAGTCAATACGGGCCGTAACTGGACCTTGACACCGACTGCGTTCCTTTGACGAAATGACATCATCAAGAGAATATTCGAAGTTGATCTCATCAAGAGAATATTCGAAGTTGATCTCATCAGGGAATATTGGAAAACGACCTTATCTCATAAAGAGGCGGTTACACGAATCCAAGTCCTATAAGGATTAGGGTTGACAAGGTTTCTCTATTAAAAGGGGAGCTACGTCTTCATGATACGACACAAAATCGAGAGCAAAAGCAAGATACTTCACGAAACCACAAGGCTCACGACTCAGTTCATAGATTGACTCATTGCGCTTGATTTCTTGTACTTCGCGATCGATATTTGATTAATAAAAGCAACTATTCAACATCTGTTTCTTGTTTCCGTAGTCTTTGAACGAATCGATAAATTTTTCTCAAACAATTGGCGCTAGAAGGAGGGGAAAAGTAATCTACGTGAGATGACAGGAAACAGAAGTGATACGACCAATGTCGAAGCATCTGTCGCCGCTCAGCTGGAAGCCCTGACTGCCAAGATGAACAAGACGGTGCAGAAGCTGACGCAAATCGAGGCCGATAACGCTAGGCTACGGGAGGAGAACGCTTCGCTGGCGACAGTAGGGAGAGCTTTTACCGAAGCAAGCTCTAGATTTCGTGGCGTGCACGTCAATCGGATGCAAGACCTTAACTCAACTCCTACAGCTACCCGAACAACGACCGCGACTGAAGACGGACGACTAGAGACTCCACGGGAGGAGAATAACGGACAAAATCCTAATATAAGGCAAACTCGCGAGAACCTTGTCCGAGAAGACAACACGGATCAACAACGAACCGTTAACATACCGCACGTTACAGGAGTCGAACATGAACCACACACCATGTCAGCTGAAGCCGCCTACTTGGAAGCTATGCTTACAAAGCGTTTGGGTGCAGTAGAAGCCATGATCGGACGACTGCCAGGAGTGGCTCCACCAATTCGAAAAAGCAACTTGCACTCGTATGCCGATACACCTTTTTCTGATGAAATTGCACTCACGGAGATGCCGAGAAAATTCACGTTACCAACAATGAAGATGTATGATGGAACAGCCGACCCGGATGACCATATAGCACAATACAAGCAACGAATGTTCACGACGGCCATCCAAAAAGAGTGCAGGGAAGCTACTATGTGCAAGGGTTTTGGCTCAAGCCTAACGGGCGCAACACTTCAGTGGTTTATCAACCTGCCAAACGGCTCGATCAACTCGTTTGCATCATTGACAGATCTCTTCGTTGAGCAATTCGCAAGCAGCAGGAATCTGGAGAAGACAGCGGATGACCTTTACGAGGTACGACAAAAGAGAGACGAGTCGTTGCATGCCTATGTGGGACGCTTCAACAAGGAAAAAGTATCGATACCCAGTTGCAACACGTCAACCGCCATCTCCGCATTTAAAAGAGGCTTGCTTCCAGACGGTGACTTGTACAAGGAGCTTACGAAGTATCAGTGCAGAACGATGGAAGATGTGCTTTCACGCGCATGGGCGCAGATAAAGTGGGAGGAAGACTCGGCTTATCGCTAGCGACGTTCACCACGATCTGATTCACGTGTGGTGAGAAACGAGAGGTCGAGTAGAGACGACAAACCTTACCAAAGACCTAAGGACGAGAACACAAAGAGTGGAAGAAAGAACACGCATCGACCATTGAGTGGAGCAGACGACGTCAAACCTAGATCATCAACATGGCCAGATATCAGTAACCTTTCAATCTCGCACGCACATTTAGTCGGTGTACTGAAGGAGATGGGTGAAAACGTGAGATGGCCTCCAAAGATGAAGGCACCTGACAACAAACGTAACACCTCAAGGTGGTGTGAGTTCCACAATGATCACGGTCACATGACAGAAGATTGCATCTCATTGAGGATGGAAGTGAATGAGCTGTTGAAAAAAAGATATTTGAGAGAATACGTATCTGACAAAACCCGCAACCGCCTGGAAGGCGAAAACAATAAGCAAAAAGCAATTACCGATGGTCCGGCTTCACCCCCAAAACATGATCGAGTCATTAACGTTATCTCTGGAGGATCAGAGATAAGTGGAATAACTCACTCAGCTGCAAAAAGAAATACCAGAGCTGTCAGGAACTCTCAAAATAAAGGACACGCTACACAAGGCGACACACCGTCATACACCATAACTTTTACGACTGATAGAAGCAGCATACCAACTCTGCATCACGATGCGTTAGTCGTACAACTGACAGTGGCTAACTCTTTGATGAAGAGAATATTAATCAACAATGGAAGCTCAACAAACATCCTTTATATGCAAGCATACAAAGAGTTGGGTCTTGATGAAGGAGGATTGACACGAAAATCTATCCCTTTAGTAGGGTTCAGCGGTGAGGTCAAACAGAGTATTGGTGAAGTGACACTTCCGGTATATGCTGAGGGAGTTAACAAACACACAAAATTTTTGGTAGTGGATTGTGCTTCGGCGTACAATGCTATCATGGGACGCCCTTGGATTCACGACATGGGTGCTATTCCATCAACCCTACACCAAACTATCAAGTTTCCCACCCCATGGGGAGTGAAAGAGATATTAGGTGAACAAGAAAGCTCACGTTCATGCTACCAAACTACCTTGAAGGGAAAGGGTCAACAATTATAGCAATTACAGAAGCCACCGCTGGTACCTCATGGCGAAGAACCAGAGGTGGAACAACTAGATGAGGTGCCGTTACTTGAAGGTGATCCCGACAAACGGGTAAATGTGGGTTCGAAACTCCCAACCGATATACGGAAGAGGCTTGTCGATTTCCTTAGATCAAACGCTGACTGTTTTGCTTGGACTCACGCGGACATGCCCGGAATTGATCCAGATGTCATAATGCATCGACTTGAAGTAGATCCAGATCATCAACCAGTCATGCAAAAACGAAGGAAGTTTGCACCTGAACGCGACTCGATAATTAACAAAGAGGTCCAAAATCTCTTGGATGCTGGGTTCATACGTGAAGTGAAGTATCCGGATTGGCTAGCCAATGTGGTGGTCGTTCGAAAGAAAAACGGGAAGTGGCGGGTCTGTATAGATTTCACCGATCTAAACAAGGCATGTCCTAAAGACCCATTCCCGTTACCTCACATCGACAAGCTCGTAGACGCTACCGCTGGACACCAACTGATGATCTTCATGGATGCCTTTAGCGGCTACAATCAGATTCTAATGCATCCAGACGACCAAGAGAAGACGGCATTCATGACTACACGAGGCATATACTGCTACAAAGTGATGCCGTTCGGTTTAAAGAACGCTGACTCCACTTACCAAAGACTAGTGAACATGATGTTTGCTAGCCAAATCGGTCAAACTATGGAGGTTTATATCGACGATATGCTGGTAAAGTCGTTGGTGGCAGAGGACCACATAGTACATCTACATCAAGCCTTCACTACACTGCGCAAATACAACATGAAGTTAAACCCTTCAAAGTGTTCGTTTGGTGTTAGTTCAGGCAAGTTCCTTGGGTACATTGTCACGTTCCGAGGAATAGAAGCTAATCCAGACCAAATCAGAGCAATCCAGGGCATTACTCCTCCAAGAAACGTGAAAGACGTGCAGAAGCTCACTGGAAGGATGGCTGCTCTCAGCAGATTTATCTCGAGACTTTCTGATAGATCTCACCCGTTCTTTGCTGCCTTAAGAAAGTCGAAGCCAAAAGACTTTATATGGGACGACAAGTGTGAGGAAGCACTAAAGCATTTGAAGGAGTACCTCACGACACCTCCAGTTTTGGCAAAGGCCAAAGATGGAGAAGTGTTGTTACTGTATCTTGCTGTATCAGAACATGCCGTCAGTGGAGTCCTCGTACGCGAGGACGGGAGCAAACAATATCCGGTGTACTATGTGAGCAAGTCTCTCTTAGAAGCCGAAACAAGATACAACCACCTGGAAAAACTAGCGCTTGCATTGATAACATCGGCAAGGAAGCTGCGTCCTTACTTCCAAGCCCATCCTATCGTGCTAGTAACTTCGTCTCCTATAAAAGCGGTGCTCCACAAACCAGAGGTGTCAGGGAGATTGGCTAAGTGGGCAGTCGAACTTGGAGAGTATGACGTCATTTATAGACCGACCACAGCCATAAAATCGCAAGCATTAGCTGATTTTGTTGCTGAATTCGCACCAAGCATGGTCCGAGAAGTGATAGAAGAGGTAAAAACGCTTCTGGATGGGACAAAAAACGGGGAATGGAAGCTCTATATCGATGGTTCTAGCAACATTAGAGGAACTGGTCTCGGCCTAGTTCTCATGTCTCCAACAGGCGATACAGCTTCGAGAGCAGTCAGATGCAACTTCCGGGCTACTAACAATGAAGCAGAATATGAGGCACTGATAGCAGGACTAACGTTGGCTCGAGAACTCGGAGCTCAAAACTTAGAAGTGTTTAGCGACTCGCAGTTAGTCGTCAATCAAACCCAAGGGAATTACCAAGCCAAGGATTCTAGTATACCTAGATACTTGAGTGTAGTGAAGGAGCTTATCAAAGCGTTTGGTAGCTGCAAGATTAGTCAAATTCCGAGAGAAGAGAACAATCATGCAGATGCACTCGCTAACCTTGGATCCGCACTCAAAACTGACACTTCAGTTAATGTACCGCTACTGATTCTACAGTGGCCAGCGACTAAAAAAGACATAGAAAAGCAAGAGTCTTGCGTCGTGACGACAAGCGAAACATCGAGTTGGATGACGTCAATACTCAACTATCTTCGAGACGGCGTGTTGCCACTGGATCGCGCTGAATGTAGAAAGATCAAGCAGCAAGCTGCACGATATATTCTCAATGGAGGACAATTATATCGTAGATCATTCTCTGGACCTTATTTGAAGTGTATTACGGCGAGTGAAGCTCAATTAGTCTTGGCCGAACTACATTTAGGAAAATGTGGAAATCACTCTAGCGCGCGAAATCTAGTGCTAAGAGCCAAGAGGGCCGGATACTACTGGACGACGATGAACGAGGTTGCTGTACGATTCGTTCGTCACTGTGACAAATGTCAAAGGTTTGCAAATGTCTCAAGACTGCCACCAGAAAATTTAAAGCCAATCAGTTCTCCATGGCCATTCATGAAGTGGGGCATGGATATAGTCGGAAAATTACCAACAGCGCCAGCTCAGAAAGTTTTCCTATTGGCTGTGACTGACTACTTTACAAAGTGGGTGGAAGCAGAGGCGTTCAGCCAAGTCAGAGCGCAAGAAGTCAATAGCTTTATATGGAAGAATGTTATATGCAAATTCGGGGTACCTCATGAGATTGTCACTGACAACAGACCCCAATTTGCATGTAACAAGTTTAAAGATTTCTGCGACGATTGGGGCATAAAATTAAGCTTCGCAACACCAAGGCACCCGCAGTCTAATGGTCAAGCAGAATCGTCAAACAAAACAATTGTCAAACTACTGAAGAAACGCCTAGAGAAGTCTAAAGGAAATTGGGTAGAAGAGCTTCCACGCGTGTTGTGGGCTTATCGTACCACTACTAAATCATCGACCGGTGAAACACCGTTTTCACTCGTGTATGGAATGGAAGCGGTAATACCCTGTGAAGTAGGCGTAAAAACGGCACGAACCGAACACCCTAACTTGCAGGAGAACGAGAAGCTGATGTGTCTCGAACTTGATCTACTAGACGAGAAACGAGAGACAACGAAAATAACCAATTGGTGCTATCAACAGGAAGTGGCTAGGAGCTACAACAAAAATGTGCGCACACGGACGTTTCAGGTAGGAGACTGGGTCTTGCGACGTACTTTTCAAAATACAATGGAACAAGGAGCTGGGAAACTCGGTCCCATTTGGGAAGGTCCTTACAAGGTCATCGAAGTTCGTGGGTCAGGAGCCTATAAGCTGCAAAACCATGAAGGAAAAAATCTTCCTAACAGCTGGAATGCCCTGCATCTGAAGAAATACTACTTTTAGTGCTTTGGTTTTTTGGTTTTTCACCATTTATTTTTGGTGTTCTTTGATTTTCCCGAGGATTTTCACTACATGTCTCAAGTTATAGACAATGGTTTTAATAAAACTTGATTTTTCGTCTACGTGACATATTTGAGAGCATAGGACACGTCCATGTGATTGTTTAACGTATTGAAGCCGTTGATCCATGAACACATGAACAATAGGCTCTCTACAAAAGATCAAGCAGCAAGTTGCACGGCATATTTATTTTTGGTGTAGTCATCTAAACGCGAAACACTCGCTGCAATTACATATTAACGAGACATCGTTGTAGAAATTTAACAAATTCAGCGTCCACCTAATGGTTGGGTACGAGGTGATATACTTGACAGCAAAATACTTGCTTACAAGGAGAAATAACTTGATACTACATTAGGGAATACCATCACGATGCGAAGCATTTTTACAATGTAAAACATGCACAACGTTGTCGCACTCAAAATCTTCACAACGTAGAAAACACCTTCACGTTGTAGAAAACACCTTCACGTTGTTGAAAACATTTTCACAACGTAGAAAACATCTTCATGTTGTAGAATACATCTTCACAACGTAGAAAACACCTTCACGTTGTAGAAAACATCTTCACAACGTAGAAAACATCTTCACGTTGTAGAATGCATCTTCACAACGTAGAAAACACCTTCACATTGTAGAAAACACGTTCACGTTGTAGAAAACATCTTCACAACGTAGAAAACATCTTCACAACGTAGAAAACATCTTCACAACGTAGAAAACATCTTCAGGTTTGCTCTCCCAACAAGCATTCCCGCAAGGCTTCCCATCCAGCTATGATAGCTGCTCCATTCAAGAAAAACTCAAGCTCATTCTTCAAAACGTCAACTCGTTTTCTGAGGACCGTGATCTCTTGCTGAAGCAGTTCCTTTTCCTTCAGTAAATCCAAACCTGAAGCCTGAAGATCGAGTATGGTCTGATCAAGTTCTTGCACTTTCGCTTCAAGACTAGAAATTTCATTGCTTTTCGCAGCAATGGTCTTGTGAGCAAAATCGGTTCTTGACTTCTCATTGTCCAGCTCACGCCTCAGATTCTCATTGATTTGGTGTTCAGAAGATAACTTCTTATCGACGAGATGGAAAGAAGACATTGCCTGGGTCCACAAAAAGAGAAGAAACAAAACACGTAGTGAGTAGCATTACAAGTCAAAAGCTAAAGCAAAATTGCAAGTTCTGTTATAAACACTTGTTGAAAAGAAGCATGTGTAAAAGAAGGGAAACGTTTGGAGAACTTTGCTGCAATGGCAAAACATGTCAGTAATGAGTATACCTTGAGGAGATCAGTATAGACGCTATCAATGGTGGAGTTGGTCCCAATGTCGACAAGAGATTCAAAGTTATGAGTGAGAATCTTGCATCTCAATTCCTCGGTAGCCATAGAAGTAGTGGAGCTGGAGACTAACTCAGAGGAAGGAGATAGGACCGCAACAGTCTGAACAGTCCTAAGCCGCCTCGCCTCTGACGAATTTGCGGTGTCGTCATGAGTCTTACGCTTGTGCGTGGAAAGATCACCCAGAAACTGCACTTCATCTCCGGATGAGGAGGGATTAGCCTCTGCTAATTTCCCAGAAGCAGCCATGAACTTTGCAAAAGCATTTGATGTGGAGCTCCGCTGACCATAGGACATGTTGAAACCTGCAGACAAGAAGCGACATGATACGTTAAGAAACGGGTGTGTCTACAAGCTCACATGGCAAGGGAGACATAAACTGGAAAAAGAAAATGAAGTCAAGTGATGCTTTCTAACCCCAGATAGAACTGTTCTCTAAAGCAAACTTGCTGGTAAGAAACTCCACAGAACGATAAAGCAACGGATGTTTTACCACTTCAAGAGCTCCATCCCTAAATGCTAGATTTGCTTTGGAACTGACACCTGCAACAAACCAAGAAGTAGGGAAACCCGGATTATCACCCACTTTCATAAAGACATATCTTTCTCGCCATCCTTCTTCAAGCGTTCTCCTGGAATGTCCCTCAAAGTCAACAGCTAAAGGTGGATGATTCCTCGTATGTAGAGAGTATCTTCCAGGGTCGGTGTCAATTTTCAAAAGGAAATACGCGCACAAGACCTCTTCTACTCCTATGGTAATGGACTCCAACTCCCCAAAAGTTTGAATGGCGGTCCGCAATCTCCAGGCTGATGGGTAGAGCTGGCCAGGAGAAATTGCAAAGCGCTTAGCCACTTTTGCAATAAGGGATGGAATCACCTCCCGCAAGCCTGCCGCAAAATACAGCTCGTAAACAACGACCTCACCATGCTTTGCATCCGCTGCTCGTTCTGAGGGAAGAGGAAGCCTCAAGTTCACAGACGATGGTAAGTTGTAAGTCGTCTTCAGCTTAAGAACGTCATCCTCTTTGAAGACTGAAGGTGGGTTGTTCTGCAATAGCTTCACCTCTAATGACACATTTCTAAGAGACATGCTAGAATCCACACTCGAACTCGACCTACGACGCACTTTCACTCTGTCACCAACGGAGGATAAGCCAGCTACAATGTCACGGTAGTCACCCATTCACGGTGAACAGTCACCTTAGAAACTGGCTACGGCCGGGTACCCATAGGGAAGTTATAGAGAGGGATTGAGAGTTTACCTGAAGATTGTCAAGGGGAAAGAGACTCTATGAGGAAAACTGAAACCGATTGCCACTGGGGAAGGTGAAATGATAAATCAGAAAAAATAATCAATGGTCTACACAAATGGAAGGAATAGAAAATTCTTGTTAAGGAGCAGGAAAAATCGACTTACCCAAGATTATTCAAGAAAATAGTCAATGGGATCTGAGAAAAGTTTCTTCGAGCAACAAAAAAAACACAGCCGCAAATGGCTTAGGGTTTGCAAACAGTGGCAAGTGAGAAAGACGACTGCAAAAAGAAATGGGTCTATAGTGCTGCTTATGGGCCAGTGTTATCTCGTAATGGGCCAAAAGATAAAGCGAGAGTACAAGTCCATTTGCGTTAAGAAGTCTACGCCAGACTCAAGGTAATGTGTCATATGCTTTGGTAAATTATAATTTATACCTATGGATTTATTAAAATAATATCATATGTCTACATTATTCTCTAAATTCTTATTAAGAAAAAGAGAGTGGAGGGCAAACTGTTGGGCATAATTTTAATCATAAAAATTATAATAGATAAATTCTATTATAATTGTGATATATTCTATAAATAATGGAGAATTATGTATTCTCTAGAAGACTATATTGATATGGGCCGTAACGGCAAGCATTGAGTCAATACGGGCCGTAACTGGACCTTGACACCGACTGCGTTCCTTTGACGAAATGACATCATCAAGAGAATATTCGAGTTGATCTCATCAAGAGAATATTCGAAGTTGATGTCATCAGGGAATATTGGAAAACGACCTTATCTCATAAAGAGGCGGTTACACGAATCCAAGTCCTATAAGGATTAGGGTTGACAAGGTTTCTCTATAAAAAGGGGAGCTACGTCTTCATGATACGACACAAAATCGAGAGCAAAAGCAAGATACTTCACGAAACCACAAGGCTCACGACTCAGTTCATAGATTGACTCATTGCACTTGATTTCTTGTACTTCGCGATCGATATTTGATTAATAAAAGCAACTATTCAACATCTGTTTTTTGTTTCCGTAGTCTTTGAACGAATCGATTAATTTTGCTCAAACAATTATAAATTGTTTTCAATCTTGAAAATCATTATAAATGATTTTATATCTTGAAAATTATTATAAATGATTTTTTTATCTTGAAAATAATTATAAATGATTTTTATTTAACTATTTACTTTAGCTTGAAAAATAAAAAGTAATTAATTATAAGAATGAATATATTAGAGATATATAAAAAATATTTGGATATTGAATAGAAAATTTATTTTAATCATGAAAACCCATAAATAATTTACTATAATAATTTTTTTTTAATTTAGATTTTTTTTTAAGTGGTGGTCAACACTGAAGTCAACGTCGGTCTTCATTGGAGTCAATTGACGGGTGTACTGAATTATATGTCTATGATATTGACTGCCTAACGTTATAATTGATGTATATGACAATGTAATACATATACATTATGTATTTGTATAGTTGAGTATAGAATAGTATACTTGTATACTATCAATATTCTGTGTTGGTAGCCATCTCTTTTCCAAAAAAAAAAACTAATTAAAGTCCGCGCAAACCCTAGAAAATACTGATATCCCCCAAATCCTAAGAATCGATTTCGTCTGCGGGGACTCTGAATCAAAGGTTCGTTAATTTGTTTTTCCCCAATCCAAACGTCTCTGAGATCTCCAATTGTACCTATTTGGAGTTCGTCTTAAGTCTGTCTCATTTGGGTTACTTGTAGCTTGTTCGTTTGATAGACTAGTGTTCCGAGTTCTGATTTGATTTGTCTCTTTGATCTTCTGAGAAAATTGATTGATTTATGAATAGATTCAAATGCATATAGTTTTTTTTTTTTTTTTTTTTTTTTTTTTTTTTTTGTGATTGGTTGAAAAATAGTGGATGTTATATTTTTGTTCTACTGTGGTTGGTTGAAAAACTCAGGTTACTTATAGATTTGGAGAGTTCTGATTGTTTAATTTTATAATTTTGATGGGAAGGTACAGAGTTGTTTCCCTATTTTTTTGTTGTTGGAACAATGTCACCGGATCATAGAGATAGCCATAGAAAGAGGTCACGTCCTCAGTCTGATTACGATGACAATGGTGGAAACAAAAGGAGATATCGTGGTGATGATAGAGATTCACTTGTCATTGATCGTGACGATACTGTATTCAGATACCTCTGCCCTGTTAAAAAGATTGGGAGTGTTATTGGTAGAGGAGGTGACATTGTCAAGCAGTTGAGAACGGAGACTAGATCGAAAATTAGAATAGGGGAAGCAATTCCGGGGTGTGATGAACGTGTGATTACGATCTATAGCCCTAGTGATGAGACCAATGCATTTGGAGATGGAGAGAAAGTTCTTTCTCCTGCGCAGGATGCTTTGTTTAGGATCCATGATAGAGTAGTTGCAGATGATGCACAGAGTGAAGATAGCCCTGAAGGAGAGCATCAAGTTACTGCTAAGTTGCTTGTTCCTTCGGATCAGATTGGGTGTATTCTTGGTAGAGGTGGCCAGATTGTTCAGAACATTCGGAGTGAGACAGGTGCTCAAATTCGTATCATTAAGGACAGAAACATGCCTCTTTGTGCTTTGAGTTCAGATGAGCTCATTCAGGTACTTATGTGTTTTACTTTTATTGCCTTTTCTTATGGCGAATGTCTTATGATATCACTTTTTCACTAAGCTTTTTTTTTTTTTTTTTTCTTTCTAGATATATGGAGAAATGCTCATTGTTAAGAAGGCTATGCATCAGATTGCCTCTCGCCTTCATGAAAATCCTTCACGTAGTCAGAACCTACTTTCTTCTGCAATGTCTGGTGGACATCCTCCTGCTCCACTGATGAGCCATGCGGGTGGTCCTCGACTTGTAGGGATAGCACCGCTGATGGGTTCCTATGGACGTGATGCAGGAGAATGGTCTCGCCCTTTATACCAACCTCCAACAAATGAGCCACCAGCAACGGAGTTCTATATTCGGCTAGTTTCCCCAGTTGAGAACATTGCAAGTGTTATAGGGAAAGGTGGTGCTCTTATCAATCAGCTTCGACAGGAAACCAGAGCAACCATTAAAGTTGATAGCTCTAGAACTGAAGGAAACGATTGTTTAATAACTATTTCAGCAAGAGAGGTTTGAATTTCTTTCAGTGGCTCTGTCTTTTAGTTAAGAACAGTATAGCCAACTTTTTTTCCTTTACAATTTATAATCTATTTTAGGTTTTTGAGGACGCATATTCCCCAACCATAGAAGCAGCTATGCGGCTACAACCAAAGTGCAGTGATAAGGTGGAAAGAGATTCTGGACTTGTTTCATTCACGACTCGTCTTCTTGTGCCAAGTTCTAGGATTGGTTGTATCCTTGGTAAAGGAGGAGCCATCATAACTGAGATGAGAAGAATGACCAAAGCTAACATCCGCGTACTGGGGAAGGAAAATCTCCCAAAAGTTGCATCTGACGATGATGAGATGGTTCAGGTATAAAATTCACAATATCATAATGATACTCCTCTAATTTCCATTGCAGTTTATCCTCTCACGCTTAAAGCCCTTCACGTGGAGTGTTAACAGCAGAAGTTATTTTTGATGTTCAGATCTCCGGAGAACTTGACGTTGCCAAGGATGCTCTCATACAAATTACATCAAGATTAAGAGCCAATGTTTTTGACCGGGAAAGTGCTGTTTCTGCACTTATGCCGGTCTTGCCTTATGTTCCTGTTGCACCAGATGCTGGTGATAGATTGGACTATGATAGTAGAGATAGCAGAAGACTGGAACGTGGGAATCCTTATCCTGGTGGTTATGGCTCAAGTGCTTTGTCTTCTGAGAGTTATTCTCCGTATGGCCCGCCGGTATGTCTTCTAAAAGGTTTCATTACATGTTTTTAACATATCATTTCTCACCTAATGACTCTTCGGACGTGTTTTTGTAGGTTGGTGGTAGTAGTAGTACTCCATATGGAGTGTATGGAGGAGGTTATGCATCTGGACGCAGTGGCAGTTCTGGGTGAGTTTATTTATTTCCTGATGTATTTGTAACACTATATGAAGTATTTACCGGTTTACCTTTTAGAACTTCCGTCATCAAGTGTTTCTAATGACGATATACCGCACATAATCTTGGTTTTCGTTTGCCTAACAATTCTTTGTGGTTGATCCTGATCATGGGTTTTTGTCATCAGGTTATCCAGCCATTCTTCTACCTATCGACGCAGAAACTATGATTACTAGAAGCTATTGGTGGGTGATTAGAAAGGTTAGATTATAATATGGTTTGCTTAAGTCCTTCTTTAAAACTTAGTTTACCTAGCTGTTTGTCCCAAGTTTATGACATAACCTAATCTCATCTGTCCCGGTGTCAGATTCTGATTTACTGCTTTCTTCCCTTTGTGACCTTTTCCCGTCCCACTAAAACAGTGTGAGATCCTGAAGCCTGAAGCCAACCCCACAGCCCACAGTTGAAGCCTTTTCCACCAAACAAGATGACAAAGCTGAACCACCAAACTCTACCTAGGAGAACCGATTACATGCGGATGAGATATTTAAGTTTGTTTCAAAACTTTCCATGTCCGCTTGTAACCAAAATACTGCCAAGTTCCTACCCGTTAAAAACCTTATCCAGTTGGCCTTGGCTGTAATGCTGTCTGTCTTTCAGTTTACCTTTTCTTTCCTTGGATCAGATTCCGAAACCTTAGTTTGGTTGCGTGTAGTTCCGTATGTATGAATTATTCAATTTCTGTCAAACGCTCTCTTGCATTGGTTTTACTTTCAGCTTGCTTAAACCTCACACTTACAGGTTTCCGTATCCCAAACTATTACCTGAATAGTCTCTCAAGAGTTGTTACAGATCTTATGCAGGGAAAGAGATGAGTGAGAATATCAGTTACTGTCAACGAACCATTTTGGGCATTAACATCAATCTGTTATCCCTTTTGGTCCACTTGAAAGGTATAGAAACTTCTTCTCTCTATGTTATATGTCTTTGCACATATGCGTGTTTGCCAGGAGTTAAAAGACAGGTTGCTATATCTGGAAGAAGAGACCAATCTTTTGGCCATTTGATTGTCGGTAACTTCATCTCTCCGCGTGAATGACTACGCCAAAGACGGTTCGGTTTGGTGGCTATGACTGTCTGGTTTCCCTGTCTGAGCCACCTCTTCATTTCTTGAATGTTGAATTGAATGATGAGTATACTTTAGATTGGTAGAAGAAAATTATTTTATCTCAACTTTTTTAAGAAAATTATATGAATCAATTTCTTTTGTAAAACTATTTGGATCAATAAATATTTTTCTTATTATAAAATTAGGCCTGTTTATGAATTTTTCAGTAGCCTATTTGATTACAAATTTACAATAAGCTGAAACGGTGTCGCTTTCCCAGTAGTTTCGATCTTTTAATTTCCTTTTTGTTCGTCTCGCACCTTTGGTTGGTGAGAGAGCTCGAATGCAGCAGTAAACTTCCATTGATTACTCCAATCGTATGCTTAATCTTCTCTCCATCACTATTTCCACTCGCCTTCGTTTTCTTAACAAGGTTACATCTCTCTCATGTCGTTGTTACTCTTTCGCGTTTTGTTCTACTACCTCAGCGTCTTCTTCGTCGGGAAATGATTCAGCTATCCCAAGAAATTATGAATCTTCCTCGTTTGATTTACTTTCGAGGTCTCTTAGTGGGGCAACGAAGGTCCGTGACGTTACTGGTTCCTCTCTAAAAGACTTGCTTTTGGATTTTTCCGATGTAGTTCCCAATATTACCCGTAGGTTTAGGAGATTTCCTGGGTTGAAACCCGAGAATGTGCTTGAACTGTTACTGGGTTTTGAATCTGAGATTCAGAAAGATGGAATTGGGAGTAGAAAGGTTCGAGCTTTATGGGAGATTTTCAGATGGGCTAGTGGGCAATATAAAGGGTTTAAGCATTTACCTCAGGCTTGTGAAGTCATGGCATCGATGCTTATCAGGGAAAGTATGGTTAAGGAAGTTGAATTGTTGCTTATGGAGATGGAGAGACAGGGAGATACATTGGTTAAGGAGGGTGTTTTCTGCGATTTGATTGGGAAATATGTTGATGATTTCGATACCAGGAAGGCAGTTATGCTGTTTGATTGGATGAGGCGTAAGGGTTTAGTACCTGTAGCTTCGTGTTACCAGACTCTTATTAATTATTTGGTCAGACTTCACAGAACTGGATCAGCATATAGAATTTGTTTGGATTGGGTGGAGACGACGACGGCTGAATCAGATCAGATGAATATAGATAGAATTGGGAAAGTTATTGAGTTGCTTTGCTTGGACCAGAGAGTGCAGGAGGCTAGAGTTCTAGCGAGAAAGCTTGTGGCTTTGGGTTGTGACCTGAATAGCTCAATCTATAGTAAGATTACTTTAGGATACAGCGAGAAGCAAGACTTTGAGGATTTGTTGAGTTTCATTGGTGAAGTTAAATATGAACCTGATTTGTTTGTTGGGAATAGGATTGTACATTCACTCTGCAAGAAGTTTGGCTCAGAGAGAGCTTATGTATATATGGAGGAGCTTGCGCGCTTAGGATTTAATCCTGATGAAGTTACCTTCGGTATCTTGATTGGTTGGTGTTGTTATGAAGGAGATATCAAAAGAGGGTTTCTTTATTTATCTGAGGTTACATCAAAGGGTTTAAAACCTGATTTGCGTAGTTATAATGCTATCTTAGGTGGGCTTTTTAGAATAGGATTGTGGCAACATACCAGTTGTATTCTGGATGAGATGAAGGAAAATGGAATGTTGCCAAGCTTGTCTACATATAAGATCATGGTAACTGGATACTGCAAAGCTAGACGGTTTGAAGAAGCTAAGACTATTGTCAAGGTGATGTTTAGTTATGGGTTGATAGAAGCATCTAAAGTTGAAGATCCTCTTTCAGAAGCTTTTAGTTTGGTAGGATTTGATCCCTTAGCTGTTAGATTGAAAAGGGACAATGATTCCAAACTTTCCAAAGCTGAGTTTTTCGATGATCTTGGGAATGGGTTATACTTGCACACTGATTTGGATGCTTACGAGCAAAGGGTGAATATGGTACTTGACAGATCCGCGCTTCCGGAATTTAGTTCACGTATTGTTGCTGCATGCAAGGACGGCGATTTGAAAACAGCATTGTGGCTTCATGATGAAATGGCTCGATGGGGTCAAAAACTATCACGTCGGAGTTTTGCTGTTTTAATGAAGAGTCTCTGCGCATCGCGTTTTCATGTCAAAGTAAGTGTTAGCCTATTGGAAAGCTGGCCAAAGCTGGCTAATCAGTTAGATGGAGAAACACTCAACGTTCTCGTCCAAGAATATTGCAAGACGGGATTTAACCGCCATAGCAAACTCATTTTCCATAGAATGGTTCAAATGCATCATCCTATCGATAACGCAACTTACACATCTTTGATAAGTTGTTTCTGTAAGAAAGAAACACTCAGTGATCTGCTGAATGTGTGGGGAGCTGCCCAAAATGCTAACTGGTTACCTGATTTGAACAGTTGCGGAGCTCTATGGGAAGGTCTTATCCGGAAAGGACTGGTGGAGGAAGCGGTTAAACTCTTTGAACGCATATTCATATCATATCCTCTATCACAGTCAGAAACGTGTAGGATTTTTGTCGAGAAGCTCACAGTTCTTGGATTCGCATCTATCGCTCATTCTGTTGTTAAAAGGCTTGAAGGAGAGGGTTACCTTTTGGAGCAAGTGGTTCACAATCATCTTATCAAAGGACTCTGCAAGGAGAAAAATGATTCAACTGCATTTGCTATACTCGACGAAATGCTTGACAAAAAACACTTTCCGTGTATGGAAAGTTCTTTGATGTTAATTCCTCGACTTTGTGGAGCTAACAAAGCAGAAAAGGCATTTAATTTAGCAGAGAAATCAGATTCATCTTCTGTCCAGTATGCTTTGATAGAAGGACTATGCTTAGCTGGGATGATGTTCAACGCAGAAAATCAGTTACGGATAATGTTATCAAACGGGTCTTTACCGAGTAACGATATCTACAATCTGATGTTTCAAGGTTATTGTAAAGGTAACAACCTGAGGAGAGCTGAGGAAGTTCTAGGAATCTTGGTGAGGAAGAACATAATCTGTTCGGTTATGAGTTACAGAGAATATGTTCGTAAAATGTGTTTAGAACGTCAGTTTCTGTCTGCAATTAGGCTGAAGGAGTTTCTTCTGGTTCAAGGACAAAGCAACCCTGGCGGCGTAATCATATATAATCTGCTGATTTTTTATCTGTTTCAAGCTAATAATCACTTGGAGGTTAATAAAGTCTTGCTCGAAATGCAGGGGAGAGGATTGTTGCCTGATGAAACCACGTTTAATTTTCTCGTACATGGATATTCTTTGTCTGGGGATTATCCTAGTTCTGTGAAATATCTCTCGGCTATGATCTCTGAGGGGATGAAACCTAATAAGCGAAGCATAAGAGCAGTTATAAGGTCTCTGTGTGACTATGGAAATGTGAAGAAAGCTCTTGACTTGTGGCAGGTAATAGAATCAAAAGGCTGGATTTTGGATTCTTCAGTTGTCCAAACAAAAATCGCCGAGTCCCTAATTTCAAAAGGCGAAATTCCACAAGCTGAAGATTTTCTGATGCGTGTGACACGCGATGGTATGATGGCTCGTAACTACGATAATCTAATCAAGAAACTATCTGATCACGGGAGTCTTGACATTGCGGTTCATCTGTTGAACACAATGATAAAGAACCGAAGCATTCCAGATTCTTCAAGCTATGATTCAGTCATCAGTGGTTTGCTGAGATGCAATCAGTTGGGTAAAGCTATGGACTTTCAAACAGAAATGGTGGAGTTAGGTCTAAGTCCAAGCATAACTACATGGAGTGGTCTTGTTCATAAGTA
Organism: Camelina sativa; assembly: GCF_030686135.1. Classification (NCBI taxonomy): domain Eukaryota; kingdom Viridiplantae; phylum Streptophyta; class Magnoliopsida; order Brassicales; family Brassicaceae; genus Camelina; species Camelina sativa. The sequence goes on from NC_141887.1 coordinate 2,582,804, forward strand.
TTGTGAGGCATGCCAAGTTGTGGAATCAGAAAGACTCATCAAATCAATGGTTGGGTTAGGCGAAACGCCGAGTCAAGAGATGTTTAAGCTAGTGATTGATCGGTTTCGGGTAGAGAACAATACAGTGAAAGCGTCAGAGATGATGGAAATGATGCAAAAGTGTGGCTATGAAATTGACTTTGAGACTCATTGGTCTTTGATTAGTAACATGAGCACTTCTAAAGAGAAGAAGGCAACAGCTGGTGAAGGATTCTTGTCTAGACTTCTCTCTGGGAATGGGTTTACTTGGAAGCGATGATGACTCAGTTTTAAAAGGTTTGAGGCTAATTTAGAAATATAAGAAAATTGAGTTCTTTTATGTAATTTTACGATTGCAAACTCCCGCCCTAAAAGAGATAGCCAGAGTGTTTTAGTTGACTTTGTTGTTGTCAACTTTTGCGTTATGTGACTAATAATATTATCTTCACGTAAGCCAACTCAAAAGCCGAAGTCATCTCTTTGAACTTAAAAAGCGTACATACTTTTGTAAACATTTGAATATGATCATTTGGTTTAGGTGTACTGCTTCAATTTTATATGGTTGATTTGATGGATAAATATATATATATAGAGTGTGTTTGACACAGAACACATTTGGGTTCAACATCTCCAATCACTTAGGAACTTTAATTTAAATTTCCAACTAAACTATCTAGAGATTTCCGATCCCACCATTAAAAAAGTGTATTTTAATTGATAAGTGGGTTTGTTAGTCATCTGCGGCTAACATAACTAATTCCATTAATTTAACTTATCACCATGCATGATCATATAACATGTAACTACTCCACATGTTCCAGCTAAAGATTTGTATCCAAATTTGGACAGCCTTTATGTTTCCAATTTTGAAAAAGGATATACTAAAGAGGGTGGATCATGAAGGTTAATATGTATTGATTTATAAAGAATATACTCTATGCAAAAATTATTGAATTATATTACTAAAAAGGGGATACCTTTAGCAAGTACAATGTGATAAGGACCTTATCATAACCACAATATGTCCCAAAGCATGCATTATATATACACACTCACTCATTCCTCTTAACCCTCATGATCAAAACTCTCTCAGCATCTATTTCTCACCTAGCTAACCCTAACTTTCTTCTCAAGTAATCTAGAGAAAATGAAGTCTGGTCAAGCTGAAACCGTTGAAACAAGCAAAGGTATTCAAAAGAGCGGTCTGATGAGCAGAAGAATTGCCATTCTTGAGTTTATCCTCAGGATTGTTGCATTCTTTAATACTATAGGTAGTGCAATCCTCATGGGAACCACACATGAAACTCTACCTTTCTTTACTCAATTCATACGGTTTCAAGCCGAATACAATGATCTTCCAGCCTTAACGTATGTGATCTGTTTCTTCAAAACTTCTTTAATCTGTTTTTCAATATATGAGGGAATGACCTGGATTAATTCTTGAAGTGTTTTTGCCTTTTATTTGCTTTATCAATCAGGTTCTTTGTGGTAGCAAACGCTGTTGTGAGTGGTTACCTTATCTTGTCTCTAACTTTGGCCTTTGTACACATCGTCAAGAGCAAGACTCAGAATAGTAGAATTCTTCTTATCGTCCTTGATGTGGTAAGTCACCAGTCATCAGCAAATTCAAAATCATTCTGTCTAAAAAGCATGTGCAATTTCGTTAGCTTTGCAGTTAAAACCCATAATAACAAAAAACACTGAAAGAGTAATGAGCAGATCATGTGGGCAGAAATGAAAAAAAGACTTACAATTAATTCCTCCTCATGTGTTAGGTAATGTTGGGTCTTCTAACTGCTGGAGCATCCTCAGCAGCAGCCATTGTCTACTTGGCACACAATGGGAACAACAAAACAAACTGGAATGCTATTTGTCAACAGTTCAACTCATTCTGTGAGCGTATCTCCGGGTCTCTAATTGGATCTTTCATAGCCGTTGTCCTCCTCATTCTTCTTATTCTCCTATCAGCTATTGCTCTTTCCCGACGCCATTGAAGAAGATCTGGTCTTAACCTGATATATGAGTTTTCCTATTCCCTGCTTTAAAAAAATTCATGGTTTGGTGTGTAAAAATGTTAACTTGATGAGCTTTCGGTCGTGTGTCCTCAGCATCTGTGTTTTTTCTTTTCTCATCTCCATTGATATTTTCTGTGTGGTTTATGTAACGAGTTATTATGTCAAAAGTTGTGCTTTAACAATCAGTTACCACATCATCATATATATCCTTCTCTCCTTCACAGAATCTGGCGTTCTATAAATATATGCTGAATCCAGATTCCTAAAATCAAACCATTATAGATGACAAGACATAAGCTAAGTTTATAACGTTAACTTTATGTTGCACAAAAATTCATTGAAAGATCATCTTGAAGTTAGCGTGTATACATCAACATCGAAACTTCCTAGAACAGAAAGGATATAATATTGGCTTTACCCGTTCAGAGTTCAAAGTTAAGAACCCGAAAACTCAGAAAACAAATTAGGATATGATCTATCTTACTGCCCATAGTGAGCCAATGAAGTGTTAGTTTTCTACCTTAACTAGTCCGACCTCTTGATTTTGACTCAGGTTCTGACGAGAGTAAATATCTCATCATCAATTTATCATTGTCTTCCTCGATCAAGCTAATTCCAGTAGGTTTTTTCACTCTTGTATCATCAAACATCTTCCTTACATTCTGCACTGCGTCCCACTGACCTGTGGAAGCGTATATATTGGAGAGCAACATATAATCGCCACTCTCGTCCTTTCTCATACTGAGCAGCTTCTCATTTGCATACTTTCCTAATTCAACATTCCCATAAATCTTACAAGCACCTAAAAGTGTTCGCCATACAATGGCGTTAGGCTCAATCTTCATCGACTCCACAAACATGAATGCTTCCTCCAATAGCCCTGCTCGCCCCAACATGTCTACCATACAACCATAATGCTTTAAGTTTGGTTCGATATTATACATATCCTTCATAAGGCTAAAATACTGACTCCCTTCATCAACTCTTCCTGAATGGCTGCAAGCTAATATAACTCCAATGAACGTCACCTCATTTGGCCATACTTTCAACCTCTGCATTTCTTCAAATATTTCAATTGATCCTTCCGCATGATGCAAAGCCAAACCAACAATCAAAGTATTCCACGTTGACAAGTCCCGATCTTTCATTCCTCTGAACACTTCGGTTGCTCTATCAATGCTTCCGCACTTTGCATACATGTCAATTAAAGCATTCCAAATAGGAGTGCCAACATATATGGAGCTCCTCGAAAAGGAAGCCGTTTCCAAGATGTAGTGATGAAGGCTCTTCCCAGTTTCCAAGTCTCCTAAGTCACCACAAGCAGATAACAAACTCAGTATTGTCACAACATCTGGGTGTTCACCAGCATCCCTCATCTCCTTGAATATACTTAATGCCTCCTTCGGGTGCCCACAGTTTACATATCCAGAGATCATTGCATTCCAAGTCACAACATCTTTCTCTGTAAATCTATCAAAGAGTTCTCTTGCTCTATAAATCTCCTTACATTTCAAACAACCAGTGATCATCACATTCCAAGCAACCTGATCTTTTTCAGGCATTTCATCAAAAAGCCTCATAGCTTCATCTATCTTTCCTCTCTTAGCATACCCAGAAGTCATAGAAGACCAAGCAACCTTATGAGCTTTAGCAGAATCATCAAAAAGCTCACTTGCAATCCCCAAATCTCCACAATTAGCATGAAAAAGGATCAAAGCGTTCTTAACATACTCATTAGACACAAACCCATGCCTCAACACTTTCCCATGAACCGCAAAACCATTACTTCTCCACTCGAGCTTCGAACACGCCTTGAGAAGGAACGTAAACGTATACCTATCAGGGGACACACCTCGTCTCTCCATCTCAGTATACAAAGCAACCGTATTTTCAGGTCTCAAACTCTGGGCAGAGCCGCGCAACACATGGTTAAAGATAGATACGTCTGGTTCAGGAATTCCGTCGAACAACTTGTGGGCGTACTTAAGCGCACCAGGAACCGACAAAGAAGCCGAGTAAATTAGCTCCCCAACAACGGAAAGATTCGACATGAGACCATTCACAACTATAGAAGCGTGGATTTGCTTCAAAGTTGGGAAATTTTTGCAGTTCTGCCATAGTTTTGGACGGCGGCGATTGGTGATTCGGTCGTTCGTTTGCTTCCTGATCATCTCCCTTTTGGTTAATTATGCGCTGCTTTCGATTATTTGGAGGGTTTGTTAGCAAATTAATACATTTTGGAAACTTAATTGGTGGGAAACTAATACATTCACTATTTAAAATTAAAAAAATAGGATATTGTGTAATAGAGAATTTGTAAGATAGAGAAAAGTAGTGAGATATAGTTTTGGTGAGAAAATTATAAAAATAGGTATGTATGTGAGTAAGAAATAAAACTTTTTTTTTTCCTCTAATCATAATTGTTAATATAATCTATTTTTAGAAAACTTTTTAGATGCAAAAAAATACATTTTCTTTCTTTACATTATGATATAAATTTTATTTAATAATTTTTAAATATATTATATAAATCTTTTGTATCCGTACACTTTAGTATGTGTACAAATGTCTATACACATTATTATGTGTACAGATGTCTGTACATATTATTAACTTTACAGATGTAATTTATATACAAACATTGCAGTACAAGCATATGTACAGACATTTGAAACTTTAAGAATTAAATAAATTTCATCTGTACACACTATTCTGTACACACAATACATTTGTATACATAATTAGGTGTACGGATCTAAAATTTGTAATTTGTTTAATTTTTAGGTTTTCAGATATCTGTACCCCAATGGTTTTGTAAAAATTACATCTGTACACATAATTACTCTGTACAGACATCTGTACACTTAATAAGGTGTATAGACATCTGTACACTTAAAAATGGGTACAGACATCTGTACACTTAAAAATGTGTACGGATACAAAATATTTATATAATTTATTTAAAAATTATTAATTAAAATTCATAACAAATTGTAAGAAAAACATAGATTTTTTGTATTTAAAAAGTTTTCTAAAAAAAAAATTATATTAACAATTATTTGAAAAATCAAGAAAAAAGAAGAAAATAGGAAACAATGGCATATAGTGTAATTAAGTAGAATCCTTAATGGCAAAAATGGATGTGGAAATAGCTAAACAGTGGTGAATGTGTTTTTTCCCAATTGTAAATAGTGAATATATGTGTTTACTAATTATGTTTGAAAAATGTATTATTTTGCCAAATATCTCTTATTTTTAAGTGATTTCCGGTTTAGTAAAACCAAACCGGTTCCAAAATATCAGTTAAGGTGATTTTATTCGGGTTGACCGGATCAGACGTTGTAAAACTCTCTCGTACAGTAGCTGTTGCTGCTCTTGTTTGGTGGTGGAACAGTACTAATATGTTACTTGTTTTTCTTTGGTTGTCCGTCCGAGATGTCTCAATAATTTATGTACTGTTTTGAAGGTGACTTTGCAAGGAAAAAAATTGATCCGTCACTAGTCAGCTTTTAATTTAAGTTAGCCGGGTCCTTTGACAATTGTCTCTGTTGTACTAAGTTTACTATTACTTCTCTTCTTCTTTGCTTAATTAAGATTTTTTCTTTGTTGGTTGTGTGTTGCCTTCCAATTATATATGAATTAACTCACTAGTAAATGCCTTCTGTTTTGCCTTTTGTGGTTAATTAACACGTTTTTTTTAATGTTGTTTGGCCTTTTTTTTTTGTTGACTCGTATGGTTGTATGATTGATTGATCATATCTTTTGGATTGTAGTTATTGGATTGGGTATGATTGAAGAAACCTGTTTTTTTTTTTTTTTTTTTTTTGATGGAAACCAGATTTTGTAATATGTTGGTGTTATGGATATAGCTATCCTTGCTTTCAGATTTAAAGGATGCAAATTTGTTATCAAATTCTTTTTTCCACTGATGGATTGAAGACTTGTTTTTCACGCCTTAATTGCTATTATTTGTCAGGTTGATGCATAAGCTTTGAAAAGGTATAGCTAATAGAGACTTGGCTAATCTTAGGTATTTTGTCTACAATTAAGTCTGAAGTGAACCATTGAGTTTTGTATTCGATTATAATTTAGTAGTTTACAGTTTTTATAATATAGAACTGTTGCGACTTATGTACCAGTTGAAACAGTTTCTGTGACTACCAAACCAAACTAGGAGTGTTAAATAGTTTCCAGTCTGAATGTTACAGATTGAGCATGCTAAGTACGTAGTCTCTTCTTCTCACATGGCTCGGTTTTTGATTTCATATGTGTGTGACTTCTTGCTTTTTGCAATGTCTGATCAAGTACACTTATGCAGGAGATTTGTAGCATCAAATGTGGGAATTCGTGGATCGATAGAATCTTGACAAGTGGCACCATTTATGAAGGCTATATTGAAGTATGTAAGGACCATACAGAGAGTGTAGGAGCTGGCAATATGGTATCAGCAAGACATTTATAGAGTTTTGTCCCCATTGTCCTTTACATCATTTGCAGCCAATATGATTTTCTTTTGATCCATGAGCTCTTCTTATCTCTCTCTCTTCTTCAACTTTCATATTCACATTTATTCATTTTCCTCTTCTTCCTTTTAAAAAAAAAAAAAATTATAAAACTGATTTCTTTTTGTGTTTATTTGTACAATTCTTTATGATTTTGTCTTATCGTTCTATGATTCGATGAAGATACTTCTTACTACCCCCACAAGCTTGGAGCCCACCTCAATAAATCCGTCTTCTGCCTTCATGGAACACATTTAGCTACTACTCTCCCTTGTTTAGTCTTGTAAAATCTCTTTAATGTCACCGTTTGCCTTCATAAATCATCTATCTTTCTTGGCAGTGTAATTCACCTTGATTACAACATTTGTACACCTGCACGGTACCACATCCATATAAGATCAATTCATGGTATATATTGGACGTTTAGACCATAAGATGAGATTCCGTACCAGTGATTTAAACATCAATCCAATCAGATTTGGGTTCTGGTGACTTGAGTACAAGTTCATTGCTCTCAGAGGATGTCTAGATTTTTAAACCGAAGTGATGAAAGTTCTGATATGCTAGACTGAGTTCTCAGAGGATGTCCAAAAGATTCTGAATATACTACTTTTTAAAATCAGTCTGAAGATGTAGAGATACTATTAGACTCATTTGACTTGACATCAAGAACAATGTAGCAACCAGTGGACTTATCTACAACTAAAAAGTGCTTCCTAAACAAATTTTAAGGTTAAGAGAGTTTTTCTAATTAACTTTTTTACTTAAGTATAGTTCCATGTGCCGCATGAGATATGTGTATACACGCAACTATATTCAAACTTAGAACCCTCATTTTCTTGCAAGACTATTATTGTATATGCTAAAGGATTTATCTAGCTAGTGCCTAGTGCATACCTAATATAGAATTGCGTGTGGATTTTGTTGTAGTCATAATGTTTCTGAACTCTAATCGTTTGCTTACACAAGTTTGAAATTTACCTTTTTCAGAGAAATGAACAAAGTGAAGAAAAGAAGAAAGTCTATGCATGATATAATTAATTTACTTGCATCCACTAATTTTTCTCCTCCTCTATGCTCTCTGTCTCATTGATTTAGTGTCAGTTTCCTCTTAGTCACCGCCATTTCACAGCATTTACTATCTACTCTTTTTAGTAGAGGTTAAAGAAGAGAGATGATAAGAAAGAAAAAAATTCAATATTCATACGACTTTAATGATGTAGTGTTACTGAATGATGACTACTTATAGAGTGGAAAACAATGCGGACGTTTAAAGCCTTAGACTACCCATAATAGTAATCTGAGGCTAACAAACCGAAGGCATCTTTTAGCTTTTTTGAACTAGTGTAAAAATAGATTGTTGAAAATTTTAGTGTATATTTTGTTTCTTATAACCTTTTTAGGCAAGTTTGATGTGAGATTAAAGTGCTAGCTAGAAGCTCATGAACACTAGTACAAACAGTAAAAAATGAGAGAATTATTGAGTTTTGATCTTATTGTAACTTGCTAGTAGCCTATGAGCATAGATACTGACCTGAATTTACTTCTAGCACAAGAAATAACCGATTTTATCTTGTGATATGTAAAAGTCACAGTGGCATGTAATAATAAAAGATCACCGCTTTTATCTCTCTCTGTGAGTTATTTAGAAAGGGGGTGGGGGACTTGTTCCAGGTCTTTGAGCCACAAAGGTAATAACTTCTCTAGACCCCATTTGTTAATAAATGCTCATCCATGTGAAAGAGCCGGGAAAAAAGGGATTCATTTGTTTTGTTTTTTTGGTAAGGCAAGGGATTCATTTGTTGTGTGTGTCTTTCTATCTCTCCTCTATATATCAACCTTCATCACTGAGATATGCTTCACTTGTAACGTTTCCACAACTCTAGCCAAAAAGAGCAATCCTTTGTGCTCTCTCATGGTGATGATTATGTGATGTTATGAGACAGACACAGCTTACTACCTTCTTATTCTTCTTTCTTGATCTGTTACAAGATTAGAGTACTTTTGTTTTTTTTGGAAAAATGGGTAGATCACCGTGTTGTGACAAATTGGGTTTGAAGAAAGGACCTTGGACTCCAGAAGAGGATCAGAAACTGTTGGCTTATATTGAAGAACATGGTCATGGAAGCTGGCGTTCATTGCCTGAGAAAGCTGGTACAATCAATGAACCCTCTCTTATATGATCTTTTCAACAGATTCAAAACTTTCTCATCTGTCTTCCTCCCTTCTTATTCTCAGGTCTCCATCGATGTGGAAAAAGTTGCAGACTGAGATGGACTAACTACCTAAGACCTGACATCAAAAGAGGCAAATTCAACTTGCAAGAAGAACAAACCATTGTCCAACTCCATGCTCTGTTAGGAAACAGGTTTGGTCTTGCAATAACAAAACAATCTGATCTCGAATCTTTTTTTTAGAAATGTTTTGCTTCTTTCTGAATTCTGATCCCTTTTGTATATATAGATGGTCTGCGATTGCTACTCATCTGCCAAAGAGAACAGACAACGAGATCAAGAACTATTGGAACACTCATTTGAAGAAACGGTTAGTTAAAATGGGGATTGATCCAGTGACCCATAAACCCAAAAACGAGACTCCTTTATCTTCTCTTGGTCTATCCAAGAACGCAGCAATACTTAGCCACACGGCTCAATGGGAAAGTGCAAGGCTTGAAGCTGAAGCAAGGCTAGCTAGAGAATCAAAGCTTCTTCATTTACAACATTACCAAACCAAAGCATCATCTCATCATCATCACCATCATCATGGATTCACTCACAAGTCACTGTTAACCAATTGGACAACAAAAACAAACGAAGGTAAAACCAAAATAAAACACACACTAAATCTCTTCAAACTTGAACTTTGTTTGATTTTTCTGTAAGACAATGCAGAACAACAACAGCTTGAGTCTCCGACATCTACCGTGTCATTCTCTGAGATGAAGGAACCAAACCCGACGAAGATAGAGTTTGTCGGATCATCCACGGGTGGTCTGAGTCTGATGAAAGAACCTGAAAACAACGATTGGATCAGTTCAACGATTCACGAGTTCGAAACTACGCAGATGAGGGAAGGTATCGACGAAGGGTTCACGGGTCTTTTGCTCGGCGGAAACTCAATGGACAGGAGTTTCTCCGGCGAGAAAAACGAGACGGCCGGCGAGAGTAGTGGTGGTGACTGCAACTACTACGAGGACAGCAAGAACTATTTGGACAGCATTTTTAACTTTGTTGATCCTTCACCGTCCGATTCACCACCCATGTTCTGAATCAAAAGGGTTCGAGATATTATTGTTGGGAATGTTTTTGATTCTTTTTAGTTTATAGTTTTTTGTGCTTAAACTCTGATTAGACAAATTTTAGACTAATCTAGTTTTAGCTTTCTTTTTCTTCTTCTTTAATTACTGTTTTATATTATGCTATTTAGATGAATTTTCCAAGAAAGGACGACATAGAACAATTTAAAAAAAAAATGACCAACATGAAACTAAAAACTAATGTTTGTTAGGTTTGGAACTAAAATCAGTACTATATGAGTTTCTAGATCTTAGGCATAGAGTTGACGTAGTCTAGCTTTGTGACTTTAATTTTAGAATGTATTGCATTAAAATTGTTCCATGCAAAATAATATGTTCTCAATGTATTTGATTTTAGGTTTTTGTGCTTAATGAATAATGATACATAACAGTAACCAACAAAACTTGTTCAGTCTCAGCTATATTCTATTTCCAGATCATCCAAAGTGTATTTCTCTGTTCTTTGTAGATTTGATATATATATATATATATATATATATTACCGTAGCACAATGACTAATATGTACTTGATCACATTATTTCACGGACGTCTCTAGCCATGACGCCATGAATTGGTTTCGGTAAAAATTGCATTGATCTTCGATCGAGCACTTGAAGATCACATATCTTTTGCTTGTTCTTGCGTGACCGCTTCTTTAAAGTTCGCTACGATTCAACATATTCGTTGATTTGACGAACACGATTACTACATCGACCGACAGATCGAACACGTATAGTTTTATGATCACTTTAACACTTCTACGGTTCTACCAGTGTTAATTAGTGTTAAAACTACAACATTGCGGCCATTTGACGACGCTAAAAAAATGAAAGATTGATAGTTGCATTAATATATTTCTTTTCTTTTTTAACACTGATTTTTGAGTTACATAATGATAAATGTGGCTGTGATAAAAAACAACAAGCTGACATGTCGATTACAATAAGATAAAAAAAAATAAATGTTGGTTGTTTCATGTCCTTTTCTGCCTTATGTTTGGGGGTCTCGAATTCGATTTTTTTATTATTCCAATTAAATGTCAAAATAATACTAAAATCCAAGAAAAAAAAAAAGACCAAACTTAATAAATCACTAGGTACAGACCCGCACGTACGTGCCTGATTTATTTCAAAAACTATGTTTACTATAAGGTTTGTAATATATTATGTACACATAGAGTTACATTTATAGATATAATTATTTGTTAAATCATTTACAGTTCAAACTTATATTAGTTTGGTTTCATTCAGTTTGTGATTTTTGAAATAATAAAGGTTTCAGCGTAAAATTAAGATTTACAAAACAACATACCCGAATCTAACGTTTACTGAATTAGTGATTAATCAGAATTGTATAAAACTTGTAAATTATGAAACGGATAAAAACCATCAAAAATATTAAAATTTCTCGAAACGAATGACCTAAATTCTTAAGCGGGTCAAACCCGTCTCGGTAGCCATACTCCATAAGGGGTATACTATTTTTTTATCTATAAAAACCCGTCCTTCGAAATATTTAAGAAATAATATTAAAATATATATCAGATTTTATATTTTTTAATATGTTAATTTTGAAATTAAGGAATCTTTAATATACATTAGTTTTATATATCAGAAATTTTCTATATGGAAAACTGAAAATTAGGATTTGCATAAGTTGAAATATTTTATAGTTTAAAATAAATTTAAGATGCCGCCAAATTGTTTTTTAAATATTTTCTAATATCTATGATTCAAAATTAATTTCAATTTTTTTTGGTCATAAAATTTTAAACAATAAGAAATAATATTATTTATATTTTTGAAAATATTATTTAAATAAATATTTTTTACATCTCCTGTTATAATTTTTTATTATACTATAATACATAGATTTTGAAAATAATTTCGAAAACATGAGATAATATTTATTAATATTTGAATAATATTTACTAATTTTAGAATTTATAGGAACAAAATATGGTATATATAAATAAATTGAATAGCAATGACAGTTTTATGTAATATTATAGAATATTAAGGGCAAATAATAAATTGTGCACAAAACTCTTTGGCGACGACACATCAGCTTTTTTTGAAGAATGCTTCTCTTTTAATATATAGAGGATAATTGAAAATATAATAAATATGAATCGTAGTGATAATAGGATACTATTTATTTGGATATGACCCCATGCAAGTGTGGACCCAACATATATCCCAAAGTTTCAGAAACAAGATATTAATCATTCTATTGTCATTGAGAAAATTATATTGCCCCAAAAATATATTAAAAAAAAAAGATTTTGTATAAAAATAAATTTGGATTTTTTGAGTTTCTAAGGGATTAGGCTAAAACTAAAAAGGTAATCATTTATTTACAAGAGGTCTTAGTTTAGGCCCATTTAAAGCCCAATAATAAGGTAAAAAGGAAAAAAAAATACAAAAAGGAGCGAAGACTTGCACGCACCATCACACGAATCGCGATTTTGAGATTTCGGAAGCTTCGATTTGATTTGAGATTTTTAGGGTTTTCTTCCTCTGAAGACGACGATTCCAACAGTGATTTTGACAATGACGCTACCTCCAGGACTCTACTCCGGCACCAGCTCCCTTGCTCTGGTGAATTATCTCTCCCCATCCAATTCTCGATCTGTAGCTCCGATTCGTTTTTTTTTCCGAGTTTGTGTGATTCAACGAGTTTTTTTTTTTTTTTTCGCTTTGATCGATCAGGTGGCTCGTGCTTCGGCTTTTGGTTTGGGTCTCGTCTATGGGAACATGAAGCTCAAGGTCTTGAAGGTGAAATTTTCTATCTATCACTTTTGTTGTGTCATCTATTTCTGATTAGATTGCTCTTTTAACTGCTGTGAATCTGCGCAATACTGTGTCTCTAGTTTGATCTCGAAAAGGTTATGATTGATTCTGAATTCTGATTCTTTTTGTTCATCATCTGTTGATTGGGACATTTGAATTTGGTAGACTTGGTATTTCGAGTTTGGTGGCTACACATAACTCCAGCGAGTGAGCAAAGTTTTGTTTGTTGGCTCTGATACTTTATTGTGTTTCCATCATCTCTTTCGTTATAGTTGTGAATTGCAGAAATGCTGCTCTGCTCCTTTGTTAGTTTTGTTTTCAGCTAGTCCACTGAGTGTCCTTATTTTTAAAACCTCTCTGGCCTTATATTCTCTTTTAGATAATCGAATGCTACTTCTAGAAGTTACAGATTTGCGGTGTATTTCTCTGGATGTTTCTTTTCTCAAGTTACTAGAGTTGTTGTGATTTGTGAGTCTCTGTCTGTTAAGAAGATCTTTTGAGTCACCGAGCCAGTAATGTGATGCCTTGAGCAAATTATCTGGCTCATTCGTTATGTCGCTGTAAAAAAAGGTTTACTTGTTGAATCTTGTTGTTTGCTCATTCTGGTTTTCATGCCTTGTACTAGTTCTCTCTTTGGAAGAAACCGTAAATGTGTTAAAATGTTGATCTCACTATGCCTAAAATGTTGTTGAATCGTAGCATATATGCTAAAGTAAAAAAGTACCTAACAAATTGCTTTTCACCTGCAGATCAAATCGATGTCACAGAAGAAGGTTGAAGCCACCACTGCTCATCATTAATCGATTCTTCTCCGTTTTCAATAAGATACCAAAAGCTGGGGGTGATGTCTCCCCGGTTAGTTTTTCTTCTTTTCATGATTCATCTTTTAACATAAGAAGGAACAAATGTGTTTGGAAAGCATCGTACATGGTTTTAAGACCTTTTTTGGAGCCAAAATTAACCTTTGGCTTAAAACCCGAGTCATATTTTTTGTTGTCATCCAATAACACCACTCACATTCACCTCACCTCTCTCAAGTGTCCCAGTTGTGCGTTATATACTTGGTTGTGCAAGTGTGTCATATCATTATTACTCAAATCCGCTGAAGTGTATGTGGCTTTGTGCAACCATTTGATTATTGATCGTTTTTTCGTCAGTCAATTTGTAAAAGGATGGGAATGGGTTCCCCGGTTAAACTTGACAAACTCAGTCCAGTCCAGTGAGGACTTGATCCCACTGTAGTAGTTTCTTTCTATGTTGGTGTAAGCAAGTAGATTGATTTTTTTTTTTCAAAAGAAAGAACCAGAAAAGGGAAACAAAAGCAATTAAAGAAGATGTGTAGTGGATAATTTGTAAAAGACAACCAAAAAACAAGTATTTTAAATGGATTAAAAGTAGGAATATACGTATAAACCATGGCGATTATTAAATGGTGAATGATTGCTACAAAAACCTTTAAATCCCATTAATAATAGTATAGTAGTATAAAATTATGTCTATTTCTCCGACCAAATACCACAAAGTGGATTATAGTGTTTAAAAAACCAAACCCGCCACAACTTTCTTCTCCAAACGACCAAGCAGAGTAACCTGGGATCAGACTCTCAGAGACTATTGTATATGGCGTTCCATTGTTCCGTTAACCTACGAATACGATCATCTGCTCTTCAACCTTCGTCTTTCACCGGAAATTCACCGATCAATTTGAGGTTTCCGTCTTGTCAACTGAGCATTAAGGCTCGTCGTCGAAACTGCAGCGACATTGGTGTGGCTCAGATCTTCGCGGCTAGGTGGTCCAACAATCCTGGCTCTGGTTTGGCCTCTGCCCCTGCGGCATCCTCCCTCAATGAGGAGGTTTTGGTGGATGAAGAGGTTAAAGAGATAGTAGAATTGGAGGAGGATTTGAAACTCTCCTTCTTGAAATCAGATGGGAGCTTAACTATTCATGCTGGTATATATATAGATTTATATTTTCAGTTATATAATTATAGTAACTTGAGGCAATGTGATTTGTTGATGGTTTATGATTTTGCGATGATCAGGTGAAAGATTAGGTCGTGGTATAGTGACGGATGCGATCACGACCCCTATTGTCAAGAAAACTGCTGATGTTCTTGACTTCAAGGTTACGGTTTAAATTAATTCAACAAAAAGATCTCTGTTGCTAATTTGATTGTATAATAAATTCAATAATTTAAGCTTAAGTTTTGTGTGTGTCTCTCTCTGTCTCTAGGAGAAACGAGTTGTTCGTCATGAGTATGGTCGTTATGGGAATCCAACGACAATGATACTTGAGAAGAAGATAAGGTAGGTGCTTTCTTGATTAACTGTCTTTATGAATGTTCATGTTTCCTATATATGCTTAGGTAATTTTGGTGTGTATTGAGCAGTGCACTTGAGGGAGCTGAATCAACCTTGGTTATGGCTTCTGGGATGTGTGCAACTACGGTTATGCTTTTTGCATTAGTTCCTCCAAATGGGCATATTGTGACTAGTACAGATTGTTACCGGAAGACAAAGATTTTCATGGAGACTTTTCTTCCCAAGTTGGGAATCACTGTACAAAACCTCTATAACCCAATCCCTTTTTTTTTTAATTCCTTCCAATCTTGGATAATGTTGTGTGTGATGTATTGATTAGCCTTTTGTATACGTCTCTAGGTGATTGTAATTGATCCTGCTGATACCCCGGGGCTTGAAGATGCGGTGAATAAGCATGAGGTTAATTATATTAGTTCTCTCTTAACATTCTTTTTTTTTTTTACTATTGAATTTGGATTGGGGATATATGTAAAAAATGAATTGGAGTCATCTGCAGGTTTCTCTGTTCTTTACCGAGTCTCCAACAAACCCGTTTCTTCGATGTGTGGACATTGAGTTAGTTTCAAAAATTTGTCACAAAAGAGGAACTCTTGTTTGTATAGACGGCACCTTTGCAACACCTTTGAATCAGAAACCACTTGCTCTTGGTGCTGATCTTGTTGTGCACTCTGCTACAAAATACATTGGAGGCCACAACGATGTGAGTCAACTATATATCTACTCAACTGTAAAAACATCAGGGCCTCAGTGATTAGAGAAGAAGAATAACAATGTGTTTTCCGTGCTAAAGGTTCTTGGTGGATGCGTTAGTGGTTCTGTAAACTCAAAGACTCGAAAATAATAGATGCTGAAAACTTGTACTCTTATTGAATGAAAAGCATTGGCTTATATAGCCTTACACGAAACAGAAAGCTCCTAAAATACTGCAGAGAAACAACCTTCTCCTGCAACTACTTTTGACCGGATTAATAGGTCTTTATTTGAATAATTAAAACAACCATAAGAAAGACTCGTTCTTGGATCACATCCTCTTCAGCTCCGCATTCCTAGTGCTGACTTCTTCCAACAAACCCTCCCTAAGCTCAAACTTGGTCCACAAATTTGAGCTTATCAGCCATTGAACAAACTCCAAGTTTACTTCTCATTTCTTCAAATGTTTCACGCTTCAATGGCTTCGTGAAGATGTCAGCAACTTGTTTGCTTGACTCACAATGTTCTAAACTTATGACTCCTTCATTTACGAGATCACGAAGGAAATGAAAACGAACTCCAATATGTTTGCATCTTCCATGAAAAACAGGATTCTTAGACAATTTGATCGTTGACGTGTTGTCACATTGAATCACTGTGCTTCCTTCGACATCGTAACTCAACTCTTCCAATATTCTCCTAAACCAGACAGCTTGACATGCACAGATAGATGCAGCCACATATTCTGCTTCCGTGGTTGAGAGAGTGACTATTGGCTGCTTCTTAGATAACCAAGCCACAGCTCCTCCATCCATGATGAACACATAACCCGAAGTGCTTTTCCTGCTATCAATATCTCCGGCAAAATCACTATCAGTATACACTGACACCTCTCCGATTCCTCCTCTCTTATACCAAATCCCAAAGTCCACCGTTCCTCTCAAATACCTCAAAACTCTCTTAGCAGCTTGTAAATGCAGCATTGTAGGTTTAGACATATACCAGCTTAGGAGACTTACAGAGAATTGCAGGTCTGGTCTGGTGGTAGTGATGTACATGAGACTTCCTATAATCTGTTTATAGAATGTCTCATCCACTCTTTCTCCTCCTTCATCTATATCCAGCTTGCTCCCGGGTACCATTGGGCTGCTTACTGAGTTGCATCTTTCCATATCAAAACGTCTCAGCACCTCAAGAACATACTTTCCTTGTGAGATATGTATCCCGTGTGGTGTTTGCAGTACCTCTATCCCCAGAAAGTATCGCATCTTCCCAAGATCTGTCATGTCGAATTCCTCCTCCATTGATTCCTTGAATTCCTCCATCATTGAAATGTCATCTCCAGTGTAAATTAGATCATCTACATAGATACTCACGTACAGTGAATTTCCATGTTGATTTGTTTTGAGGAACAGAGTTTCTTCATTCTGAGACTTGACGAAACCGGCTTTGGCAAAGTAGTCTCCGATTCGACTAAACCAGGCTCTTGGTGCCTGATTTAGTCCATACAACGCCTTGTGGAGCTTATAGACTTTATCTTCTTCACCACTGACCTCGTAGCCCTTAGGTTGTTGTATGTAAACATCCTCCTCAAGAATTCCATAGAGAAACGCCGACTTGACATCTAACTGATAAATGATCCAACCTTTCCTTGCAGCCGTAGACAATATAGTTCTGATTGTATCCATTCGAGCCACAGGAGCGTATACCTCAGTGTAGTCGATCCCTTGTTCCTGAGAATACCCCTTGGCCACCAAACGAGCTTTATATTTGCTGACTTCTCCATTCTCATTAAGCTTCGTCTTGTATATCCACTTCACGCCAATACACTTTGCTCCTTGTGGTAAATTCGAAAGCTCCCATGTTTTGTTTCTTTCTATCGATCTTATCTCCTCATCCATAGCTTCTCTCCACTTAAGGCTCTTCTCAGCTTCTTCGAATGTGAGAGGATCAGATGAGTTTATTATCGCCATGTTGACTTCATCCTCATCATCATCAATCTCGTTCCCGGTGATGTAGTCATTCAGATAGCTAGGAGCCCTTATTACACGACCCTCCCTGGCTACTGTAGGCTGCGAAACTGGAGCTTCTTCGACCACTACTGTAGGTTGCTCTTCCTCAGTCGCGTGTTCTCCTCCCTCATCATCATCGCTTTCCTCCCAGATATGCTCATCATCATTCCAAGTAAGATCAGCGTCATGATGATCCTGAATTTTTTCCCAATTTCATACTTCTGTTTCTTCAAACACAACATCCTTGCTTACAATGATTTTCTTTGTTTCAGGATCATAGAGACGATAACCTTTTGATTCTTCTGAGAAACCAAGAAGCACGCAAACAATACTCTTGTCATCGAGCTTCCCTCTTTTCTTATCTGGAACGTGAACATGAGCAATGCTCCCCCATACTCTAAAGTGCTCCACGTTTGGTTTGATTCCACTCCAAGCTTCTTGTGGTGTCACATCCTTTACCGAGTGAGTTGGACATCTGTTTAAGATGTAGAATGTCCAGATCACAGCTTCTGCCCAGAACATCTTAGGTACCTTTCTCATTGAAAGCATTGATCTCACCATGTTCATCACAGTTCGATTCTTCCTCTCTGCAACGCCGTTTTGTTGTGGTGTGTATGCTGTGGTTAATTGTCTGCGAATCCCTTCTTCTTTGCAGAAATTTGTGAATTCAATTGATGTGTACTCGCCTCCTCGATCCGTTCTGAGACATTTGATTTTCTTGCCAGTTTCTGTCTCCACCTTCCTCTTAAACGTCTTGAAGAAATCAAACGCCTCGGATTTTTCTTTCAAGAGATAAGCCCACGCCTTTCTGCTGAAATCATCAATGAAACACAGAACATATCTCTTCCCACTAGTGGTAGTAGGACTGATTGGACCACAGATGTCTGAATGTATGAGCTCCAGAACCTCTTTTGCTCTCCACTTGCTCGTCTTAGAGATAGGGTTTCTTGATTGTTTCCCCACCAAGCAATCAGAACAGGTGAAGTTTTGCGCATCAAAACTTGGAAGACCATGCACCATCTTCTTGCTCTGAAGTGCCTTCATCCCCGTGTAGCTGAGATGCCCATATCTCTCGTGCCATAACTTTGGTACCTCCTCTGCCACGGTTTGAAGGCATCTCTGTTGTTTCACTCCATCACCAGATTGATCGTATAGCATGAACATCCTGTTCCTGCTCATCTTGCTCTCAGCGATTAGCCCTCTCTCATCGTGGTAGATTTTGCAGGCTCCCTTACGAATGATGATTGTTACATCCTTCTCCTGAAGCTGGCCAAGACTCAGTAGGTTGTTTTTGAGTTCTGGGATGTAGTATACCTCACTGATAGTGTACGCAGCACCATTCAAGACCAGCCTTATGTTCCCTTTCCCTACGACGTCCAATCTCTTATCATTTCCCAATTTAACCGAGTGTTTGAAATCAGTGTTCATCTTTAAGAACAGCTCTCTGTCTCCACTCATATGGTTTGAGCAACCTGAGTCGAGAAACCAAACCTTCTTTCGCATGCTTTCTTTCTCACCATCATCACCTCCATACATCATCATAAGTTTCTCCACTTTCGTCTCGACATCTTCTTCTTCTTCTTCATACGCCATTAGCAGCATCTCTTCCTCTTCATCAGCGTAGTTGGCTTCCTCCTCCCACTTTGGGCACTCATTCTGAAAATGACCAAGACGATGGCATTTGTAGCACTCTACTGTGCTCTTGTTTGGAAACGTACGCCCACGACCACGTCCCCTGCTTCTGCCATACGCACCTCTTCCTCTGGTCCCAGCTCCTCTCCCATACGTTACTTTCAGGACTTGATCATCTCCTTTGTCCTGTTTCTTGAACTTCTGTTCATGCACATCCAATGAGCTCTGTAGTTCATCAAGAGTGAGCAACTCAATGTCCTTGGATTCCTCAATCGAGACCACCACGTACATGAATTTCTCGGTGAGGGTTCGCATGATCTTTTGGACCACCTTGGAGTCCGTCATTGTCTCTCCGTTACTCCTCATTTGATTTGTGATGGCTAGCACTCTCTTAAAGTAGTCTTCCACCATCTCCGTTTCTTTCATTTCCAACAGCTCAAAGTCCCTTCTTAGTTTCTGCAACAAGGACTTCTTCACACGTTCGTTCCCTCCGAACTTCTTCTTCATGGACTCCCAAATGATCTTAGACGTCTTCCGATCTAAGATTTGCTCCATCGTGACTCTATCAATGGACTGATAAAGGTAGTGCTTCAGTTTGTGGTCGTTGGTTTTGGCATCGTCACGTTGTTGTCGTTGCTCCTCAGTGAGAACCGTCGTGGGGGCAGGTTCTTCATAACCAATCTCGATCAAACTCCACAATCCTTTGGCCCTGAAGAAATTCTCCATCACCTCACTCCAATGGTCCCAATGGCCGTCGAATTGTGGTAACTTCATCTTGTCATCACTCATCTTTCTTAGTGTTTTGAAGCTACGGCTTCTCTCTCAAGTTCTCAATATCTAACGAGCTCTGATACCAATTTGTAAACTCAAAGACTCGAAAATAATAGATGCTGAAAACTTGTACTCTTATTGAATGAAAAGCATTGGCTTATATAGCCTTACACGAAACAGAAAGCTCCTAAAATACTGCTGAGAAACAACCTTCTCCTGCAACTACTTTTGACCGGATTAATAGGTCGTTATTTGAATAATTAAAACAACCATAAGAAAGACTCGTTCTTGGATCACATCCTCTTCAGCTCCGCATTCCTAGTGCTGACTTCTTCCAACAGGTTCAATGGAATTGGTTTCTGAGGTTCGCAATTTGCATCATGTTTTGAGAGGCACACTTAATCCGGTACAAAGGAGAAATAAATGCTTGATCTCTTCTTCTCTCTTTCTCTTTTATGTGCTTTCCATTTCATCAAGCATGTATCTAACCTTTAAGTTAATTGGGGTCTTTGCGAAAAAAAGAACGCGGCATATTTACTCATCCGAGGCATGAAGACAATACATCTTCGTGTAAAACAACAAAATTTAACGGCTTTGAGGATGGCACAAATTTTAGAAACACATCCCAAGGTATTACGTTTTTCCATCAAGATTCACTATTTCTTTTCGATTAGGCATAATTTATCATTTGTTATGTGAGAGTCTAAACAAGATAAACGTGTTAGGTGAGTCATGTTTACTATCCGGGACTTCCTAGTCATCCTGAGCATCACATAGCGAAGCGACAAATGACCGGTTTTGGTGGTGTGGTCAGTTTTGAGGTAAGAAAATTATAATCACCTTTGATGTAACTTTGTTCCACGTAAGTTGATTGTTAATTCCAATTTTTTTTTTTTCCTTTCTTACCTTTTTATTTGCAACTAGATCGATGGAGATCGCGAGACTACGATTAAGTTTGTTGATTCTCTGAAGATCCCTTACATTGCACCATCTTTTGGTGGATGTGAAAGCATCGTGGATCAACCCGCTATAATGTCCTACTGGTATGATATATATCCATCTAAAACATTGGTCACATTATTTTAAATTTTTTGTGATTATAAGTGTGAATTCACACGAATGTTTTGGGATTTCGTTTAGGGATCTTACACAATAGGAGAGGCTCAAATATGGAATAAAAGACAACTTGGTTCGTTTTAGTTTTGGTATTCGAGGACCTTAAGGCTGACCTTCTTCAGGCTCTTCATACCATCTGAACAAACGTCGCCTTCCACAAAACCATCTCGTTTGTCAACGATCTGTCTCGTTTTCTCTTCATTCTTCAATTTCAGTTGAGTAGGAAACTGTTGTTCCTTTGGTATAGGCAAGTCGGCAACATTTAAAATAATTAATAATGGTCTTCTAGTTATCTTATGTAATATTAAAAACTACTTAGATAACCCTTTACGATAAGGTTGACAAAAAAAAAAAAAAAAAAAAACCCTTTACGATAAGATTGTTAATTCTTATTTTGGTCTACCATTATAACCATAATATAGGAGCTAGTTTACTATAGATACAAAATAGTAACCGTTACTAGTATGGGAGCATCATTTGATCATGATGTGCATATATAATGGGCCTAATTAATATCTCGAAATTATTTTTGTTCGTAATGGATTTTGAGGTTTTCTATATAAATTAACAGTTTGATATTTCCAATATAGCTTGTACTTTAAAGTTGAAATCATTAGATTTTTCACTAGCAATATAACTTAAATTAAATGGAATATAAAAAGAGTTTTAAAAAAAATAATTGGTGAGATTTAATCATTTTAAAAAAATGATTGCACTTAATTAATGTAATTTATAGGAAATACATTTAATTGGTTACTTACAAAATAATTTGGTTTTTAATTGTTTTCTTTTATTAGAATTTTTTTTTGTTGATTATATGCATATTAGAGTTATCTTTTATTTTTTTAAAAACTTGTTTAAAATAAGTATTTTGTTATAATTATCTTTTTACTTTTTTAAAATTGTCAAAACAAAGTTTTGTTTTACACATGGCAAAATCTCTAATGGATAAAATTGACATGTTAATGAAAGTTACTTATTTTAAAAATCAAACTTTGTATGATAAGATATCTATCTTTATTTTTATTTTATTTTCATTACAAGTCATTAACAATTGATATAATACACACATTTTAAACACGCAATAATCTAAACTTTGTATAGTTGGCCATACAAAGATTTCCACAAAATTAATATAATTAATTAAACATGTCAGAATCGTACTCAAAAAGTTAGGTATTACTGAGTTTTTGGCTTAATTTAATTAAAGGTTAATAATAAGCATCAAGCACGAGAAGGTGGATACCTCTCCCAGAATGAGGATACTGCACTGGAATTGTCAGGGGCTAAAGAGGAATTCTCTGACAATTCCATACTTGAAGGATATCAGGAAGTTTTCTAAACATGATATCTTGTTCCTCATAGAAACTAAAAACGGCTTTAACTTTATGAATAAGTTAGGTGTAGATCTCAGTTTTCCAAACATCTATATCATATCTTCTGATGGTCTTAGCGGAGGTATGACAATTTTTTGGAATGAGAAGGTGAATGTGCAGTTTGTTGATACACCTTCTCTAAATTATACTGATATGTATATATCGGAGTTGGGAGCACCAACCTTTTGTCTCACCTATGTATATGGTGACCCTGACCTAAAACATCGTAATAATATGTGGGAGAGAATTAGTCTAAGGGCGGATACATGTCTGTACAGGAGCATACCACGTTTGGTTCTCGGAGATTTTAACGATATAACAGGTAATGAAGAGAAGTTAGGAGGACCACAGTGATCAGAGAATTCTTTCAAGAACTTCCGAAGAATGATAAGCACATCTGGTCTTCATGATTTAAAAGTGATGGGAGGAAAATTCACCTGGTATGGACATCGGTACTCTTATTCGATCTGGTCACGAATAGATAGAGCGATGGCATCTGCGGAATGGCAAGAAATGTTCCCACAAGCTTATGTCCAGTTACTTGATTGGGTAGGGTCTGATCACAGATCATTACTGATTCATACAGGTGAAAGGAAGAAAACAGGTCATCCTCTGTTCTGATATGGTAATCGTTGGCGTTTCAACAAAGAAGTCCATGAGGAACTTTTAAAAAACTGGAATTCTGACTGTTATTACCTCTCAGGTGATCAATTCCATGAAGCGCTCTAACGATGTAGATCATGTCTATCAAAATGGAAATCGCAACACCTCAATAACTCAGCTAAGAAGATCCATGAGCTGAAGATTCAACTCCAAAAAGAGTACAACTCTAATCCTATTGATTTTTATCAAATAAGATCCTTGAAATCGGCTTTATTACATGAATACAAAATGGAAGAGGAATATTGGAGAACAAAGAGCAGAGTTCAATGGCTTCAAGCTGGTGATCGAAACACCAGTTTTTTCCATGCTAAAACTAAGCAACGGCGAAGCTACAACATAATCAATGCTATCATGGATGCTAATGGGAAAGTGTGGACTTCAGAAGAAGGTATCAATAGCGCTATAATCACTTATTTCAACACTCTCTTTCATTCAACAGATAAGGGTATCCATGAAAATGTGGTGAAATTTATTAAACCAAGGGTCTCTAATGAAATGAATGACGATTTAGTGAAACCTATTACATAAGAAGAGTTGTACCAGGCTGTACATCACATGGCAAGCCCCTGGACCTGATGGTTTTAACCCAGGTTTTTTCCACGATCACTGGTCTACAATCCGAAAAGGTGTGTATAATTTTGCTCAGTCATTTTTTGAGGAGTGCAAGCTCGACCCAAAAATCAATCATACACATATTTGCTTGATTCCAAAAGTAGGCCAACCCAATGAAGCTAACGATTATAGACCAATTAGTCTTGCCAATGTTGCCTACAAAATTTTATCTAAGGTAATGACAGCCAGACTCAAACCTTGGTTGAATCAAATTATTTCAGCGAACCAGTCTGCGTTTATTCCAGGGAGAATGATTACAAACAACATTCTAATTGCACATGAGTTAATCCGTTCTCTCCATACTAAGAAATTAGCACAACCGTTTATTGCTGCAAAGTTGGATATTAGTACATCTTTTGATAAAGTTAAATGGTCTTTCATTGAGGCAGTGATGAAGCAGATGGGTTTCTCTACTAAGTGGTGTAACTGGGTCATGAAGTGCATTACCATTGTCTCATATTATGTGCTAATCAACGGTCAACCAGTCGGTCACATTACACCCCAGAGAGGTATTCGACAAGGAGATCCTATCTCACCATACCTTTATTTGTTATGTACAGAGGCCCTATCTGCCTTAATCCAAGAGAATATCCGGTTAAAGAAATTACATGGTTTTAAGGCAAGTAGGAATGGTCATGCAATCTCATACTTACTTTTTGCAGATGATTCTTTAATATTCTGCAAAGCCACTGAAGAAGAGTGCAACACTATTCTCAATATTTTGCAGCAATATGAGCAAGCGTTAGGTCAGAGTGTAAATTTTCAGAAATCTGCTCTTACTTTTGGCAAAAGTATTCAAGTACAAACGCGGAAAACAATAAGTCAGATTTTAAGCATTTACAAAACAGAAGGTTTTGGAAGATATATAGGATTGCCTGAATTTATTGGGAGGAACAAAACAAATGCTTTTTCATATTTGGCTCAAAGAATATACCAAAAGATGGATAACTGGTACACTAAGCTTCTTTCACCTGCAGGTAAGGAAGTACTCATCCAATCAGTGATTAAAGCAATCCCATCATATAGTATGTCTTGTTTCCTTCTCCCAACAAGGATTATCAACCAGATTACAACTGCTATGAGACAATTCTGGTGGTCAAATTCTAAAGAAAAGCGCAGAATCCCTTGGATTGAATGGGATAAAATCACAGATCCAAAGAATGCAGGAGGACTTGCTATAAGAGATTTAAAAGCTTTTAACGTTGCACTCCTTGCTAAACAAAGTTGGCGGATCCTCCAGCAGCCATCTTCGCTTATGGCTAGAGTTTTTAAAGCCAATTACTTCCCGAAGCAAACTCTTCTTACAGTAACTTTAAAGACAAATTCCAGTTATGCTTGGAAGAGTATTCTACAAGGTACAAAGCTCCTTTCTCATGGTCTAAAGTATATAGTGGGTAGTGGACAACGAATTAATGTTTGGCATGACCATTGGATGCCCACGAATCCACCAAGACCAGCCAGAGGACCAGGTTGTATCTCGCGCCCTCTATTGACAGTTAGTGATTTGTTAACTCTAGGCACCTGGAATGATAATCTTCTGCATCAATTTATTAATCCAGAAGATATTGCCCTTATAAAAAACATTAGGCCTTCTATTACAGGAGCTGATGATGTGCTAATCTGGACACATACCAACGATGGTGTATACTCTGTCAAATCCGGATACCATCGTCAACGTACACTTTCACATCATGCTTCTCCCACACCGAATACTGTCAATGGGGTTTCTCTTGCTACACCATTTGTAAAGGTTTGGAAACTAAACATCTCTCAAAAACTTAAGCATTTTTGGTGGCGATGCCTTCATAATGCTTTACCAATAGGAGAAAATTTGAAAAAGAGAAAAATGCTTGCAGATAATACTTGCCAACGATGTGGAGATAATACATAGAGTATAAACCATCTCCTCTTCCAGTGCAGAATCAGTCAAGAAATATGGACCTTCGCAACAAAAATCTCTCTTACGGGTCTTTTTCTTTTCTCTAATTCTGTTGATCAAAATATTGATATGATGTTAAGCCTGATTAAAAACCAACGAAAGGATGTGAGCTTATTCCCTTTCATTGGTTGGTGTATCTGGAAAGCGAGAAATGATTTGCTATTCAATAATAAGAGGTGGTCCATTCCAGATACTATTAATAAGGCTTATTTGGATTTTTAGCGGTGGAAGGATATCTTAACCTTCAATGCAGACAACTTAACTGTCACCCATCCCTCAAAGAACCGAGCACATCAAGCTTCATCAAACCCATCGATCATAAATGCAGGTACTCAACATCATACAGAATATTATTGTTTAGTTGATGGGTCTTGGATTTCTCCAAATGTGTTTGCCGGTATTGGTTGGATCCTTTATAACAAGAATGCACAGTTTGTCCTTAGAGGATCGTCATCTATTAACCCCATGAATACACCACTTGAAGTTGAAGCTGAAGCACTAAAGTTGGCGATTCTCCATGTTAAGAGATTGGGCTACAACGGCGTTAAGTTCTCTGGTGATGCTGAAATTCTGTACGGAAAGGTTTTACAGTTATCAAATGGGATTCCAAGGCAACAAGGTCAATACTCCCTTTTAGCAACCTACTTGAGGATATCAAGAACATTGCCCAGACTTATGAGCACATAGTTTTCTCAAAAATCCCACGTTCTGTAAACTCTATAGCAGACAATCTAGCAAAGAATGCTAGAAAACATAAGTCCAGTTTTGTAATATCTTGGAACGATGTACCTTAACTTTTATCGAATATAAAAATGGATTTTGATAGGTAAACTGAATTTTTTTTGTCTCGAATGTTAGTTTTTAATTATATAATATATAATATAAAATCTGCGTGTAAATGCGCGCGGTATTTTTCTAGTAACTAATAATAAAATTGCTTACACACCTCAATTCTGTTTCACAAGAGGAACTAGTAACCATTGCATTTATCAACAATAAATAAGTCTATATATCATAACGACTTTGTAAATCAACCGATCATCTTATCGATTTATAGAACAAGAGGAGAAACTAGTAGAGAGCGAACCCCCAAAAGAAAAGAAAAGGGGAAAAAAAAAAAAAGAGAGAACCTAAAAAATTGTTTTATTTCACTTTTAGATTATTTTTGAATTTGAGTTATATGCATTTTATTGTGGTTTCATGTAATCTCTATTATAGATCTTCTTATAACTAATGAAGGTGATTTTAATTTCTAACCATCCAATTCCTTGATGATGTTTAACGTAACTAATTTGCTTTCGTTTATTATTTGGTGAGTGTTCGTATTATTTCACAAAATGACTTTTAAAACCGAAGACACGAACGATTTGAAGCACTCATTCTTGAGCTCCGATGGGAGTCTGACTGTTCATGCTGGTACGCTAGTACGCTACCATCCTTTTTCTCTTTTTATGATCTTTTTTTCTTTCTAGTAACTCGTTTTTGGTCCCTCTTAATTACTCTACTAATCTGTTATTGGGGTGGAAATATATGTTTTAATATGCATGATTCCATCTTATCCGGAAAAATCGAATAAACGTAATGGAATATCCGTTGAAAGTGGAAAACTGGAAACAAACTAATTTCATAAATAGTTATTACGTTTCATATATATTAAGAGATATATATATATATATATAATTAGATATTACATTAAATATCCATACGTTTAAAATGATAAACCTTTTTCAATTTTGCAAATGGAGAAATCGGAGATAATGGGATATATACTTGTTGTGTGTGATTTATGGTTTACAATCAGGTGAAAGATTAGGTCGTGATATAGTCACGAATTCGATCACGACCCCTGTAGTCAACACCAGTACTTACTTCTTCAAGAAAACTTCGGAGCTAATCGACTTCACGGTCCGCTTATGGAACATATATATATATATATATATATATATATATATATATATATATATATATATGTGTGCTTCTTTCGTTGATAAATTTGCGAAATTCTGAAAAAACTAAGTTTGTTGTGTACTGATTCTGGTGATGGTTAACCGAAAAAGAGTAGTCTTCGTTTTTTTTTTTAAGTTTTTTTCTTTAATAAACACGTAATATCATTAGGAATGAGATGATGAAATGCTGAGTTGAAGTTTTACTAAAGTTATAAAAAAAAAAAAAAAAAAGGAAGTATAATAAATGAGAAAGAGAATCATCTTTCTAACCACAGTTGCATGAGCTAGGTTATAAAACATGCATGTAGTCTTCGTTAACGAACCTAGCTTTTAATTTTGTAGGAGAAACGATTGGTATGTCACGAGTATGCTCGTTATGGAAGCCCAACGACAAAGATACTCGAAGACAAGATTAGGTCTCAGTCTCTCTTTCTCTCTTGATGTATCTCTCTATCTCTCTCTCACTCTCTCTCTCTCTCTCTTAACTGTTCCTTGTGTATGCTATCTTGATCTTGTTTTAGTGCACTTGAAGGTGCTGAATCAACTTTGGTTATGGCTTCTGGGATGTGTGCAAACACTGTTATGCTTTTGGCATTGGTTCCAAAGGGTGGATATATTGTCACAACTAAAGAGTGTTACAAGGAGACGAGGAAATTCATGGAGACTTTTCTTCCCAGACTGGGAATCACTGTAATTAAGAAACCCTTAATTTCATTACTATTCTTTTGTTTCATGCATGATATCGATGATGTTAATATATCCTTTGTTGTGTGTGTGTGGATATGGTCTAGGTGACTGTGATTGACTCCGCTGATGCCACTGGCCTGGAAGCTGCAGTGAATAAGCATAAGGTGTTGTAACTTATAATAATAAGTTCTCTTAAACGTACACTGACTGAAGTACTTGGAAAACAATATGTGAAAACTGTGGCGTGTTCTGTCTGCAGATTTCTATGTTCTTTACTGAGTCACCAACAAACCCATTTCTTCGATGTGTCGACATTGAGTTAGTTTCAGAGATCTGTCACAAAAGAGGAACTCTTGTTTGCATAGACTCTACCTGTGCAACACCTTTGAATCAGAAGGCACTTGTGCTTGGTGCTGATCTTGTTCTCCAGTCAGCTACTAAGTACTTTGGAGGCCACAACGATCAAGGGTAATCAAAAGAATTATCATTCTGTTTGACCAGGTTCTTGCTGGATGCATATCTGGTTCTACCAAGTTGGTTTCCGAGATTCGCAAATTGCATCATGTTTTGGGAGGTACACTTAATTCGGTAAAAGTGCTTGATTCCTCCTCTAATTCTATATCTTGATAAATCTGTTTAAAATTAGAGAATTACCCTAAAATAACACTAAAATAAGTTTTATGGACAATTATAGCACACATTCCATAAATTTTTAAAAATAACACTATTTAACACATTAAAATATTTAAAATTAATTTTTAGAACTTTTTTTTTAGGTTTGGGTTTTCAATTTCACATTTAAGGTATAGTTTTGAGGGGTAGGGTTTAGTATTTTGAATTTAGGATTTTATTTAAAAAATTAATTAGTGCTATTTTTGGAATTTTAGAGATGTTGTGCTAAGTTTGGAATAAAAACTTATTTTGATGCTATTTTTGAGAATATCCCTTAAAATTATTATTCTGTTTTTGATATATTCAAGGTATTGTTTGTCTCTGTTTAGTTAGGATCGATTCGATTTATACGTCCATGCATGAACACCCTCTAACCTAATTAATATAAGAGAGATTCTCAAAAATAACACCAAAATAAGTTTTTTTTTCCAAATTTAGCACAACATCTCTAAAATTATAAAAATAGCACCACTTAATTATTCTAAATTAAATTCTAAATTTAAAATACTAAACTCTACCCCTCAAAACTATACCCTAAATGTGAAATTGAGAACCCAAACCTAAAAAAAAATTCTAAAAATTGATTTTAAATATTTTAATGTGTTAAAATAATGTTACTTTTAAAAATTTATGAAATGTGTGCTATAATTGTCCATAAAACTTGTTTTAGTGCTATTTTAGGGTATTTCTCATAATATAATTGGGTCTTTGCGGAAAACAGAACGCGGCATATTTACTCATCCGAGGCATGCGGCATATTTACTCATCCGAGGCATGAAGACAATGCATCTTCGTGTACAAGAACAGAATTCAACCGCTTTGAAGATGGCTCAAGTTTTAGAAACACATCCCAAGGCATTATACTTTTCACCGAGTTACATTCTTTCTTTTGTATAACTATTACACATGACATCATTTATTAATTGGGGTATGCTTTTGCCCAAACAAAAAAATAATAATAATAATTGGGGTATGCTAAAATCGAATCGTGTTAGGTGAGTCGTGTTTATTATCCAGGCCTTCCTAGTCATCCGGACCATCACATAGCCAAGCGACAAATGACTGGCTTTGGTGGTGTGGTCAGTTTCGAGGTAAAAACAATAAGATATAATCAAATTAATGCTTGATGATATTAATTTGATCCAATCTAAGTATATATATATATATCTCAAAATGTGTTAATTATGCGAATAGATTGCTGGAGATCTCGGGACTACGATCAAGTTCATCGATTCTTTGAAGATCCCTTACATTGCAACATCATTTGGTGGATGCGAGAGCCTCGTGGACCAACCTGCCATATCGTCCTACTGGTATGTATATATATTTCCTTTTAAAACATTGATTCATATCATCGTTTTGATATAAATGTGATTAGCGATGGCTGTTACACAGATTTTTTTTTTTTTTTTTTTTGTTTTTTGTTTGGGAATTGATTCAGGGATTTACCACAAGAGGAGAGGCTCAAACATGGAATCAAAGACAACTTAGTTCGCTTCAGCTTTGGTGTTGAAGACTTTGATGACGTCAAGGCTGACATTCTTCATGCTCTTGAAGTGATCTTGCCACCATCTGAAAAGTTCTCAACTATGGTTTAAACTTTAAAGTAAACAAACGGTGCCGCTTCGACTCTAAACTAGCCAGCCGTTAGCTAATGTTAGCAGTCGTTTCTGAGAGACGCGGCCGTTTCTAAAAGGGAAACAAAAAAAACTTAATATGTTTTTTTTGATAATTCTCTTTCTATTGTAAAAAGTAAAAACGTTTGTTGTTGTTGTTGCAAAAAGTCACATATTGTG
This sequence comes from Camelina sativa, assembly GCF_030686135.1. Lineage (NCBI taxonomy): Eukaryota > Viridiplantae > Streptophyta > Magnoliopsida > Brassicales > Brassicaceae > Camelina > Camelina sativa. The sequence goes on from NC_141887.1 coordinate 2,613,661, forward strand.
TGTGCTAGAACATGTTGGTGTTCAGGACTAGTCAAAATGTTGAATAAGTATTATGTATGATAAATGTAGTAAAAGATGTCTATTCTTTGGTCACACAGTTTAATTAGCCAATAATAGTTTAGAGTCATGCCGTGCGTATAAATATTTAATTTAGAAGTGTGTAAAGCTATAGTGATATACTAAAAAAATATAAGTGGATTTAAATCTGGATCCGGTGCCTAATTTATACGCAAAATATAGATGAATCTCATAATTATATGAAAGACGAATCTAATTTATACATTGGAATATAAGAGGATAGTTTTTTTTTTTTTTTTGGGTATAAATAATAGTTCCGCATGGCCGTTCAAGCCCGTGAGAGGTTCATTGTCATCGTCTGATCAGGTGGACGATCTGGTTAAGAGCCACTTCAGAGAAGGTATATATAATACTAAATATACTATACTATATAATATGTGTTATTTCATGGATCTCTCAAATCTCAATTATCTCATGGTCATATTATAAATGCATAATCACAAGTTGCTGATTTTTATTTATTTGCCGACAAAGTTGCTGAATTTAGTTAATAACTTAATACTATAATTCAATTGCCGGAGAAAATCGAACAGAATCACTTTGTTTTCTGTAACAAATTTTAATGATAATTTTGACGATTCGTTAGTACCAATTCTTTTTTTTTTTTTTTTTTTTTTGGTTTAATTGAAATTTGAAAGTATCAAACTATCAATACTCTGAAGTAAGTTAATATACCCATCAAATTAATTACTAAAAGTTACGTAAATCATTTTTATTATTAATTTTATTTTTATATCATCTCACATTTTCTTTTACCACCAATGCACTATATTCCCTGATTTTACAGTACATCATCAATATAAATGGATAACAAATTAATTATAATTAGTAGATAAATATCATGCTGTTATACTTTTTAAGTTGTAAGTGATTGAAATAAATTAATCAGATCATTTTTTAAAACCAGTGAAATAAATCCAAATATTCACATTCAATAAATATCGAATAAATTTGATATATAAAAAAGAAAAGAATATCACTAATAGTGAGTATATTTTATTTTATTTTAATCAGAAAGGCATCCATCGACGTCCACTTCATCAGAGATTCTCTATCTGTGTAAAAAGATTCCTCTGCTTTTATCATCTCTCTCTCTCTCCCTCGTCGTTCTTATCCAGCTCCGCTACCATCTCCATAGGCTCTCTCTCTCTCTCTCTCTCTCTCTCTCTCTCTCTCTCTATCAGATCCAAACTACATGAAATTCGGGAAAGAGTTTCGTACTCACCTCGAAGAGACGTTACCGGAGTGGAGAGACAAGTTCCTTTGCTATAAGCCTTTGAAAAAGCTTCTCAAATATTACCCCGATCCCCCTCCCTCTGCTTCTGGTTCCCATCTCCTCGATTCGTCCTCCCGCCCCGTCTTTGCTGATACTACTAACATCTCTTCCGCTGACCACGACCACGACGTTCTGGTTCTTCCCGCCGCCGGCGTCAGGCCTACCGAGGATCTCCAGGGCTCGTTTGTCAGGATTCTCAACGAGGAGCTTGAGAAATTTAACGATTTTTACGTCGATAAGGAAGAAGATTTCGTTATCAGATTACAGGTTTATCTGCTTCCCGAATTGTTCACTGTAGCCTCAGGATTTTAGGTCAAGTTTGGGAATCCCTTAGAACTTAGGTTCATGTGATTCAGAGCTAATTGGATCATTCCATAGGTTATCTTCTGATTAGTCTCGAATCTGGTAACAAAATTGCCCTACGTTTTAGTTCTA